>NC_071532.1:43738374-44043874 GCF_026979565.1 Vidua chalybeata
AACAGCGGGCCTGTACCCTCACACCCCAGTGCCAAGGGGGGGACAGGCTGGCTGAGGGACTTGTCCAAGCTCTCACTGAAAATTTGTGATAAACCATCACTATGGACCTCAAATTCAGCCTTTCCAAGTGCTTCCCATGGAAGGCTTTCCATGCTTTTCGTCTTTTCAGTAAATGAAGTACTGAAGCATTGCATAAAGTGCCCCTCCAAACTGCTGGGACCTGCAGGGAATTGCCTAATCCACTTGGGTTACGTTAAAAATAATGTAGGCTTGTGGTTCAGGTTTCCTTCCAAAAAATAGTTCGATTAACTAACCTTTTAAAGGCCAACATTAGCAAACCCACTTATACTGGGCCATTCAGGACACAGTTTAGTTGTGACTTTGGTACCAGTGCATCTCCCAAGCCACCTAAAACACAGCCCCTGCTCCTGAGTGCAACATCCACCTGCAGTGGGCAAGGAAAAAAGGCTCTGAAGTAGATCTTCTGACAGCTGGGATGCCCTTCCCCAGAGCTGAGGTGTGCTCCCCCCAGCTGGGCCCAGGTGGCTAAGGAGGCTGGTGATTCTGAAGAGCTGTGGTGCTGTGCTGCTCTCTGTCCAGCAGAAGCTGCACCTGCAGGGGTGAGAGGCCCTCCCTTCAGACAGGCAGAGCCCAGAGGTTTTTCTAGTTGCAGCTGCAGAGGATAAAAGTGAGGAGCGAGAGCCTTTAGGGGAATGGTCCCTGTGGAGACCCAGCAGCCCCAGGCCACTTCCATGTGACTGGTGCAGTGGGAGATCATCAGGAAGGTCTGAATTCATCAGCACTAAGTTGCTGCAAGCAGTCAGCATCCTGTTTTGGAGGATGGCAGCAGTCATTAGGTGCATGGTACAAGCAGGAGCATTCCTGGGGCTTAGGAATTAAGGACATCTGCTCACCAGCCAATCTCCTGGGATGAAAATGTGGCATGTGCATGTGCCAGCATGCTCCTGAACTGGGCATTCCTTGTCCTTGTTGCTCCTTGATGAACCCAGGAGGAGGAAGAGATGCAGAGTTTAACTAGCAGTGGTCATCTTCAAATTTTATGGGCAGCCATAGTCACTGCACAAATAGGATTTAAAGAATCAATGTGACATTTGCTTTGGGCAAGAAGGCTGTTTTAAGAGAATTACAGAGCCCTGTTATGAATTCCCTATTTCATTCTTGGGCATTTTTGAACTCTTGAGTAAATGCTGTCTGATGATGTGGTGCTGCTCATTTTCTCAGCTTGCTCTCTAGCTCCCTAAGGACTGTCATTAGCTTCCATACAGATCATTAACTGCTCCTCACACCCTGCCTGCCTGGCTGTACGTGGTGCTGTTGGAGCTGACAGTCCTTTGCCTTTACTCCATTTGGGTGTGGTAGTGGGTCCTGGCATACTCTTCATCACACCCCGCTGTGCAAATGGGTCAGTTCCCTCCAGCTTATCTTCCAGCCCCATCTCAAACACCAGCAGGAACTGTCCTTCTGCTTGCACTGTGGGCATGCCAGTAACCCCCAGGAACCTTTCAGGCTTTCATTTCCCTCCTGCCCCTTTCAGCTTCAGGCGCTGCTGCTGTGGAGGGGAATGTGCAGTGTGAGTACCTCCTGGCCTCTGCTCTGGTGGGCTCTAACAAAGATTTGAGGCCAATCCTGAGTGCTTCACCAGATCAAGCCAAGGGTTACATTTCTCATGGGCTCAGAAAAAAGGCAATCCACAAAGCAATCTTGAGTGTAACTAAAAAGCTCATTTCTGTGTTCAAGTGTGATGCCTGCCTGGTCTGTGGATGTTTGGAGCTTGCACATAGCAACAGTCTTACATTTTATTTGTATAATGCCAGTTGTCTAAAAGAGCATAAAGTACTTCAGGCTCTGGGTACCTCTGGGGTCTAAAGGCAGAAAATGTTGGATAATTCATAATAATTTCAGCTGCCTGACTGCTGAAGGTATCATGTCACATTAAAAGCTTCTTCTTGCCAGGAATACTTGCTGCATTTTCCAAAATGTGGTTCGGTCTTGTTCTTTTAAAGCTTTTTTATTAAATGTTAGTTTAAACAGTCTCTCATTAAGGTTTCTGAGTCTGTTCTAAGACTTGTCTTGAAAATGTGTATTCAGGTGGTTTGTAAGATTTGTATTATTTGCTTCTTTTGGAGCCATTCTGGTCTATTATGTAAATCCATAGCTAACCGTTTCCTGGGACGATTTATTGTGCAAATGTCTAGTATGGCACGTGTGCAGTGCTGAGCAAAACCAATTGTTTCTGTCTGTTAGTTCAGAGAAGGTCAGTCTGTGGATTTTTTTATTTCATTTATTTTTTTCTTTAATTCAAGAGAAAACAATTTTCTCATTCCATTGCCTATCAGAATTTATTTTCTGCAAATGAGCTGGAAACTCCCAGAACAAATAAAAGTTTAAAGGCAGAACACCAGCCCCAAACTAAGCATAGAAGCAAGTAATCAAGTCAGTCACAGGAGCAGACGTTTAAAAGTGGCAGCTGGATGGTTGATTGGCTTCTGTGGTAATTTCTCGCATTTAATAATGTGCTTACAGAAAAATATGCAAGTGACGATGGGCATTAAAAAGCCATTGGATACACCCTTTGTATCCATCTCTAGAAACCAGTGCTGTCACTGGGGCTGATGTTACCTCTGGGGCTGCAGTGCTGCCATTCCTATTAGGAAGGGTATAACTAGACTGAATGGCCAGTGTTTGCAGCCCTAGTTCAGTTTGCAGCCTCAGCACAGACAGACTGGATAAGTACGCACATCTCTGAGGAGTGACAGGTCCTTGGCCATGGGCTGCAGTGTTCCTCAGTGGGCACTGCAGGCAGCGCGGCAGGCAAGGCACACCAGCACACCCAGGACAGGTCTCAGACCTCTGCCACATGGAAGCTGAGGAGAAACTTGTGCCCTCCCAGCACCTAGAAACAGTTTTCCTGAGGAAAGCTGCAGGCAGGGGTACACAGGTTTTGTTGTAGGAGGCTTAGACTAGGGGGGCAATAAAAGCCATGGCAGGAGTCCCAGGCATCTCTCTGCAAAGTGCTGAGGCTAGCAAGTTTATTCACAGCATTTTATGATCTGGGACACACCACAGGAGCCTCCGTGCAACTGTTCTGCTGGCATGTGAACCTGTGGTGACTCAGGAAAAAGGCACTCAAGGACTGTCTTGATAAGAAACAGGAGCTGGCTATAAAATAAACATGCAGGAAAAGCAAATCCCCATCTCTCTGAAGGTGCAATCAACAGGCAGCCCTCATCCTGCCACTTTAAAGCACCCTAGAACTTTGTTTCTCTGTGCCCCAGCTTGCACATCTGTAAAATGGGTTTCATGAGCTCATCCTTTTCTTGTACTGCTTTGAAATCAACCCACCTGAGAGACTGATTTTGTCATGGCTACCCTTTGGGTCAGTGCTGCCTCAAAGGGGAAAGAAGCAAAGCTGGAGGCATGATCCTTTTTTCTGCAAAACACATCTTTACTTTCCTGGAGACCATTCTTGAATAATATATTGTGTTAACTTGCATTTTATCTGTACAGCAGTCATACTTACCTCCACTTGTGAGCTTAATGCACGAGAGATGCTGTGGTCCTAATAGGATGAATTACAAAAAACATCCTTGTGGGTTTTTTTTCACTGGGAGAAATTAAACTTGAGTCTAGTTTCCTTCTCAATACTGTCAACACATCCTGTCTGCTTTTCTCTTGCTTACTACAACTGGCTTGCGAGTCCTCCCAGAAGACATGGCATGACATTTTAGTCCATGTCTTTTTCTTTTTTTTTTTGTATATTGAACAGAAAATGTAAGACTGTTGCACATCTGCAGATTATTTATCCATGCAGGCCTAATTGGTTCAGGGATTAGCAAAACATGTTTTGCCTGCCAATCTCTAATCAAGAAGACAGATTCACTGACACAGTGGTGGCTTTGTTGTGCTCCAGGGAGGTGATGCTCACTCTGCTGAAAATCAGAAGCAATTTAACCAAACTCAATTTGCAGGCACAGACCTTGCAAGGTCAAAGTAAGAAGCACAGTCTACAAAGAAATAATATTACCCTCTAAGAGCAACAGCAGATCCAAATCTGGTTTGGAGGAAGAGGCTCCAGTATGAGCACTGAGACAGTGAAAAAATTCTAGCAACAGTTAACAGTCTGGAAAGGAGAAATAACTGTCTTATGCAAAGTATTCCCGCAGGATGTATATTACTCCCAGAAATTTTCTACTTTACTGCAGATTTTCCAAAGATGTAATGGCAGTTTCAATGGCTTACAAACCTTTTTGGCATAAGTTTATTCTGCAGGGAGTATCAAGAGACCAAACCCCTGGCCTGGGGCAACACACTGTATGTACTTTTTCTCGTTCTTGTCTATCTTTTCTCTTCATAGGTGGGATTTTCTTTTTTCAAAATAGGGGAAAAAGCATTCATTCCAGTGTTGGTAAGATTCTATAAATTCATTTGCACGAGGTTCAGAGAAGTGGGGAAACATCACAACTGCCTTGCAATGGTTAAAGACAAAACAGGCAGTGGAAGGTGAATAGTGTTAAATATTCAATTGTTAACTGAGTGGGGGAAAAGCAGAGCTTTACTGTCATATTTCATTTGCAAGTTTTATTTGACTGCAACACCTGTTTTCAATATAATTAACTCCTACTTAGCATAGAATTTTGGCACTGATGACTAATGATTTACTTCACTGGGGATGCTTGATTCCAGTGGCAGAGTTATTTTGCAAGTGTAGTGCTAGAGACTTGCCTAATGGAGTAGAGCTAATTTGCCATTTGCTGGGTTAATGAAGATGCACACTAAAAAGAGTATGAAGAACAAGATCTAGTACATAAAAGCTAAAGAAACAAGCAAACAGTTTAGAGCTAAAACACAAACAAAAGATTGTGGTGCCTTAGGCTTTTATGTAGTATCTTTTACCCCAGTTCCTGTAGTACCATAGCAGCCTTCAGGTTGTCTGAACATTGATGTGGCAATTCTAGGTGGAAGCAAACTTTTCTGAATTGCTGCTGTGGCAATTAGAGCCAGCACATTTCCCTTTCAGTCTCCTTCCTCTGATATTCCATTCCAGTCTTACACAGATCTTAACAAAGGCTGTTGCCTTTGTTAATGCCTTGTATTTATATTTTAAACCAATTGCTGTGATTACAATGGAGCGCCAGCTCATGATGGCAGAATTGAGGAAAATAATGCAGGAAGATCATTTATCTCAAAAATACATCATTACACCCTGCAATGCCACAGCTCCTTGCTGTGCGCTGCCACCTTACCATAGCTCGGCACTTGCAGGAATTTACTCCTCATATAGAAAATTATAGAGATTAGAGGGGATATCATGTCAGCATAGGGGCTCTGCAGGGCAGCTTCTCTGCCAAAGAGAAGCCATGCTCAGAACCACCTGGGGATTCACAGGGCCAGGGCACACCTGAGCTTTGCATCTACTTTCCCCTGTAGCCTTTCTGGCTGTTGTCCACACCCAAAGTCCCACTCTTCCATGGGCAAAGCAGGATGTTCCCAGAAAGCAAAATTGTATCATCAAGAGAGTACCAAAGCAGCTTCTGGGTTGAGGAGGAAAGTGAGAGCAGCAGGTGCAGGATTTCTGGTAATGTGACCAGGAATAGGTTTGGTCAGTCTAAGATGACAATTTCTCTTTTAACATAGTGTGGGAGTTAATATGGTGGATGTGCCTATGTCTGTGCTGGGCCCAGAAATTAGTGGACAGCAGGAGCAGCTGTGTTCAAATGTTCTGTCAAGATATTTAAGCTGAAGGTTGCCTTTTCTGGAGTCATCCCTGACTGTTCTGAGCTTACAGTGTAGGTTATAACACAGTCCTGCCTTGCTTCCCATAACTATTTATCTACCTTTACTCACTGAAAACTCTCTTCATCAGTCACTTCCTGGTATGGCTTCACAAGCTGTGCTACAGCACCAAGGAAAAATCAGTTTTCCTAGTAAGCAGTAGCAAATCTGGGGAGACAGTTATTTGTGAGAGGTTTCTTGTATGGCACATAGTCATTCTGGTGTACAAAATATGCCACATTCTCCCAGATGCTCCTCATACTTCACTGCAGATGCCAGGTCCAAGGCAGCCATATAACCCATCTGCAGGGGTGCCCCTGTTTGGAACAACAGGGCTCACTGTGGATGTGGGTGCATATCTGGTAGCATCCTCCACAGCCCTAGGAGTCCTCAGGGAGAAGCTTCCCTACAGCTTTGTAAGGAAATCTCTGCCATAAGGATGTCTCCTTTGAAAGCTGGAGCCAGCCTATGAAAAGTAATTCACACTTGGTGAAGCCAGCCAGATCAGCTAAAAGGAAGTGTTATTGTATAAGGCAAAAAGAGATTCCCAAAGTGGGCACTGCATCTCAGGGTCATGATCCATGTCAGGGCAAGGCTTTCCTTTGGGGTAGCATGGCACTACACTGGATGCTTCAGGCATCCAGGCTGTGATATCATAGGAATCCAGTGGTATTTGCTAAACAAGAATCAGACCCACAAGACAGTAAAAGCACATGTTTCTACTGTAATAGTGATAGCCAATTCTGTATGTGGGGACAAAATTTCCATTTTTGTCCTTTATTTTAGTACAGCCTTCCTTTTCCTCTTATACTTGCTTCATGTTGTTTAATTGTAACTGTGCCTGTGGGTTTTTTTGTTTTCAGAGCATTAGGCTGGCTGCCTGGAACACCCTGGCAGTTAAACCCTACATGGTGTCTTAGGAAGCAGGTTTAAGCCTCTAATGAAGTTTTGGACTGGCTTTTTCAGTGTGCCTCTGCTTCTTTTTGCACTCCCTGTGTCCCTTGTGGCAAGTGGCTGGTACAGTCAGGGCTGTCCAGGACTGAAGGCCAGACCTGAAGTGGGTATAGTGTTTGTGGAAGGGGAAAATGGATCCTGCTGAGCACAGGCAGCATCTGTCAGGGTCATGAGCATCCTTGAACAGCCCAGCACAGCTCCAGCAGGTGGGAACTCGGGCTGTGGTTTGTAGTGCAGATGGGCAGCTCTTCTGCTGATTCAGAGAGGCAATTAATAGGTTTGGCAGGGAGTAGGCTGCTGCCAGCAGGCAGTCTTGCAGAGGACAAGGGACACTGAGCGACACAATGCAGAACCAGCAGCTCAAAGGAAAGTGTCCATGTACAGCAAGCAAAGTACAGGGTCATCACATCCAGAGATGAGCAAGTTCTGCACAGCTATGATTTGATACAAGGGACTGGCAGGCAACAAAACCCAATAAACACAAAAATCGTGTTTCCTCTACCTTGCAGTCTTGTACCTGGTGTAGCAGAGGGGCTGTAGGCTGATGTAGACTGGTGGATGCAGAGAACTGATGAGGCTCAAAGAATGGATGGGGTGTTTTTAGGTATTCATCTGGTACAGCCCTGTCTTCTGGGAAAGTGGAGCAAAACAATGTTTTCATCAGTGTCCAAATAATGATCTTTACATGCCCAGTCTCAGGAAACAAACAGCTTGAAATTCATGACAGCAGTGGAAAACTATTTGTCCATCATTGTCAGCAGGAAATTTAATTCTGCTCAGTTTTTGTCAGAACACCCCAATAAAGGGCCACGGGGAGTTTGCAGGTATGAAAGTGAGCAATGGCAGTGCAGGTCAGGGCACTATGCTGGCTGCCTCACATACACCTTGCAGGCTGCTGGCCACAGCCCCAGCCCCTAGGCTGATTCATTCCTTCTTTGTGCCACTGAATTTCAATGCAGCTGGCAGCTTCCAGCTCTGCTGCCAGGTTGCAGGCAGGTTTCCCCCCATCCCTGCAGCCCCATGCCAGCTCTGCCAGCAGGGCCAAGCTGCACCCCATCACCTCCTGTGTCCTGTTGCTACATTCAGGACAGAGACAAACTGCTGGTGCTTCTCCTCTGTGTGCCAGGGCTGAACCTGCTCAGGCTGCCACCTGCTCAGGGATTCACAGCATCCCCAGCCTGGACTGCACAAATGAGCTCCTGACTCCCCACTGCTGCTCCAGCTGCTCCAGTGTGTCCTCAGGAGGTACCATGCCATGTTCTCACCTCAGGGGGAGCAGGCAGCCTGCTGCCCCCTCCTGCTTCTGCCCTGATGCTGCTGGAGATTTGAGCCAGGTCTGACCCCTTGGGTGGAAAAACCCCAGACGGGGCTCCTGCAAGGCTTCTTCCAAGCCCCAAACAGCTGATCAGATGGGCACCAGCTTCCCATGGCTTCAGCAGGAGCGGGGAGCTAGGGGCTTTGCTGCCAACCCTGGGCCCTCAGCATCCTGGTGCCCACAGGGGTGAAGGGAGGAGGATGGCCCCACACCGCTTCAAGACATTCATTTTGAAGGGATACGTGAAAAGAGTGAGATTCAGTCACCTCTTCCTTTGATTTTTGATTTTTCTTTGCAGCCCCCTCCCACGTTTGCAGCCCCTGCCTGTTTGTACCCTGTGCAGGTGCTGGCTGTTGCAGCAGAAACTGAAACTTGGCTTTTTTCTCCTCTTTAAGGTGTGTGCCTCTCATTCCCCAAAGGAAAAGAAGAGGAGCAAAAAAAGCCATATATATGCTGCAGACTGTGACTGGCTTATGTAATAACATTGCCTTTCTCTCCTTGTTTTAGGGAGTGCTGCCGATTTTTTGGAGACAATGGCTTGACTTTGAAGGTGTTTTTTACCAAGGCAGCACCCTTTGGTGTTCTTTGGCCACTCACAAACTACCTTTACTTACATGCAATAAAGAAAATAAACACTACGGATGTCTCCGTGTTGTTCTGCTGCAACAAAGCTTTTGTGTTCTTGCTTTCATGGATCGTTCTGAGGGACAGGTTCATGGGAGTGAGGGTAAGTGACTCCTTATATCTGTCTCCCCTCTTCCCTCTCACCCTTGTGTCTTTCCTTTACCCCTTGCCTCCTGCCAGCTGAGTCAAGCAGCAGCCACGCAGAGAGCTGTGCGGGCACAGAAGTCTTTGCGGAGCAGGGATGCATCCTTCCCTGCAGCCTTCCCAGGTGCTTGTGAGCTCCTGGAGCCCCTGGCTCCCCCAGCCCAATGCCTTTGAGCATATTCCTTCAGGAAAGAGGTGACTTGCTCCAGAGTGTGTCACAAAGGATGTGTGCTATCTCCATACTGCTGTGGATGTGTGTCAGCCCTTGCCAAGGCCTTCCAAGTGACTATTCCCAGGCTGCCACCAGACCTGGTTGTCTCTAACTGCGCATTCTCGCAAGCCCTGGCTACACACAATGCATTTCTGATCCCATCCTGGGAATTTAACAGGGCCCTCACCTTCCTACGTGTGACAGCAGGCATGCAGGGTGGGACAGTTGTCTTCTGCAACCGTGTCATGTAGCAGCAGCTACAGACAGGAGAGGAGAGCTGGGCTGCCCTCGCCCACCTGTGGCCAAAATGTGTGTCTGCACGTGTCACTGATGGAAGATTGGTGTCCACAGGGACTTGCATTTAGCCAGCAGCTGTAGGCTGCTCTTCTGCTTGCAAACCCCAAATGTTTGCTTGCACCTTTAGTTCTGCACCCCACGTGAATGCCTCTGCAGCAGCAGCAACAGAGCCATGTGCAGAGGGTTCATCAGGAAACCCCTCAGCTCCCTGCTGACCCTGCTGCCATTCTAGCAGCCTTCAGCACATCACGTCCTTTGGCAGCAGAGTGGTGGGTGACTAACCCACCAGCCCGGGGCCAAGGAGCTCCTGCCAGGGCCAGGAGCAACGGCAAGGAAAAGGCACCAGTGGGTCCCTCTTTCCTTGCTTCACCAATTAATATTAATTACTAGTCAAGATCAACAGCAATAACTGTAGTTATTCCTGTCTCCTGGCCACTTCTTGAGGAGCTCCCTGCTCACCCACCCAGGCTGGTAGTGCTAAAAAGATGTTGCATGGAGTAGCTGAGAGTTAACTTTTCAGGAAGTATTCCTCTCTGGCAGGAGAATTTGGCAGGAGAACTTGGCCAGTCTTTCAGTGGTGGCAGCCAAGAGGCTGCTCAGGGGATGGTTGCAAAATGTACCTGCCAAAAGCTCAGCGTGGCCAGCAGGTGTCTGCCCACTCCTCTGCCCAAGTAGCCCTACCCTAAAAATAAATTAACTGTGATTTTTGAGTGCAGAAGCAAGGGTATCCTGAAATGATCCTGGAGCTAGGGAAGTCTCATAGTTATCAAAGCAGGATGTGCTCGCCATTTTGATAAATGAAAATAAAAAAAGGTGGTTTTGTGTCTTCATCTATCTTGTGGCACTGCCAGGTGTAGCACTGGTGGGACACCAAGAGAGATGGTGTGTGGAGGGGTGACTGCTGTGGTCTGCACCTAAAGCTTGCTTCACAGTCTGAATGTGCCATCTCCCACCATGGGATATGGCTGTGGTGTGGAGGGAAAGAAGCCAACCTGTGTGTGTAGGGATACCCACATGGTCACATACATGCTGGACTAGAGGTGCTTCTTGGGCTCGCCTGAGTGCGTGGCCATGATGGAAGAGCCAGGATGGTCAGGGACTTTCCAGCAGCTTCTTGGGAAGGTTCTCTTGTGCCATGGCAGGGGACATGCACTGGGGGATGAATCCTGTTCTGTATGCCTCCCTTCTCAAAGGGGCAGAAGGAGTGGAAAGAGCAGAGAAGCAGACCCAAGTGCTGGTCCTGGCCATGTACAGCTGTCTTTTGTTTCCTATCTGCACTACTTTGGAAAAGAGAAGCAGAACAGGGGCCAGAGCAGTGGTGGCTGTGTGATACTCCTGCCGTGTGTTCCAGCCCCTACCTGTGGAATCTGGCATTGGTAAGACTGTGGCAGGGGGCCTCCCCGAGAAGGAACCCAGCTGTCTCCTGAATCCAAGAAGGAACACAGCTGTCTCCTTCCCAGGTGACAGGCCAGCAAGGGACCTGGGTGCAGGGAGAAGGAGTTTGCAGACAGACTGGGCTATTTGCTCTTAAGCAGTTGTGGCATCCTGACCTGTGGCAATATGAGAGTGAGGAGGCACTTGTCCTTGGAGATGGGAAGGATGCATGGCAGCAGAGCAGTTCTACCACCCGGCTTTGTGTGGCATAGTGGGAGTGCCGGGCACTCCTGTCTGCAGAGGTCATGGCATAGAATCTTTGGAGAGAATAATTTTCATCCCTCTTTCCTCTCTTTTCTGTACAGTCCATGTGAAAAGAAACAGGCAGAAAGAGTGTCACTGCTGGGGGATATCCTCAGGGTGACCTCAATACACTGCCTTCTTCCTGGGACTAGGAACCAGAAGGAAAGACAGCTGCTAGGGCTTCTCTGGGAGTGACCTAGGAGCTGCAGCCACCACACAACCCAGCCCCAAAGTACATGGTGCCTCGGGGTCACGCTGTGTCAGAGCTGCTGACCTTCTTAGAAGCACCCTTTGAGAGGGTATTTGGCAGACAAGACTACAAGGGGGAGAGTGCCTTCCCACGCTCCTACTCCATCTCCACACCAGTGCCCCAGGATGGATAGTGCCACAGCAAAGCTCTGAGTGCACATTTGGGTGTCCCTGTTCATGCCCACTGACAGAGGCAAGGTGAGAAAGGCAGCTGCTTAGTGGGGTTAAAAAAGTACAGTTATCCTACTTGGCCTTCAGAAGTGCAACTACTAGCACTCTAAGCACATAAATTACAATTTAGCTGGAATATAAGTGTAAGAGCAATTACAAGTTCCCATCCTTGCCATTCAGGTACTTTTAAGTGCCTTCATCTCCCCCAATGAAGTTGAGCTTTTCCCCCTTGCCCTTCACTGTGCCCAGAGAACAACTGGCTGGGCTGTGAGCTGTCAAAGACACACAGATAATGAAGCTGTGAGTGCCTGAAGCACTGCCTCTGCAAATCCTGCAGTTCTGTGACATCTGCGGGCACTGTGGTGTGTGAGCAGCCTGTCACCGCCACTAACAACGCGCGTGATCGAAAGGCTGAAAGGCTTTCAGAGAAGGTGTCTGTGACACCCCTGGCAGGTCAACAGGACACTGCGAAGTGAGGCCAAGGTTCATTGGACACTTGTGACATGCTTGATGGAAGAGGCAAGGACCTCTGCCCCAGTGCAACTGTTTGCAGACTGCATTTATTTGCTTTGATCTTTGACTTTGGTATTTCCCTCTATGCTACAGTGAATAAAATAGCTCAGGATCCAAGAGAGCCATCACCTCCAAGTGCCTCCTGTGTACATAACATAGAGACAAGCACATCTGCCTGTGGGACTTGGAAATACCTGTCCTATCAAATCTCAAACTGTAGAGACACGGTCTCTTGGAAGGTGCTCTGAAGCTGATCAGCTCCTGATGTTAAAAGCAAAGCTGGAGACTTTTCATTCTGCAGTTCATGCATGCCCCCTGCAAGTTTCCAGTGCAGAGGCATTACAGCTGCCTGCAGGGGTTGAGGCAGGCTTCCTCCACCCACACACCTGGAGGTGCTAGCTGGGTGCCACAGCCTGGAATGTGGCTGCAGTTCTCCTCAGCCCTCCAGTGAAGTCGGACAAGCCCCATACAGCTCCCAGGAGGACAGCCACACCTGGAGCAGATGCTACAGGAAATGCTGCATCTTCCACTCTTCTTTAACTCATCTGTAACACAGGTGATGTTGAAGGAAGGTACAGAGTTGCCATCTTTCAGCTAAGCCTGAGCCATGTACCTTGCAGCTCTCCCAAGAGCCATAGCAAGTCAGAGCAAAGGTGCCTCTGCCCCAGAAGCCTGCCTGCAGCAGCTGCCTGTAGTAGACACCTAGAAAAATCTGTCTAAAAAGGAAAAGCCTGTAATGATATTTCCTCATGAGACTCTCCAGCCTCCAACAATTTGAGGCTCAAGGACTTCCTGAGATGGAAGCAGTGTTTCTATAGCTAATAGTCATTGATGGATTTTTTTTTCTTCCATGAGTTTATCCTTGTAAACTTTTCACATCCACAGGGTGCAACAGCAAAGCTTTCTTTCACTTAATTATGCGTTGGGTGAAGGCAAATCTCTTTTTCCTTGTTCTGCACCTGCCTGACACCATGCTAGTCTCATGCAATGACCTTTTTTCCTGTGCTTCTGAAGCCAGAGCGTCTAAATTTTTATTTGACAAGCACCAGCACACTGGTCAGAGAAGTGCCCCACACTGCTGTAGAGCCATGCAGGGGAGGGGATCTCTCCTTGCCTTAAAAAGAAGCCTGTACTGGACCATAGGGCCCAGTTACACCATCACAAAACATCACTTTAGAAATTATGTCCCACAGCTGTACATGGAGAGACCAGATGCCAACAGGGCTGCAAGTCAAGATGCTGTATCTGAATCTCTCCAAATCTGCAGCTTGTATACCCAGCTGTTGCAGCTGGTACTGGGCTCTACCCTGATCAAGTCATAAATCAGTATTCTGCCTTATGCCACCCTGCCATTATACAGCAACACCTGTGGAGAAATTGATCCAGTTTTGTTTGCAAAAATGGGCCATTTTTGTGTTAGGGGAAATTGAAGGTGTTGATGTCAGTGTGAGGGAAGGATCTGCTGGATGATTATCTGGTGTATGGGTGTCCTCTGGCACCAGCCCCAGCTCAGCCCAGGGAAGAGGCTGCTGGTGCTGCTGGGGTTGGGACCTGCAGCTGGTAAAGAGGCTATCTCACCACATCTTGCTGATCAGGCAGCAGCAGAGCTTGGCACACAGACTTTCCCCCTGCATCTTCACAGCAGCCCCGGTATCTCTGGAGGGAAGCAGGAAAGGTGAGAGGAGGCTCATAGACGTGTAGGGCAGCTGCAGCCTACACATGGATGGGGCTTAAAACCCCAGTCTGGTCCTGCGAGAGGGGACAGTTGGCTAGCACTTACCCATCTGTGGATCAAAATAAACTACTATCTCAGTCATCTTGGAGGCATCACCTTGAGTGTGCAGCCAAAAGGCATGTAGTGTAAGCAGGGCATCCCTCACAGCCCTGCAGAGCCAGGAAGCATGAGCATACAGAAAGCTCTATTCACCCCAGAATTAACACCCTGAGAGTCTGAAGGTATCTGTCAGGACAGTCCCAGAGAAGCCAGGGGTTTCTTGCACACCCTGGTAAATCGGGGCAGTGCGTCCCCTGCCTTTATGAATGTTTCTTCTGTTTGGGAGGCATTCCTCAGGCATTGCAGTGTGCATAGCTGGCTGGAAAAAAACACCTCCTCCTACTCTCTGAAATGACTCGTCTAGACTGGAAAGTAGTTGTATGAATTTTATTCCCCTGTTTATTTCTATAATCTTTTTCCTCCAAAACTTCAACAGGACTCGAAGCCTTTTCTGCAAGCTCCAGGGAATTATTACTTGTGTATTATTGTCATGCACAGGCTGCAGGGACCCATTGATGGGGAATCTCAGTGACAGAGATTAAATCCCCACTTCAGCTCAGTCGGAGGCACTGAGCCCTGCAGTCTGGCCTGTTGCACACGCCCGGAGCAGCCACCCCTTTGCAGCTCTGCCTGCAGCTTCCCTGCAGCCAGGGAAACCACGAGGGCGGGCAGCATCTGCTCCCTGGGTATTGGCCCAGGCTTGCTACTATTTTCTACATAAGCAGATGATGCAGGAGTACTGCACTTGCATGTAAATCTGCCTGTCTGTTTCTCCATCATGGGGGTTGTCTAGTAACACTTTCTTGCTTGCTTTCTTTGTCTCCACCAGATCGTGGCTGCTATATTTGCTATTGCAGGGATAGTTATGATGACATACGCCGATGGGTTTCACAGCCACTCCGTTATTGGGATAGCCTTGGTGGTGGGCTCTGCCTCAATGTCTGCTCTCTACAAGGTAAGTACACCTGGCTCTTTCTCCCCTGTCACCCTTGTCACTCACTTTTGGCTGTTCCTGTCTTACATGCAAACCTCTGTGCAGTTCAGTGCCATATGCTGCTCTTTGAGAGCTCTGCCATAAACACACTGGCTCTGCAGCAGCACTGTATTTGGGTGTTCCCTTGCTTTGATGTCTGGTCTCTCTTAGGATAAAAACTCCCATTTCCTTGGAATAGTCTTCTCCAGTGCTCCTCCACCAGGGGGAGGTTTTACAGATGTCCCACCTTCATGAAGAATGAGGCCACTTTTCCATAGATTCTGGATTCAAGCACTCATTCTGGAAGCACCTTGCAGAGATTTAGCTTCTTTGAGTCATTTTGATACCTCCACTTGCCAGTCCTCCTTCAGTAACATATGTAGCTTGTGTTGGGCTTAAAGCATTGCTTATCATGGAAGCAATTGCATCCTTAAAATGCAAAGCATGTGCCTATGAATCAAGACCTCATAATGAACAGCTGGGTAAGCTGCACTATGTGTAAGATGCAGCCTTCCTTGCTGAGCAGAGACATTTCACTTCTGAGCACTTGCCTCTGTGCTGCTCATAGTGCTCAGTCACAGTCCACAGTGAGGAATAAGCATTTGTAGAGCGTGGTTTGCCCACCCTGACTCAGATGTGTAGATTAGGAGGAGGAGTAGACAGCTTCATCTGGTCTAATGAATTGCACTGTACCAGTCATCCAACAGGAACTGGCCAGGAGAGCCCTACAGCCCTAACACCAGCAGTCCAGGGAAACTTTGCCAAACTGAGAAGCATCTGCCTGTGCTCTTCAGCACAGTGCTGTGATGCTTTTTGCTCACTTTTTCAGATCAGATGATATCTTAGATTAGGAAGGTCATGAAGTTTCATACAGCTCATTCCTCTAATAGAGCGTTTCCTTGCAGGACCAGAGATATGGCCCACCAAACCAGAAAAAATTAAAGGCTAGAGCCTAGCTGTGTTCCCTTTCCCATGACACTGCTACTCTTTCTGGGAATCAGAGTCTCAGGGCTGCTCCACCAGAGCCTGTGCACAGGAGGGTGGTGGTGGCTGTGCCAGCAGTGTGTTACTCTGCAGTGTGCTCTGCATGCCAGGACAGATGAAGCTCTGCAGCTTGTTGTGCAACACATGCTGCTGCCACCCTGCTCTTGCTTTCCACAGTCTGGCTCCATTCCCATGAGTTGTGTGTGCCAAAGGGGCAGGCAGATTTACAGGCAGACCGATCTCACCATGTGCAGCAGAGCCACTGCGTATCTGGGGTAGGAGGATAAGCCAAGGTGGCCCTGCTGGGGGCAACACAACACACTGTCCTCAGGTGGTAAATGAGGAGTAAGTGGCTTCCAGGACATTTTGCTCCATATTTCAGAGCAGCAACACAGCTGCACTGGCCAGTGATGGGATGGTAGGAGTGGGCAGAGCCCTGCTAGCACGGCAGTCCTGCATACTTGCCTGCTCTGTGAAGGAGAAAGAGAGAACTAACACTGGTGAGGGGGACTGCCAGTGCAGCACAAACCACTAAGTCACAGTCCATTGGCTGTCCTGGTCTCCAGCCAGTAGCAGAGGAAAACTGTTCCCAGACCATGGTATCCAACAGAATCTCTGCAGCTCTGTGATGAAAACAGATGCAGACTCCAGACAAGACCTGTCCACAGGGAGTCCCCACCAACAGATGGGCTGCTCACATCTTTCATTTCTACTGTCTTTTTCCTTCTCCCACTAACAAACTAAAGCTTTTAAATCCCTCCCTGCAGTCTCATTGCCCAGGCTGCATCTGTGCTCTGGGCTGTGGGGCTGCTGCTCTGCTATCTGCCTCGTGGAGATGAGTTCCCAGGGAGAAGGTGGAAGGACAGCCAGTCAGCATGGACTGTGCTTGCCCACCACCACAGCACTGCTCAAGTGGCAGCCAAAGGCCTGGACCAGTGATGTCTCATGCAGGGAGATTCTTGATCTAGATTGCTTTGTCTCCTCCCCATGACCTGCTTCACTGTCTTCTTAATGTCAAATTATCTGGAGGTGCAGAAAGAACGCTGAAGGATCTAAGCTAGGGTTGAAGGGTCTAAGTTATGGTTAGTGACCTTTCCTTTCAGGACATGCACAGATAAAGGTGCTGAATCCCCTTTCTGCATGGACTAAGTTGGCAGCTGCCCCTGCCTGTGTTCCAGGGGCTGCCAGGAAGGTGAAGGCTGGGCCACACAAGCTGCTCACCACAGTTCCACGAGCAGCCCTCCCACGTATCTGGCAATCATCACTACATAGGTGCCAGAACAAAACACCAGCCTTCCAGGGAGGGTGGTGCAAGAGAGTTAAACCCATGTATTTTCCTCTTTTAGGTTTTATTCAAACTTCTTTTGGGCAGTGCTAAATTTGGAGAAGCTGCCTTATTCCTGTCTGTGTTAGCTGTCTTCAACGTCCTCTTCATTACCTGTATTCCTGTCATCCTTTATTTTACCAAAGTGGAGTACTGGAGCTCTTTTGACATCATTCCTTGGGGGAACCTCTGTGGATTTTCAATTCTCTTATTGAGTGAGTAGATGGGGGGCTCTCACACTGCTGGGGGTGGAGGAGGGTGCCAGAAACTGGCCACTGGTGGAAATAGCAAGCCTCTCCCATACTGGAGCTGTTTTGCTTTCTCAACTTAATTTTTAACTTGAGATATTATGAGAGGGCCCATTTTTCTAGGGCCAATGTATACTTTGCTTCTGCTGTTATTACCACACCAAAACTGAGTGGGTCTCTTTAGAAGGGACTGTGGAACTAAACTGTAAAGCTTGTCCTAACTCCTACTCATGAACTCTGTGTGACAGAGACAGGTAACACTTGCCCGGGTTATGATGGAAGCATCCCTGCTGGGAGGGCATTATCTGGGACTCATCAGCATCCCCACAGCAAGGAGGTTAGGCCAGGCCTGTCAAGGCCAGTCTCCAATGCCTCTGCTGCCTGCAGTAGTAGCTAATTGCTATTCCTAAAGAGGAGTAATTGCTACTCCTAAAGAGGAGGAAACTTTTGACAATTTAATGTTGCACAGTGATGGAAATTTTGATAGGTAGCAATCCTCTCTTCTGCTGCCACTGCTGTGTCACCAAAGGAGCCCAGAGGGGAGGGATGCCAACCTAAGTTTTAAAGGTTACCAGAATCATGATGTTGTCCATTGTTAAACTAGATGTGTTGACTTGCTGCCACAGTTGGTCTCTACACTGATGGAATCCCCTCTCCTAAAACATTAATTTCCACTGGAAATAGCTCTTCTCTACCCCTGTCTTGAGTGCCAGCTCCTTTTACCCTGAACAATCACAACTCCAGAAGTACCTCCAGGTTACTTATCAGTGGACTCAGAGGAAGTTGTCTGTAAGAAAGTGGTGCAGAACTTGTCAAGCAATCCCTGATGTGTGCAATACATGATACTTCTGGAAGACAGTCAAAGCTCCAGCTCCCAACAAGCTCAGTATTGGCAAGGCTTTCCTGACTCTGGTAAAGCTGGTCACCTTAAAACAAGGGTGAATTTGATCCAAAGCAATTATTAATTTGTCATGAAACACCCCACAAACTGTGTATGGTATTACAATGGAGTGATACTGTAATCACTCTGTAGTAATGATAGTATAATTTCATTGTATGAAATTGTATTTAGTAAGTTCCTGCCTGGAAGAGGGTTAGATTTACAGCATCTTCCACCTGCAGCTCGAGGCAGCTTTTCTACAATAAAGCACCCAGATAGAAGCTCCTGTTCAGCTGAACTCTCCCAAATGAAGAGTGTTAAGTCTTTCAGCAGGGCCAAGGGGATCACTGGATCAGTATAAAGAGTGGGAATTACTGGACATGATGCTGAGAGACAGGCTGTACCCAAAACCCACCCTGATCCTGCCACTGGACTCCAGAGGGATACAGATCTCCCCAGAAACAGCAATGTCTCAGGCAGGTGAACATGCAACAGACAGAGCTTTGTCCTCTGGTATCTTCAGGAGAAACAACAGAAGCTGATGTATCCTTTATTTGAACAACAAATAGAGTAATAAAACATAAGAGTTTCAAGTGACATTCTTTCTGCCTAATTTCACTGTACTAAAAGACATTTTTCTTTCCTTCATCAGCATTCAATATTCTACTAAATTTTGGGATTGCTATTACCTACCCCACCTTGATTTCTCTTGGAATTGTACTGAGTGTCCCAGTGAATGCAGGTAAGATTTTTTGTCTTTTACATCTTAATTAATACATTAAATCTGTGGCCTTTCAAATATGCAGCAAGGATAAAAGAAAATAGATATATTAAACATGTTTTGCACTTTCTCTCAAAGACTTACAGAGATGACACTGATTAAAAATTTATTATTTATGCATTAAATATGTATTGTATAATATTACATGAATATTCATAATCCCTAAAATTGGTTTTTAAATTACTGTCCAAAGAAGCCTGCATACTGAAAAACAAAGTAGATTTGAAGACATTCTTCTCTGGGCTGGAATAAAAACCCATGGATAAAGCAGAAATCAGTTCTTAATGATGTCTTCAAGGCAGGCTTAACACTAAATTCAAACAAATATAATTGCTTACATTTTAGAGCAGATATGTAATAGTAACTCTGCTTGCCTTGGTAAATAACACTGCGGGTGTTTATCAAGAACACTGGACAGTTCAATTTTGACCATGGCCTGGTTCATTTTTCTGACAGTTTTTCTGAAATTTAGTGAAAGCCAAGAGACTTGGCTGAGAGGGCTGGGCAGGGGAGTGCAAACACAATCCCAATCTAAAGCAGCTCCTAAAACCCAGCACGCTCAGCTGGTGCCACAGTGCAGGTGGCAGCTCCCAGCTTCATGCTGACTAAGTGCACACAGAGCTGGGCACTGCTCTGGCAGATTTGGTTACCAAAAGGTGTGATCCCTTCACAGTGCATGGATGGCTCAGCCTGGGCAGAGTTTCTTACTTCACAGGGCACTCAGGGTGACAAGAAAAATTTGCAATCAGGAGGTGCTGTGCAGGAAGGGAAATGCCCCTTTCTCTGTGTCCCTGCACCTCACCAGGAGTTCCTGTGCTGTTGGTGGGCATACCCTGCTGTGTGCTCAATCAGCAGGAAATAGTGCCCTTGCCATCATTGCCTCCATGGCCATGTTCTCCTGCCACAGCCAGTCCTTAGAGCTGGGGAAGTGAGGCGGAGGGAAGGGGATACTGTCCTAATGCCCTTTCCCATGTAATAACACCCGTTCAATGTCCCACACAGTTGTTGATCACTACACAAGTGAAATTGTCTTCAATAGTGTCCGAGTAATTGCCATCATCATTATTGGCCTGGGCTTCCTCCTGTTGCTCTTGCCAGAGGAATGGGATGTCTGGGTAATAAAGCTCCTCACACGTCTCAAAGTCCGGAAGAAGGAAGAAATTCCTGAAGGGAATGGAGACATTGCTTCAGGACTGCGTAATAAAAGCCGGAGAACTCGCCCTTCCATGTCATCCTTTGCTCATTAAATGCTCTTTTTACCAAAACTCTCTGGTTAACGTTATATATGATGATGCAAAGGTCTTTTCTTGGGAAGAAGCACACCTGTCCAACGTGGTGTACATACCTGTACAGTTTTGATATGATCACCATCTAAAGCATCAAGTCATGGCATGTCCAATTTGCTTGTACTTTTTTCACATCTGACCTTTCACTTAAGTAGTACACTGAAAAAACCTGCAAACCAAGAACCTCTCTTCTCTTTTTAAATGAATGTAATATATAATCAAAATATATTTGCATAGGTTATTTTAAAGAATGACTTTCATGAAAAGCAGGGCAGACATTTTGAACATTAGGTACTGAATGATGCATTGCACACTGTGATTTAAAAGAAACAAATGCTATGCTACATCACATGTTTATTTTTGACCAGAGCTGTACTTTGAAAGTTTTCAAGGAGCAAAAAAAAGGGAATCTTTTTGGGGACAGGAAGATGGGGGGAAGAGTGGAAGGAAGATGTAGAAATCACTCTATGTAGATGAGCTCATGTTGCGCTGCAAACAGGGAAAATTCAAGCGCAAAAAATGCTTGCACTAAAGCATAGAGAGAAAGCAGTCTAGAGCCCAAATCTCCTTATTCTGCAAATTACTGTAGTCCACGTTTAAAATCATGCAAGAGAAAACCAGTGCCTTCTACAGAACTCTTGTCTTTATCCACGCAGAACCAGGTCCTGCTGTGAGTCACTTGTAAAGGCAGGGCTCAGGTTTGTGGCCCCAAAGGACCCCAAACTCCCACCGGTATCAGGACATGCCTCTCATGCACACCATGGCTTCTGTGGGAGTGTGGGGTCCAGGGGACTGTAAGTTCAAGTGCAGGAGACCTGGTTCTCTTCTGACTTCACAGGTATTACCCCTGTGTGGAGCTGCACTTGATTAATGCCAATGTGAGGAAGGGGAAAATCTTGGTCATGTGTGGGACAATCCGACGGAAAATTATCAAAGGGGCTGGCAAGAGCGTGATTGCTGATGTACAGTCTGAGAGCATGGACTAAGGGGGTGAATCACCAGTTGCTTTTACTCCATAATTGTGAGTGTTAAGAGTTAAAAATGTAAGATATTTACATCAAATGTAACACTTTTTATGAAACTTGTAAGCACCAGGATGTTTACTTACGCGATTTTGGTTCGCCATTAAATTTCTATCTGTGATAGATCATGTGCTATGTAAAAAGAGGGGGGAAGGTTATAGTTTACTATTTTTGAAGTTTACATTGTTGCATACAAAATTAAGTGTTCTTTTGAACTGCTGCCATAGCCTAAGGTCCCTGCTGCCACTGAGGTCCTCTTTGTCTCAGGCAGGGGTGGCATCCACTTCAAAACATTTTAGCAAATCAACTTCAGATTCCATTATCTGTTTGGCAAAGCTAAATAATAAAATATTTTAAACTCAGTCAATGCTATCTTTTTCCTTCTCTTGACTGAACCTTTATGGCAGTTGTTCTGTGGGTAGTATTTGGCCAAAGTGATCAGAAGGGAGAGACATGATCATCAAAGCAACCGAGGCTGCATCTCACGGCACTGCTAGCCCATCCATCCAAGACAGCAAAGTCTGCTCTAGACTACCTGGACAAAGGCATCTAGAGGGATGCTGTTAGGCATCAGTCAGGAAACAGACATCCAGCAGAAGCAGACCAAAGAAAAAATTGATCTTTGAATGCATTAGTGAGCAGCCATACGTGCATATGCTAACAGGTACTTAGGGCTGTGTGTGGGACATGAATTTGTACATTAATAACCAGGCCCCAGTCCAGGCGGTAGGCTTATCCCCACCATTTTGCTTGATGATCAGACATTAAAGACTTGCTAACAGAGATTACACCCCTGAATTTTTATATCTATTTCTTTGGGAAGAAAAGGCACAAGACAGGAGCACAGGTACAACTCCAATAACTGCATTGAAGGGCACACATAGAGGCTTGACCTCAAAACTCCCAGATTCAAGTTTATTCCATCTTCAGACAAATAATTTTGTCATCCTTGAGGATATCATCCTGCCCAAGCCTCCTCTCTGAGCAAGGCCAAAGAAGAATATATAAACAGTCCTTTCATTTTCCATAGTCCCAGAAAGTGGCATCTTCTGTCATCTCCACACTTCATTTTGTTGTATGTTTGATGCAGTCTGTAAGTATTCAAAAGGCTCCAAATGCCCTTTTAAAAAGTGCAACTAATGTGTGCTTTTAAAGAAAAAGGAAGCAGGTTTTTTAGCATTCAGTATGGATTGTGGGGGAATTTATGCACCAGAATGGATAACAACATTAGTAAAACTGTGATTTACTAAATGCAACTAAGTCATTGCTTCTGTTGGCTCATCCTTCCTGAGGACAGGTTAAACACATGCAAGGGCTGGGACTTCAAACAGCACTTCATGAACTGTCTCTCTTCTGAGTGGGAACTGTGCAAACGAGATTTCCCCACATGAAGAATTCAGAGCTAGCCATGTTAAACAGATGAAATTACCTACGTTTCCTCAGTCAACACCTTGCCCTAAGCATAAACACCTGACTTGACAGTAAGCCACTGGGTAGAAAAACCTTCCAGACAGTGAAGTCCAGGATGTGATTAGGAGAACAAGAATGCAGTTTGTCCATATGGTACATGTGCACATCTCTAAGTGCCAAAGCATCACAGGTCTGAAGCTGAGGAATGAAAAAAACTGGAGTTGTTTGCTTTCACCAGAAGGACAAGCCAGAGCAAACCCCTCTGAGAAGGCATTAGACGTAACTGGGCCACCCTTCAGGTGAAGGCAGGATTGAAGTCCTGATCTCAGACTGTGAAAGGATGCCCAGGACAAATTCAGCCTTGGAGAGGAGGGCTGAGCTGTGGCAGACTCTCCTGCTTGCCCTCAGAGGCCAAAGCACTGTGTGCAATCTCTGCAGCAGTCTGTGAGTCAGACCCCACACTGCCCTGCAGAGGCAGTACCTGCTCTGTACCTGCAGTACCTGCTCTGCAGCACAGAGCCACACCAGCCTGGAATTAGCACTTTTAGCTCACCATTGGCCACCTTGAACCTCCTCCTCAGGCAGAAGTGCAGGTCCCTCCAGCCTGAGGCTTCTTCAGGTGTCTCTGAAGCTGGTCTCCTGCATCTCATTGTGCATCTCCTGTCCTAACAGAGCACTGCCAGCCACAGGTGTGCACCCTTGTTCAAGGGCTGACCTGGACTGGCAACTGCCTGCCCCTGCCAAGGCCTCAAAGTGTCCAGTAACAAGTGTCCAGTGAGGTGGTTATAACACCAAATTGAGAAAAAAAAAAATCTCAGAAAAGCAAATAGCATCACCAGACCTCATTGCAGCTGCTGGATTTCACTGCTGCAGAATACAGCAGTGAGAAGGCACAGCAGTCCTCCTGCCTTGTGTGCCTTTGTCCTTGTCCTGTTGTCTCCTGCTGCTACCTTTATAATAATTTTTTATTGCAACTCTCCTCAGTGACTGAATGAGCCGTTTATCAGCACATGAGTCAGAGATGGGCTTATTTTAAAAAGTTTTCCCTGATCTTCTCTCTAGAATGGCTGTATTCATATCAGTAGTCTTCAGAAAACAGCCATGAAGGGCAGAAATACAACCACAGTAATCAAGAGATGAACAAAAGACACTGAAACCAGTATGTAGCTTAGCTGTTTTGGGATCTTAGGCTAGACTAGCAGGAGCTATAGATCACCAAATTCTGGGGATTAATTGATGTTTCCTATGAACTGAGGAACAAATCTCTCATCCCCAGCTCTCCAGAGTGGTCTAAAACAAAATGAGTGCAATATTGAGCTGGTCAGAGTTACTAAAGATACTGTATCTTCAGCTTACAGAGAAGGCAACATGACCAGGCTGACACCATTTCTGGTCAAAAACCTGCCTGCTATGGTGTCTGCAGGCCCAAAAACTAACAGATAAGTGAAGATTTCCCTGTGCAGTGAGTGAACATGAAAGCCTAGATGGATTTGCATAGCTCTGAATCATATTCCAAGTAAACTCACAAATGGGCACAACTGAAACACATGGAAACACCCTCCTCTTCACTGAAAAGGATGTTGATTCTCCAGCCCTTGAGAAGCCCTAGAAATAGCACCAGCCACCTTGCCTTGGCTGTGTGGGCTCAGACAGCAGCCTGGGACTGGGCATTTCTTCCAGGAAAGGGGAAAGAAAAGCAGCCAGAGACAATGCAGCTCATGTGAAGCAGAAGCACAGGAGAGCTGATGAATGACAAATAAATGCCTCTTGTGAAGCACCTTCCAGGGCAAGATGCCCACCTGCCCATTGCAATGACTCCAGTTTGAAGAATCGGAGTCTGCACATGCTGTAAAGCCATGAAGTACAGCAAGTTCAGCTCCAGGTCCCCCACTTGTACTGCAGAAAGTATGGAGCCTTTAAGGCCTCCAAACCTGAGCTATTCCTTGGTGAAGACCAAGGATGAGAAGCTTCTTCCACAGTCCAGTCCTCATGCAAGCTCTCTCTGCACAAGCTGCCTTCAAAAATGGATTTTGATGGATGAGTTTAATTACCTCATAATAATTAGAAGCAATTAGATTCTCTTCTTTAGCTGACATGTTCTAGGGCATTTCCATAATAATCTGAACCTTATGCAGAAGTCCTGAACATTAAAAAGGAAGTAAGAAAAAAAAAAAAAAAGAGCATAAAGATCTTATGACCTGTAGCCTAAAAATCTTCTAAGGGGAAATCAAAGTCTTAAGGACAGGACCAGTAGCTCAAACGAATGTTTCTGAAAATAATAAACCTTATACTTTTCTTTTCCACTTGAAACTCTGTTAGAGGGGTCTTAATATATGCACAAGATCATTTTAAAGAAGGTGGCAATTAGTATTTATCTGTACTTTACAGATATACTATGATTCAAACAACCTCTCAGAAGTGAAGAGTGGAACTTCTAAGCAGAGCTACAATTCTGGAAAAGGCTTAAACAAGGGAGGTTGTGAATCTCACATTAGCAATGTACTTAGGAACCTGTTATATGCAATTTTTCTACAGTGACCTAAAGACAGTCCTTTAATCCTGCTGCTGAAGCAGATGATCCCTTCAGAAGAGAATTTTCCAGCTCTTTATCCACAGTTTTCCCTCCCCTTCTAGATTCAGTCCCCCTAACACCTCAAGATAGCCATCAGTGCACTGATTGGGAACAACAGCAATCTAGGAGCTACTTTGCCGTTTGGCTACATGACAGTGACAGATCCCCTCTCAGTGTTAGTCTCTTGAATCAGTAAAAAAGTATTATCAGTAACAGGTTTTTTGACCAATAATTTGACCAATCAGTGACCAAGAAGACTGGCCTCAGGACAGCTCCTTTGGTAATCTCTCTCATTTTGAACAGCAGTAATTTTTTTCCTGCTATTTCCTGCCTCACTTCTCAGTTATTAAGCCACAAGAAAATGTCCTTTTATCCACAGTAGTTTCATTTCTTTGGTAAGAAGCATCATTAAAAACACTTCAAAAATCTAAGTGTAGTGTTTCCAATTATCTCAAAAAAAGAGACAAAACAAGTCTGCAGAAAGTCATCCATTCATCAGACTCTTTTTAACATAAAAAGGACAAGACAACTGAGAGAGTGAGACTTCAGCTTTTCCTTAAGGGAGGGCTTTCTTGCCTACCTTCCACAGAATATTTACACTCCAGCTTCTTGCTGGAGTTCTTACACATACCCACAACTAACCCAGACACTTAGAAGATTCTTGAATTAAGACCTAGATTCCTGTGAGTTCCAAGCAGCAGGATTTGTTACTACTTCAAAAATGTGAACTTGTCTTTCCTGGCTACAAGCATATATTATGGGCCAGTGAATGTAGCTTTCCAGTCCCCCAGCAATAGATCTCACTGCCCCTTTGGCTTCTGAAGCCACCAAGAGTTTAATGACTGCAGCCTAGAAAGCAGAGTAAGCTGCACAATGGTCTCCTGGTGATTTTTGGCCAATTTTACATTTTAAATGCCTTCCTGGCTTGTACAACAAAGCATCACTCTTTCATTGTGTGATTTTGCATTTGGTCAAAGGCATGCCACTTGCTAACTTGGCTACTAATAAAATTGATATTGATCTTGGCAACAAATACCATGTTGGAGAACAATGCTGCCTTTGTGCATGTGTAAGCAATCCCATCTGGCCCAGTACACCTACATTGCAGACAATGTTTATAGTGCACATAAGGTAATTGGTGCAGCTGATGAGTTAATAAATACAATACCTGAATGCAAGAATGCAAATGGGTATTTTATAAAAAAATTTAGGATATGCTTCAGTCTTAGAGGACTAGGAACAACTTCCTTTCTTTAGTACATAACATGTCACAGAAATTTGAAGACATCCAGTTAAACTCAAAAGATGAGTTTCCCCTTCTAGCTACATAGCTTTGAAAACTGAAGTCTGCTTGTAGAACAGGCAGATTTCCAGTTTCCCATCTAGCTTTCTTGGAAAAAGCTGAGAATCAACATGGCTGCAAAGCAAACTTGTCTCATCCTTGGTCGGCTTGGAGAATTGCTAAGCAGGAGCCAAAAGAAGAGTGAGAATTATTCAGTCTTTCCACCATTGCCTGCTTTTCCCAAAACACTCCTTTTTCTGTTTTCTTCCTTTCTAACAATTGAACAAAAATTGAATTCTGGCATTAAAAACAAGTGCCTACAAATAATGTAAATTACTTCATCACCGTAAAAGAATCCAAAACATCCAATTTTTGGGCTTTTTCTTCACCGTAATCACCACTCCTCAAGGTACCTAGAGATTTTCAGACCACACTCCACAGAGTACTCCACTAAAGCCCGTGACAGGCCATGAAGATAAGCCTTTGTTCAGCAGGCTTCAAACCACCAAACAAAGGCCTGGAAAAGGTGAAAAACAACCATTCTGTCTATTCTTTCCCCTTTGCCTCCATACCAGCCTGCACAGATGGCTCATCTTTCCCAGCCAAATCCTCTCCAGTGCTACCTGATGAGTGCACACAGCCTGCCCTCTGGTACACACAGAGCTGCACAGAAAGCTGCGGCAGTGCCTCAACCTCTGTCCCTCCCCCAGTGTCCCAAGCCCCAGTGTGCTGCATCCTCTATGTTCACATCACACTGGCACTCCCTAGTGTAAGGATACTCATCACAACACCCAGCTAAGACAGTCTTCTGAAGAAATGGAGTTAAGAATCCCAACACACAGTTAAAAAACAAACACACCCACATGATAATTCTTGACATTTTCTTAGGGATCTGGAGAACTGATCTGCTAAGATCACCCAACAAAAGCTACAGTTTTCCTTCTCCTCATACACTCTTCCTTCTTTATTCATACATAAACCTCAATTTTTGCTAACTCATTTGAATTTTAGGCATGCTATTGTTAAAAAGAAATTCACAAAAGTAAAACACAGAGTGAAGTCTTCATGAAACAATGGAGTGCTTTGCATCAGGCCATAGAAATTACATACACTTCTTAAATGTTTCCAGTCTAAGATTACTGTATGCAGTTCATGAGGCTTCTTTGCTTAATTTACTCCTTTTTAGTAATAAAACCTGATACAATTAATCATTGTAATGATTTGGTTTTTTATAATTATTTTCTTTCACCAAGCATAGCAAGGAACACTGTATGGCCAAAGGAGTCAGAGTTACATCCTTAATGGACATTTAAGAAGGAAGGTGGGGAAGGAGGAAAAGAATCTTAATATATGGTTCTCTTGAACTATATTTTTTAATTTTTTAAAAAAATTCTTGCTATTCCATAACATAAGAAAATACCCCAGGCCACCTCAGGTAAGATTTCTTTATTATTTCCAGCAAAATAAATAATTAGACAAAGGGCTATATTGCTTAAAGAACTCATTTTTTAATTCAGTTCCCTGGAAATCTGTCATGGATAAGGATCATACATCAGAATATTTCCATGAAAGAAAAAACAAATTAACTGAACTCCTGGTATAAGCACACAGCTACAGTACATCAAGGATTGCTTCTATTATTGGTTGTGGGGACACCTATAACATGCTAATTGCTTCCAAAGTAAAAGGACAAATCATTATAGTTACAAATGAAGAATCTGCTGGGCAAATTTCAATTAAATACAGGATTAGTGAGGCTGTAGGTGAGGAGTGAGCTGTTAGGCATTAACTGGAAGGCAAAGAACACACAATGCCACATCCCAATTAGCAAGAACAGGCATAAAAGAGCTTGAGAGCTGAACCATTGTATAAACACCACATAATTCACTTTAACACATTGCTGGCAACAGTTTCAGTGGGAAACTGGCATCTGTTTCTTTAACATCTATCTCACTAACTGCTAAATGGAAATGTAATTCAAAGGCTTCAAATGTGGCAACCAGCGCATCTAACAAATCTGGAATTTTTTCTCTCATGTTTCTGGAACATTAGCCTCTGCTTAATACCATAAATATCCCATTAATTACTCCCTGGGCACATTTCCCAAAATAAAAGACTAAAGATAAATACTTAGAATTGGCCAACTAACAACAAAAAACTTCCATCCCCTTATAGACAGCAGTTTAACCAAATGGAAATATTGCCATTAAAAATTTATTATCTCAATCTGTGTATTTTTTTTTTCATGCACTTTGTAAAACCATATCACTAAATTTCCTTAATATCCACTACACAGAGTTATTTACTCCAGTGTACTCCAGTTAATTGTCTCCAGTGAGTACTTTTTGGGTTACGGCTCATTAAAGAATAAACTATTTATAACCAATATCTCAGATGTGCTATCTGGGCTTTGTGATTAATTATATATAATCACATTATCCCCTCTGTTTCATAAATGCAGTAACTAAACAACTTTACACACATCATAAATTTTGAAATCTAAAACACAACTGGCATTTCCTATTATTACATTCCATTATCACATGTTCTGGTCTTGAGACTTAACATTAATTTTCTTTTCAATGTTCATGCTTGTAAAACCTTGCTTCGCAAAAGCCTGAGTGCAAAAGGGTCCTAAGTAAGCTACAATACAAATTTACTTCTACACTAATTCTTTGCAACATAAAACCAACTGAAATTCTATTTTTGCAGTAACTTTAACTCACCTTAAACCCATAGTTCTATTATTAAAACTATATGACTGCATTTCCACCTCTTACCTATCATAGTGTAGCAAACAGAAGACAAACAAATAGGCAGGGCAGAGAGCATGGACAAGTGTTATACACCACACAGTGTACAGCAGCAGTCACATTCACGTTGCTCCAAAAGCATCCCTTCCAAAGGAATGGACGAACGTTTTAACAAAAAAAATCCCCTCCAGATCTGTCTGGTTTATGAGGGGGCTCTGCTGAAGAAGTGCAAATCTTTGGCCCTCTCCTAAAATAGCTTTCATGTACCATGATGAGTGAGCCACCTGCAAGGAGAACCAGGAAAGGATGCCCACCACCGCCAGCCACAATCATTACCACATGCTGAGGAAAAAAGCTGGCTCAAGGTAGGTGACAGCTACACCCAAACCAGCTGGTGAGTGGCCTCACACACCGGACAGAGCATCGGCTACAGCAAACTCCCAGGAAAGCTGCCAAACATTCTGGGAACTGCCAGGAAAAACAGCCTTAAAGCTGTCCAGCCATCTGAGAGCTGCCAAGGGCTCAGCAGCTGGCAGAGTTAGGCGGCTCTTCCCAGCTGCCAAAATGTCACCTTTCCCAAAACTGCAGTGCTATGGTACATGTTACTAAGAGAACATGTGCCATAGCTTTCAAAACTGCAAAACTGGTCCACATTTCCAGGCGGAATTGATGCATGACAGGAGACCGCCAATTCTTCAGCAAGCAGGAAATGCCACCAAGTCCCAAATGAAATGATGAAAATGAGTGTGCCTCTAGATGCTCTCTACCAGAGCTGCAGACTGCAGTCACCACCTGGCTGCCTGTAGCAGGCAGAGGCACTGCAAGGCCTCCCTGGCGATCACTTGCCTAAGGTAAGAAATGCCAAGTCACGATGACTGGACCAAAGTAGCCCCACTTCCGCCCTCACATCCTTGTTATCTCTCTGTAAGGCTATAGGTCGTATTCTCCTCAACCATGGCCATTGGACAATTTCCAACACCCCAGTACCCTATATCAACCCCCATCTCTGCCCAGTTAGGCAGAAAAGCTGTCCCTGCATCCCTTCACAGAAGCTGAAATTAAAGGACACTGCTGTGGAACCACATACAGCCTTCTCTCTATCCCTATGCGTCTGCTGAGGCACTTGCGAGCACAGAGCTGAAATCACTTGTGAGCTGAATTCACAGAGCTGAAATCACTCCAGAGTTGCTCACTAAGTTGCTTGCGGCTGGGAGCTGAGCCGAGGGACCCATACAGGCTGAGCCTATTCAGCACAGCGCTATCTGGGACACCCTATGGCAGCGGCAGGCGGGGTCGGACAGTTCCCCAAGCCCCAGGCTGCATTAGCTGCCCCCAGGCTTCTCTTGCTCTTATACAACCATGGCTACGGGTACATTATTCTTTCACTTTCAGCTTGACTCCGTGACAGAGTCCGTTCCAAGAAACCTTTCTAGAGTGGTTAGTGCATACTGAATGAAATCAATGGACCAGCTCTCAGGAGGAACCCTGCTGCAAGGAAAACTGTCAAAAATGCATTATACGTGTATGCTATCTTTATCAGCCTTCCACCCAGTCACTACCTTACTGTCATGCTATTTAAAGTGCGGCAAATTTACAGTGCTGTAAGTGCTCTCAGATATTTTTTTCCCTAATTCATTAAATTAACAAAGCCTGAAGTAGCTCAGACCACGTGCCATTGCTCAGCATTACTGGAACTTGCGTTCCAACTCCTGGGGCTTTATGAATACCACATGGAAACTGGCCCCGGCCCCAAACATTTTACCCCGTGATTTTATCCAGCTGTATTTCTTATGCGTCCAAAAGGAAAGCAGAGACACTTCGTTTCTTTGAAAAGACAATCCACTAAGGCACTGCACGGAACTCACGAGAAGAACAGGTGTTTATCGTGTGCTAGACAACAGAGGACGATACCGGAAAGAAACTAAGCACAGAAAAGCACATCAGGCAACTGATACTTCCGAATATCTTCTGCGACCGACAGGCTACAGCAGCCCGGACGGGGACAGGATCGGGGAAACCCGGCGGACGGGAGAATGCGCCGGCCCCGGCAGATTTCTGCCGGCACCGCGGGGCGGGACAAGCGGCGGGGCGGGACACGCCGGGGCCGACCCGCCCCGGGAAAGGGCCGGGATCGCTTCCGGAGTGCGACCTTGGCGGGCGGGCGAGTGAGGGAGCGAGTGCGGAGCCGTGCGGGGCTCTCCCGGCGGTGGCGGTGGCGGCACCGCCTTCCCCCGCAGCCGCGGCACCGCGGGCAGGGCGGCGGCGAAGGCCGGGAGCGCTCGGACAGCAGCCTTCTTGTGTTCAGGGCGGCAGCCGGGATGGCAGCGCCGACGATGGAGGAGAGGAAGGCGTGCTGGGGGGCCCGGGACGAGTTCTGGCAGTGCCTGGACAGCCACGGGGATGACGCCACCAAGTGCGAGAAGCTGCGCCGGGCCTTCGAGTCGCGCTGCCCGCAGCAGTGGGTGAGCACCGTGCGCGCATCCCCGGCAGCGGCGATGAGATGCAGCTGCTGCTTGGGGATGGCAGCTCCAGCTTCCTGCAGTGCACAGCCTGGGCAGCCTGGAGCTTGCCGTACTGTCAGGCGTAGCTTGGTTTTCACAGTTCTGGCTGGCTGGGAAAGGACGGCTCCTGAGTTCACCCCTGACCAGCCCGGGAGCTAAGAAAAGCTGTGTTAAGGGTATAGTACAAAGAGAAAGGAAAATACTGTCTAAAAGTTCCAGATAAATACACAGGGTTACTGTTGTAATAAAAAATAAAAAAATTAAAAAAAAGAAAAAGGGTTTAGAAGCCAGTGCAGAAGGGAACTGCCACACAGGCCATGCAGTGCTTAGCATTTTAAGACTGGCATCTGATACCTTGTGCATAAAGATTTTTTTTTTTTCCTGCAGTGTTATTTCACAGTAAGGCACCTGCCTCCAGTGTAATCCATTCATGTTATATTTTTTAGTTTCCTGAGCTCAAGCTGTAATTCTTTTTTAATAGGCACTGCCCTTTGGTAACAGTGGTGGTTGAGGGTCTGAACAGTTCCTGTTGCTGGTAGTAGACTGAAGTAATTTTAAAAGCCTGAGTACCTTCACAGCTGCTGCACTGACACTTTGAACAATGCAGTTCTGCTGTTTGTTATGTCTAGGTACGATGGTCTCATCTGCAGGGGTTCTAGACACTGAACTCAGAGGTTACATAGGCTGTGATACCACAGAAAAGCTGCTGGACTTACCTTTGCATCACAAGGAATTTTTGTTCAGAGCAGTGAAAAGAGAAAAGCATGTAAGATCTTAATGAAGTAGCAGGGTGGTGAACTTAAAAAAAAAACTAAAGTTCATTTTCAAAATGGTAAAGAACCGCCCAAAAACTAAACACACGATTCCTTAGTGTTCAACAGAAGACTAGTCTTCCAGAAGACTAGTCCTTAGTCTTTAACAGAAGAAACTCCTAACTAGTGCATTAAATCCTCCTTAAATTCAGTGGTCAAAGACTGTTTACACAAAGCCCCTCCCTCTTGCTAGTTTCTTATAATGAACATAGTTTCTCTTTTTAAACAGGTTAAACACTTTGACAAAAGAAGAGACTTTTTAAAATATAAAAAGAAGCTTGAAACAGAAGGGTATCATCCTCCAGAAGCTGCTGGGAAGTCTTAGGAACTCTGCTCTCAAATCAAATGAGAATAACTATAAAAGGAAGAAGCCAGAGAAAGCAACAGAAGCTGCTTGAGTGCAAGAACTGGTAATGTAGCAGTCTCCCTGAAATGCAGACTGCTCTTCTTGTTGCCAGGTCTCGCATGTCTGCTAAAAAAGGGGGTCATAGACAGACAGCTTTTTCATGAGTTTAAATCAAAGAAATATGGTGCAGGGCTGTTCACAAATTTAAGGGTTTGAATGTATAATTAGTAAAATTGTTTCATAGGAATAAATTATTATTTAATATTGCTATGTACATATTCTAAAGAGAAAATTATTTTTTTTTTCAGTAAGTGAACCACCTTTTTCCTAAATTAAAAAAGTCCATTCCAACTTGCCTTTTTTGTCAAAAGCAGTGGGTTGTATAATAAAATTTGTATTTGTCATTTACCAAGTATTTCATAGTATTTTAAAATACAGTTTAAGTCAGATATAAATTCATACAACAGTGGTCAATCAGAAGACCTAAAGCATCCTGTGCATATGGTATGTAATTCTCTGTTCGGAGTATGCTCATTTTCTTATAAACAATAGGAATTTTTACATTGGTGATAGTTTTTTATCTCTACTAGAAGTGTGTCCAGTTATAAATTATCACAATTCTCACATTATGGCCTTTTGTAGAATTAGATTACCTTAGTGATGCAGTTTTATTTAAAGGTACAGACTGTTTACAGCAGGATTAATAAATGCAACTGTAGAAGGCATTTAAACAAGGAGCAGCATTGCATGCAATTATGGAAGTGGAATTACTTTCCAAAAATCATATAACCTAGTATATCTAGGTGCTGAAATCATTTAATACTGTGGTTAAAGGCACGACTTCAATTTCAAGCACAGTCACCACAACTGCAGTAAAAATCCTGTGTTTTGAATATGAGACTGTTCACAGTACTGTGCTGACGTTCAGCAGAAAAAACACACACACCACATGCAATATAAATAGTATTTATTTCCAATGCAACAATTTAAAGAGGTAAAGTATTAAGGCATTTAAAAGTCACTCTGAACACTACAGAGAACCGAACATGCGAAGTTAAGAATCCTCGTTCACCCTTAGTTTGTATCTCATCTATTCAGAATTCCACGTCGTAGCACCGTAGGAAGCCATCCACCTGTACAGTAAGGCACGAGACTCTGGGCAGTTATTGTTGTTTTTGCTTGATCACATGTTGTCTTGTGTACTCCCAGATCAGCAGAGCTCCGCTCACATGAACATTGAGTGACCGAATAATGCCCTGCTGAGGAATTTCCACACAGACATCCAGATGGTGAATCAGGTTGGCTGGGATTCCTTCATGTTCATTTCTAGTGAAAAAGAAACAGTAACTTGCATCTGAGAGAGGGCATATGTGTTCCAGAAAGCAAAAAATACAAGTGTCAAAACAGCATCCAAACACCTCTTGACAAATGGCACATCTACCTATGGGGTAACTGATGACAAGAAATGATTTTTTTAAAAACAGTAATACTTGACAAAGAAAACATGGAGGGAGCTGACTTAAGTTTTGATGTAAAAAACCTGGTGGAAGACTCAACTCTGCTTTTGTTTTTAAACTCCATATATAGTCAAATCACCATGGTATGAAGCTGCTGGCACAGCAGGAAAGCTCAGCTGCCCACTTTACATTCAGGTCTTGGCACAAAGGAATGTCAAAACTGAGCACACCAGAGGATACTGAAGTTTACTGGTAATTAAAACTATTGTTTTTAATTAAAAGAGAACAAAGTGATTATGAGCACTCCATTCTGAAGACAAGCTACACATAAAAAAGTTGGAAAAAAATTTTGCCCTAAAAGGATAGCCAGGCCCTTCTTCCTGGTCTCACTCAGTAGCCCTGCAATGCCAGGAGCTTTCTCACTCGTATGTGCTTTACTGCAGATTTCTTTAAGTAGTTTTCCCCCCTTTGTATCACATCTGAGGCTTGCTTATAGGAACTGATAACTGCTTTTCTCTGAAGTTGCCCCATGCTCTGCTTGTACTGCAAAAGCTTGCTAGTTCATCTTGTGCCTCATTCTGAACTTTTAAATCACCTCCCAGCCATGCACACTCAGTCTGCTCCAGCCGTCCTCACCAAGCTCAGCAGGGCAAACGCAGCCTCCTCCTCGATGAGCTCACCACAGCCCACACAGACAGGGCCCCAAATAACTAAACTGAACAGATGGTGTCTTTAGCACTCCCAGAAAAATACAACCCATGCTGTTGCTACCTTTACCCGTTATTAAAATGTGTTTATTAAGGTGATGGGTTATTAAATATGAGAAGGGTCATTCAGTAGATAGCAATACTTAGTGGTCTTTAGCACATAAAGCCAAGGACTGCTCTTTCCATGATCATTTCCTATTCCAGAATCACCTTTGTCATTGTTCCAGAATCACCTGTGTCACTTGGTTTTCATGGGACCAAACTCTGATTAGAGAAAGGGATGGACTGCAAGAGGTTTACAAAACTGTGTGTGCTCTTACCCCAGCAATAATAGTGATTTCTCTGGAAAGCAATATTCTGTAAGATCAAAACTTTTAGCTGTTTGTTCCACACCAATAATAGTGTAGCCTTCTGTTTTTTTCTGCTGTAAATAATCAACAAGCTGAGATGGTTTTACCTGTGCATTAAAAGTAGAGAGAAATATAAAAAGATATAAATAAGACCTTTTGTAAAGTTCTGAAATTATTGAAAAAAAAAAAAAAAACAACTTACTTGGACACTTTTTAAGATTAAGGACATTCATCTCCAAAGACTCTGTCCATATATATAGCTTAACATTTTAAAAGCTCTTCAGCAGTAGCACAAAAAGTTAATGGCACAAAATACCCCCACCAATGCCATGAAGAAAGATGTAACAATGACAGCTCACATAATCAGTTTATCACAGCAATAAGAAACTGCAAGTATTTTATAAATGCTTTTTTATAAGGTTGACCCAAAACATACAAGAATAAGTGTCAGAGATAACAGCAGGAGCTTCCCTTAAACAAAAAGATGTTTTTTCAAGATAAAGAAATGTAAGGCTCTGAACTATGGATCTGACAAACTGAAGATTCTGAGAACTTTTTTAGCTATTAAAATGTTTCCATTCACCTCGACAAGGGGGAGCCACTGCTCTGCAGAAACACTCAGATGCTGAAACTGCTTATCCTGTATATAATGAAGACTGCCAACAACTAGTGCAGATGCCCCAAATATTTCACTTGTACGACATAAACCTACAAAAACAAGAAATAAATTGATTTTTGTGTAGAAAATAAACAACAAGCCAGAACACCCAGTGAAAATGATAATGAATGCAAAAGACAAATGGCTACTTTAGTTATCTATCTTAATTAGTTTCAGGTCTTCAAAGTCACACCTTGTTCCATACAAATAACAGGAAAAAGTGTTTTGTAATGTAGCAGAAATATAAAAATTAGAAAAGCACTGTGTCTGACAACACAATATTTTACAATACTAATTATACAAAGAAAGGGGTTACGTGTCCAAGCCTTAGCAAGGATGGATAGTTTGACATATCCACACGCAAGATTAAGCTTTAAACCCAGTATCTGTTAAATGAAAGAGGATGACACATAACAGCATTACAATGCAGACAGCACTAGTTTGTGGGCTTTTCATTACTCACTGCAGTTACTGAAACTGCTAACATCAAACACAAATGGCAATAAAGTATTTACAGGATTTATTATGTCACATAATAAATAATAAATCATGAAGGCAGTCTTAATTGGGAAATGGGACCCTGCTGTCCAACAGACATGAGAATCTTGTAGGTTTACAAGATTTGGTTTAATTGTTACAGAAAAAAAAATGAAAAGGCAAATAATTTCCTTTAATTGCATACACAGTTGAAAAACCCAACTGTAGCAAATACAGAATTAGCAAGAAACTTGAGCGTGATTTACAGCAAAATTCTACTTAATTAATGCATGCTACATGTAAGTACTTCTTTCTTTTTCTTTAAAATGTAACTGTAGAAGTCCCCTTTCTCTGAAGTGGGTTGGATTTTCTTTGGCTGTCCCTTTCAGGATAATGATCTATTCTTCTCAGCAGTACTTAAATAATTTTCTAATTATCAACATAAAATGAAATTAACTTCTATTCTCTAAGTGTGCTCCAGGGTCTAAAATAAAAGTTTGAACAATGTGCAATCAACCTTACCTCCTAAATTGGTAGATTTATCAATAAGTGAAGCCACCACAATCAATCTGCTGTTTGATTTGCCAAGTTTAGCAGCACGATCCTGAAATGCTGTTTCCAAGTCTAAACTAGGAGTACTGTTCTTCCAGGGTATAATCTTCTTCTGAACATCAGTCCACTCTGTCTGGCTGTCTGCTTCAGCCAAATGTGAACCTATAACAACAAATTGTATGTTCATATGGATATATGCAAATGGGAGTGAAACTAGTGCTTCAATAAAGAAGATAATCCAAATGGTAATACTGGAGATATCCTTCATCATCATCTATTATTTTATGGGACATTTTCTGCTCACATAGATGCAAGTTTACTTCAGCTGAAAACCAGAGGTCAGACAATACAGATGTACACAGTTATTCCATACAAATAACTAAAATTAATAGAGACTGGCTATATTTTACCCATGTCTTGCTGAGACCAGTCACTTGGTTTCAGATCATGAAGTTCTGTTCGGGAATGGCACCACTGAAATGCTGCTGGCAAAGGAATGTCAGTGAATCTGTCAAATTTATAGAAGGAGATCCATTCATCCTCAGCCAGTTCTGCAAGGCGGGGAAGAATGTAAAATATTGTCTGCAATGGAACACAGTGTCATCAGCAGAGAGTCACTAAAGCAAGCAAAACTAGATAATTAATCCCTGGTATTTTAATGGAACATGTCTACCATCTAGCCTCCTATGCTTTTAATACTTGTTTTTTCTTGGTACTTAATACAGCTTACCAATACTGTCTCTCAAAATTCTTAACTTTACTTACAGTGTGATCCAAATCTTCCATAAATCTAGACTTATTCTCTAATTAAACTTTTCCTGAGAATCTGCACTGATTACTGTACTGAAATTCTAGAATACCAAACAATTAACACTATGCTTCTCAGGCACAAGGATCTAGAGAAAATTTTGTACATGTAACACTGAAGAGCTGTCAAATACTCTTACAACTTTCTAGTAAAGGATGCGGATTGATTTAATGTCAAAAGAAAAACAGTTGAAAGCTTTACGATCTAGTGGTAAAACCCAGCTCAGCACAACCAATACATCTAGCTGACCATGATTTATCAAGGAGGCAAAAACACACATCCCAAGGGAAAGACTGAGTAAGTCAAAGATTTTAAAACCCAGACTTTTGTTTATCCCAATGCACCCTTCAAGACAAAGGTGAAGATGCACCCTGAATACATTTAAATGCTTCACAAATATTAGTCTTGCTTTGCTGGGTTTTTCCTCCTATTCAGGACTTTTATTTTGCACTATTTAGCAAATTTGTGTTCACAAAAATATTTCACAGAACTGAGTATTTCTTCAGTTAAAAGAAGAAAAATTTCTTCTGTAAAAGATAGCAATGTTTCTGCAAAAACATATACCCCATTCATATCCATGAATATCTTGTATTTTGAGCTTAGTTCTTCTGTCTCTTCTATTTATCTGCACCCTTATTTTTGCCTTCCCTCCATTTTCAATGATTAAAATGTTCATTCAGCTGTCAGTTATTTGAGCTACATCAAAAAAGGGGCTCTGGAAGTGATGTATTGCTATCCCATTCACGTCAAACAATCCAGTTAAGCAACCTCAAGTTACTTCTGGGAACAGATGCCTTAAAAATCCTAATAAACTACCTCAACTAAGTAGATGCTTTTTAGTTACTAGAACGAATCTTTCCAGTCACAAATATAAAACCTGATTAATTCCCACATATAGGCACATTCATCACACATACCTCTTCCTAACTGACCTGGGTTTTTAACACAGTATCAAGTAGAAAAACTAAGATGTAATCTTAGTCCAAAGCCCATCACAATCTGGGTGAAGTCATTTTTTGGGGGTTTAAATGATAATAGTTGATAATTTCATCCCACATTAGAAGAAACCAAAAAACATAAAAACACAGTTGTAGAACTAGACAAATAGTATAGTCTTGCCTCTAGACTATAATCCTCAACTGGATGAAATGTTGCAAAGAAGAAGTGATCTTGGATTCGCTGCCAGTTCCTTCTGGCATTCCTGCAAGAAAGTAATGTAAGATACATTAAAAAAGCAACATGCTGGATATTTTTAAAAATTCAATCATCAGATTGTCATAAGGCAACCTAATTTATTAATATATTTTGTATAGGAAAGAAAATACTTCAACAATTAAGGGCCCATTTTTAAAAAACGAACAGCATTCATAAAATAAGCTTTATTTATGTTTCAAGAAAGGCACATAATACATCTCCAAATTCTATTATCAAAAGGAGTGAGTTTGGCAAGAAGTATTCCATGGAAACTGGACACTAGTCTATGGTTCAATGTCAGCTTGTAGCTGTTAAAAAAAAAAGAAGTCAAGACTCTTCCCTTTGCTGTTTTTTTCTGTATCGTGTCTCCCCATACCAACTTCTTTTTAAATAGAGATAAAAGCCCCATAAAATTATCAAGTACCATTTTAGAAAATGTAACTTGCTGCAAATTGCTCAGAAGAACAATGTTAAGCTGTAAAGAATGTTACCAACCCTGTGCTGTGCATGTTTTCCACTTGTTGAAGGCTAGATTCAATAACTGGTGTCAGAGCTTCAAATTCTTCCACATGCAGCATTCTGCACATACCCCAAATTTTTTTAAGGGCGATTAATGCATAAAGTCGAACGCTGAAATTATGGCTGAAACACCACTGCAGAACAACGATGAGGGCTTTCTTCAAAGCTGGCTTCTAAAGAAACAAAGACAAAGAAGCTTTTTTCATCTTAAGTTTTAACGTACACTTCAGAAGTTATGAGTGGCCCAAGAAAAAGTTCCTCAAAAGACACCCTTTTGGAAATCACAAAGCTTTAAAATGATATTAACTTCCTTCTTTCCATCTCATAAGGACAAAACCTACAGCCTCACTTGTTCTTTGAAAATGTATTCATTTGCTTTAAAAATCATTATTCTGCCTACAAGGAAACCTCTACTTACTTCTGATTGAAAGAGCAAAAAAAAAAAAACAAACCCAGGTGCATCCACATGTTTACTTAAAACTGGAGTAGCTATTCTGGAAAATTTCACAGGTAATCAGCCTCTATGTATCCAGAAAACCTGCTAAGTTAGCTCATTTTCCTAAGTCCAATATTTTACAGAGGTGACAGGAAGAGTTAGTGTTTTGTATAACAAAGGGTTCCTTCGAAGGAAGTAGGTATTAAAGAGATATTTAAACCATTTTGGCAGTCTATTTTCAATTCAGAACTCTGTATAAGAACTGGAAGTGAATAAAGAATGAACACTCTTAGAGAAATGTACCTTCTCTGAGGTATTTTGAAGAATGATGTCAAAGTGGGCCAACACTGATAAAAATGTGCAGATGCTTTTTTTAAGCTTTTCTTCATCCTAAAGTAAAAAGGTAGTAGTAAAAGTATGTGTTAAGTAAAAAAGAATGTAACAAGAGATATGCATATATAAAATATTTTTATACTTTATGCATTTTCATGTCATGTTCTGCACATGCAATAATAATAACACTATTAAAAATCTATGTATTTCACAGCCAAATTTTTGAAAATATGAGGTCAATATTATTAAGATTTCATTCTTCCTAACATGTTATTTGGTTATAACTGACCATCAATAAGAATGAAGTATATTGTGGTATAAGTGAGCTAAAATTCAACCCAAGTTCACTGTATTCCCCCAGGAATGCAAAAGGTCAGCACCATTCTACAGCCTCTTGCCTGGGGCTCCTACTACCCAAAGCTCAATCTGCAGCTCACACCGCAGTTGCACACTGAGCCACCTGCACTAAATGTATTCCTCAACACCAGGAGAGCCTCTGAAAATACAATCTGTATTCCTTTCTCATAAATCTACATGTTTTCTGCTTGCTCATAAACCTACATGTTTTCTGCTTGCTCTGATGGTTTGAATGGGCCCACTGTGATTTAGTACATTTGTTAGCAGCATGAAATCACTTCGATCCAACAGATTATCATCTGCTAAAACGACAGCAATTCCAACAGCCTGAGCTTTTGGAAGGAACTCTGAAACAGTCAGCTCTCCTCAGTCAACCCTTTCACAACTTTTGGGTATCGTAACTCAAGCTCTGCTTCAGTTCTAAAATCTCATTACAGAACTCCACCGTGAGAGAAGTCCATATTAAAAGCTGCACATTGAATATGTATTATACAAGTCAAGTTCTCACTGACAAAGAGGATGTGACAAAAAAAAAAAGACAAAGGTGGGCTGTAGAAACCACAAGTAACTCAGGACCTAGGACATCCGTGTGCTCCTGATGGCTCTTATATTGGAGTGCTCTGACTCACTATGCCAGCTCCACTCTGCCCAGAATAAAACATCATAAAAGGAAATCTCTCAACAGGAGGAACTGACTTTTCTTTGGCCATTTTTAGGTCGCAACTATCTAAGCGTCTCAGATTATTGCTCAGACTCACTTCCAAGTTGAACTACTCAACAGCCCACTGCTTTTAAAGGAAGACTGGAACACACAAAAAATAAGGTATGGGGCAACAAACTGTACCCTCTTTGTTCAAATTACTCTTCAAGTGAATGCCAAAGGTCTTACTTACATAGCAAAAGCAATCCCAGAATTTATCAAGGAATTGGGGATATTTATGTAGACTCAAGATAACAATCCATTCTATGAAGTATTTCACAGATGCCTGATTATTACTGAATCCAGCCTGAAACACTCTGTCAAGAGTTCCACACAAAAAATTCTGAGAAAGCAAAATCAGGCAATCCTTTAGTATACTGTCAGTTATTTTCACAAAGAAAAAAATAAATAAATAAAAGAACATTCTCACCTTTATAATAATATGAGATATATTTTTCAATATGCAAATTAAAAGTTTAAAACCATCTAGTTTCTTGGAAGTAGCATTTGATGAAAGTAACACTTGTCAATTTCTTGACTGTTCATAAAGTAGCAATGTTTTTACTAAATGAAAATCTTTCAATCAGATAGTCAGCACAAACTTTTAGTTAGCTTTAACAGGAACAATCTGGCCTCCTAAAATTCACAAATCTAAGAATCAGTTTGCAGTGTCCTCTAGAAATGCATGATAAATATATAACTTCAGACTGAAAGAATTAAACTACACAGAACTTCCACATCAGCTACAGGTTACATACCTTTTATAACCTGCTGTAATTTAACATACGCAGCTTGCACGACACCAAGTTAGGTCTTGAAAGTATGTACTTATTTATTTATTTAAAAATTAATAAAGATCGATACCTGGTTAAGCTTTGGGAGAAGAACTAGAAGTGTCTGCCATACCCGGTTTTTAATTCTATGCTGCAAAGAGTTTGCATAATAGCGTGTTCTAGATCTTGATACCAGTTCATCCTAAAAGAAAATTAAAAGGTTTATTGCCTATTCTTCCTTTGAATTTGAATGCATGTAAATACACTTTTCTGTACTAAGAAAGCAGCATCTACTACACAGCTAGGGTCAGCATTGAATATAAGCTTAGGAAAATATATTTACTACAATTTATTAAGAATTAAATTCTGAAGCTTATAATTAAATAATAAAGTAAGCAAGTATCTACTAAAGCTCCCTTTTCCCCACCTGGTCGATCTCACAACACATATATTAATAATTTCTCTGCAGTACTTAATTGAGAGGAATGAGGGACCCACCCATTCCTAGTTCTTCAGACAAAAGCAAGATTCAACAGTACCAGAATGTACAGGTGATTTTCTAGTAGCAGCTGCAGTAATTTACCAGTGACTTTAGATTCCTGCCAATGCATAAGCAGCTATTATATAAATGAAAATTGGACCCAAACCTTCTCCATTATTTCTATCTATGAAGGTATTCTAAGGAGACAGTAACTTTCTCAATCTAAGAGATAGTCTGCAATTGTTGAAGTGCTTCAGAATGCAGCCTAAAGGAATATTCTTAATGGAACAATGGTTACAATTTGGATAATGTTCCAGAAAGCCAAAATATCCACTACAAAGAGAGAAATAAACCCAAAAGGCAATTTTTACTATTCTGGTTGAATTAACTTCTGTCTCATGATGAAGAAAAGCTTATTACTCAGCAAATATAGAGAGGCTACACAAACATAAATGCATCCTGTCAACTGTAAATATTTTGCATTTAACTAATTGTACTAACACTATATTTATATACCAAGGGAAATAAATTTTACCTTATCCAGTAGTTTGATGAAAATGTCTTCCATAAATGTCTTATGCAAGATATTTGATCCATCCAACAAGCACAGAAATTTAACAGCACAAATGCGAACGTAGTGATCATCTCGATTTGTACTGTAAATTATTAATAAAAATGAAAATGAAATTCTACTTGTTTAGACATAAAGATAATTCCTAAATTATAAAAAAGTACCAGACATAATCTTGAACATACAGCCAGCAAACTGTCTACAGTGAGACAACACGCAAATAGCCAGAATCGGAATTTTAAAATCTGTTCGTCATTGGTGATGAAAAAAATTAGTGAGTTCACAACCTGACCCTGAGTCTATCTAGAGTTCTTTAGTAACATCTAGGTGTTTAAAAACTTTTTTTATAGAAAAAGCTGTACCAGAAAGTTTGTGAAATTTTGTGCCTGTAAACTGTAATCTTTTAACAACTAATTTATGCTTACAGTTCGGTCAAATATCTAGTCCCAAACAACACTTCATTCCTATTAGTTAAGTACAGACATCCAGAATAATTTATGGCAAGAGTAAAATTAATGACATTATAGGTTGTGACAGCTGCAGAGCTTTGCAAGAAAATATATGATTACCAAAAAGCTCTTGGAGAAAATACAGGAGTAGTGAACTTTTGCAGTAGTATTTTTTTTAAAGTTTAGGTTATATAAACTACTAACATTTCTGAAAACAAGGTGACGGAACTTTTTCTCTGACTTTCTTCCACTGAGTAAAAATGGGAGTGAAACTATAAAAAAATTCAACAATCCAGTAGCAAACATCTCTATTTCAAAGGCCGGAGGCAGAGCCTTTGGGCAGTACACACATGGAAAAAGCTTGCAACCAATGTTAACAAGCCAAGCCCAAAATCTGGCTGCATTAAAACCTGAGTTTATTAACTGTCTTTATTACAATGACAAGGTATATATTAGCTCAGCATCCTAAAAAGTATTACTTTATTGAGGTGAGACAATGAGGAAGTAGTTATTTCAGCCATAGTCAGATTAACAAGTGAGATATATTTTCCTGAAAATCCATTTTTCTACACTTTGTATTTGAATTATGAATATAATGAGATATACAACCCTTTTACCAGTATTTTAAAAGGTTATGAATATATTCCTTGTGGGTCCCTTCCAACTCTTGATATTCTATGACTGTATGATAAGCAGCTGACTTCAAAATCAGCATCTTTCCTATCAGAGCATCAACCAGGACAAAGACACAATTCACACCAAATACTGTAAGATATATCCTCAAAAGCATTACCTTTCTGTAACAACATTTGCTGCACATTTTTCTCCAAGATTTTCTATGAAGGCATGCACATCCTGAATGTGTCTTCAGAGATGAAAGAAGACAAAGCAACAAAATTAGCAAAATAACATACAAAAACCTGTTTTCAGTTTTTCAATAGTCATCTCAAAGAAAAAAAAAACCACACAATTTTAAAATAGAAATCACAGAAGATTTTTTATATACCTTTGATCTTTCCTAAATACAGTTCCAAAGACACAAGCCTCAGTGATAAGTTCACTGTAATTTCCAGCATTTAAGAAAGCATTTGTCAAGGCACTTCTCTCATCAACAGTGGGAAATATCCAAGACTGACAACAATGACTAAGGACTACATTGAAGACTCCAGTCTTTGTAGTTGACAGATCTATGAGCTTGAAAATTATCTGAAAATAAGAAATAAAAGATTCAAAATCTAGTTTTCAGAAGTGCCAGATCTATTAGAATAAAATTAGAGTGATATCTATTTTAATAGGTCTTATGGTATTTTGCATCCTATCTCTGCTCAGGTTAATGCTGTCTTTAATCTATTTATAATTCTCTGATATAAGAGCAGGTAAATGGGCAACAATTGGCCCAGTACATGCTTATAAATCAGAACTGATCTTTGCTTAAACAGATAAAATGCCCGATGCTTTAAACAAATCTACTGGTAAGTGGAACAAATGAGCCAGGGCTCAAACCTACTGTTTCAATCAATCCTTACCAATTTAGAAAAATAAATTAAACATTAGGAAAAATTTCTTACATAAATTGCCATATCACTAGTTTTGTTCTTTATGGAGGATTACATTCATGTCAAAGTTCATATTTAAGTTAAATTGCAAATGTGTCCTTGTACCATTTATTTTTTAAGGAGGGCACACTTACAATATTTGAAACTGCTATCTAAAGCTTCTCCAAAAAGAAAAATAAAACAAAACAAGAAAAATGGCCTCAAAAGTATTTCTTTCCCTTCCTTAGGGTAAGTGCAAGAGTAAATTTAACTTACAAAGTAAATGGTTTTTCTAAGAAATTGCAAGCATCTGGGAGAGGGTAGGGAGATGCAGAATGAACAGGTAAGGCTTTCTAAGAATTCATTTTCAGACATCATTTAGAGCTGTCCATGAAAATGTTTTTTCAAAAGGTGTAACAGCTCCTAATAGACAAAGCTGCTTCGCTTCCCTGCATTGAAATGATAGTTTTGATAATGTGGCAATTCTTTGACAGTAATGCTGGTTTTATAGAGAAAGTTGTTCTGAATTACTAAGCATCAAAGCACCAAGAAGCTCATGAAGAATTTAAAGCTGAAATACTGCAATGCAGTCTGAAGAAACACTTGCTGGAAAGAAAGCTCTACACTAGAAGCATGTGGGCTTTTTACCAAGACTTCAAACCTATTTTCCAGTGCAAAGACAGGCATTGGAACTTTCCTAATAATTCCAAAATTAAGTTATTATTTCACCTGTAGGGAAGCAGCACAGCATTTACTATGCATTTCTCAATCTTGAAAATGTTTTCAATTGTTTCACAAATATAGTAAAAGTTCAGCACACTCGAAAGAAATTTAAGATATTTAAGTTCTAGCATAATTAACATAAGAATAATCACAAAAAAAAAAAAGTGCAGCAGAAGAAATTAAGCTGAAGAACACAGTGCTCTGGGTACCTTCTGTGGAAGCCCTTCTCTATATTACCATAGCAATATTCCCTTTTTTGACTCAAAAATACCCCTTTGTTCCACTCCTTCCAACTATTAAAAAGAAGGAGTGCACTGTGGTAGACAAAATTAAAATTGTGCTTCTGTGACAAATCAACATCAGGCAGGTCCATATTTCCTTCTCTTTAGCTACAACTACACAGCCATTGCACAGCGGGTCAATGGCAACAGGGACTGCTGAGGACTGGAATAAGAATATACATAAGCAGGCATTTGCTTGGGAACTTTATCTTCATTTTCTTATCAAGGGGCAGAAGGAGGCTTGACCAGATGCCCTTCCTTGATGCCTGCTGTCATGGTATGTCCCACTGCAGACAATGGGATAGCTGTCACACAGACTCAACATTCAACACTGGCAAAATACACCTTACATAATGCTTGAAATACTAATGTTGAAATTAAGGCAGTAAGAATTTAAACAAGTTTTAAGATCAAGAAAAATAAAATACTAACTATAGCTCATCAGTTATTACAACACTGAGCATACAATTAACTGTTACAGATATTCATTAAAAGTAAAAGCCAACCAACTTCTACAACAGAAGAGAAAATTTACCATCTTTACATACATTTCTAATTTGGCTTGGGTCCACAGGGAGACTACAAATGCAAAGTGTTCAAAACAGAGAATGGTAACATTCATTTGAAGCAAGTTTAAAAAAAAAAACAAAAAGAAAATAAATGGGACTACATTTCAAGGTAATAAGGCTAATATGGATATACCACAGCAGTTTTAAATAGCTAGGAAGTGTCCATTTTTTTGTATTATATTAAAAATAATTTTGGTGTGTCTGGGCTGAAAATAAATTTGAGACATTTGCTATTACTTACAGTTATGAGTGTGACAGCAAGACAGAGCTACTTATGGTAACTTCAAAGGAAAAGTGCAACCCCTTCTAGAGTGATTTTTTTGTGCAAAGCAGCACATGTGGTAGTAAATCTAAGCAGACAAATATAGTGGTAGATAATTCACAATGTATTACTGCCCTAGTTAAAGTCTTACACTCACCATGGACTGTTCTGCACAAATATTTAATTAATGCTTAGAGGGAAAAAAAAGAAAAAATCCCCAAGAAAGATTATGTAGAAAGAAAGCTAATGACTTTGCAGTGTATAAAGCCAATAGGAACCAACATCCCAGTACTGAATATGGTTTTCTGGACTTAATAAAAAAAATAACACCACGACACATGCAAGAACTCTTGGAGTTCTGGCAGCTGCATAAATCTTACAAAAGAAGAATAAAGACTGCATTTTTCTTCTTCTTAACTCTGGAAGCAGGTCTACCATGCAGTATTAAACTGAACTCTAAGGTGACTGTGTGTTTTTTGTTTTCTACACCTGGACGATAAGAGGAAAATAAGCCTTTAAAGAAGCAGTAAAAATGCTTTATTCAATAGCATCTATAAAATTTTGATCTGTTTTTACTTTTCATCTAAGACAGCATTTTCATAAAGAGTAAACTATTAGAAAAAGGCATAATTTTCCCAGAATATTAATAATTTATGACAGTTCAGGTGTCAAATACTAAACAAAATAGACAAGAGGAAGAGGAATTTCATTTTTATGTAAAAATAAAAAAAATTAAAAAAACTAATTTTACTGCATTCAGAAGATACTGAACAGTCTAAAAATCAAAGACACAGTACTTTTCATTTTCTGTGCCACAAGATGAAACAATGTATTTATCTTCAATCTTATTCTCAGGTCTTTTATCTCTCAAACCTAGGCCTTTTCAGAAATGAAAAATTCACAACAAAAACTGAAAGGAAAATAAAGCATAAAATAAATTTTTACATCCACACAAAATTTATGTTCCCTTCTCAAAAAATACAAGAATTCTTGAAACTGACCTCTTTTATTTTGGTATATGCTTGACATTTTGCACTTGCAGCAACAGCTAGAACCTCAGTATCAAAGATGAACCGAACAAAAGCTTTTAGATTGGCCCAAAATATTAGCTGTGTGTTGCTCAAAGAGGATGTAATTTTCCAAGCCAAATCAAATGCTTTTATGCAGAGAGCCTCTGATGAGTCCAGAAGCTGTAAATAAAGAGATAAGAAAGTGTTACATTTAACAAAAAAAACCACCCAAAAAACTATTAATACTGTGCAGGTTAATTGTTTACCTTGGGAACAAGGACTTTCATGCAGTCAAACACAGGTGAAACTTGGTCTGAAGGAAGAATAGATAGGGCTTCTAATGCAGACTGTAGAATTTCTTTTGACCTTTCAGCTGTAGACAGTGACAGTACTGAAGTTTCTTCATACCCTTGAGCCAGTGTCGCAAATGAATTTAAAACAAAACGGAGACAAATCCACTGGTCACGAACATAGCGTGCAACAATTTTCCCCCATCCTTGAGATGACATTTCTTCGCATAAGCTGTGAAAAAAATACTTTTCCTAAATAAATATTGTGCTAAGTTTATCCTGCACATTCCTACTCCACCAGGAAGTGCTTAACTGTACAAACTCACCGCACTATTTCAAGGTGCTAAGATGTATATAGTTCAAGGCAAGAGTGGACAAGTACATGGAAAAGAAATCTAAAAATGAAATGTTTTCTAAAAGAGAAAAATCAGTTATGGCCTTAATCAGTCTCATTAGTAAAACCCCTGTGAGAGTATTCAGTGGAAATATCACTGAACAGCCACTATGTGCTGGCACTGGATTTTTGTTACCCAAGTATCTGGGTTTTGGCTCTCTGGCTTCCTCTGAGTTTCCCTTCCCAACAGTAAATAATTTACATTTAAACTTGCTTGTGTACATGCTTTCTGCAGTGTATATATATTTAATCTGGCCTAAGGGTAAGCAGTGTTCATAGCTAGCTCTGGCTTCACAGAACTAGAGGACTTAAAAAAACCTTTGGTCTGATCAATTATGGTTGCTTTAATGTTCCAAAACCTGGATGTTAAGACAAAAGAGCAACTGAGTGAACAGTTTGTATACGGAATTCTTCCTTTTTATCTTGGCAAGAAGTTGTCAAAGAACAGGAAAAGCCAACATCTTAACCACTGCTTCACGTTAATCAAGTTTATTCTAGAGAATTACTGAAGCATTAGCAGACGTACCTATTTTTTTCTTCAATATAAGATGGCTTCTTTAATACTTCATTCAATTGAGAAAAGGAAATTAATTTCTTCAGAGCATCCACAGAAGGCAGAGATTCCAGGTGCGCTTCCAGCTCTCCATCCATTATCTCACATAAAGCTGCAAGTGAAGCCATGCTAGCTACTTTTCTAATTTGTTCCTTAACCTTTGGCTCCTAAGTAAAATCAAATCATACATGAACACACACCAACTTCTCAATTGATACAAATAACATACTAATAACATACTTTTAATAATCCTCCTCTTTGCACCACCACACAGACATCATAAGGCAGCAACTCTGCATCCTTCTACTTCTGTATTTTCTTCCCCTGAGCCTAATACAGCTTGTTTTGGGCTGGGTCAGCACAAACACTCACAAGTTACAAGCACTGACAGAAGCATAAATCTTCCAAATTACAGTCACTTAGGCATTAAGTGCAGGCAGCGTGGCTGTGATGGAACACTCCTATCTTGCCAGGTAACAGTTCACACACATTGCTGGAGAGCAATTAGAAAAAAAGTTGTGGGCCCAGTTAATCAGAAACCAAACACAACAGCTGAAATTATTACCTGTTCTTGAGCAAAACAGTAATACCAAATAATAAGACCCAATGCCCAACAAATCTTAATTGAAATCTCACTTTCATGGAAGTTATTAATGTTTCTTTGCCTTTTGAAAATTTATCTATTTAAGATATAGTAGCGTAACCCATAGAACTATGGGACAATCAACATAACTATATGAAAATGGCAAAGCAATGCTGGGTTCGGGAGCTTCTTTTTCTCTGTATGTTCCAGGTTTGAAGTCAACAAACACAAAAGATATTTTCACTTAATAGTTACTTGATCAGTAAGATTAGTTCATACTTGCGGAAAAAGTCTTTGAGTATGCAGTTCACGATTACAGTAAGAATTTTACTTTAGCTATACAGACTTCTAAATAATACAATATAAAAACCCAAAGTACTAAAAATCTTAGCTACAAATATTATACATTCATATTACACTGCCAAATACAGATATATGTGTTAGGGAATATATGTGCACATACACATTCACACAAACTATTAATTAATTTTTCACTATATATAATATTATGCATTATAAATATCACAATAAAAAGTTGTATATTAACTTATGTTTATAGTATTTCCATATAATTATTAATGCAGAATCTAAATATTATATTAGCATATATTTTAATTATTACTTATTGGCTTGGTTTATATTAATATTTATTGTTGTAAATAATGCTAAATTACCTCTTCAGAATTTCTCTCCTGAAGATTACGAGTAGACGCATTTATCAGGGATGAAAGGAAATTCTTGATAGATGGCATTTTCTTCGAGTTGACTTTCAAGCACAAATTTACTATCTCTGGAATTAAAGCCAAGTACAGATCACAACGATCCAGGTCACCAACCTGAAAGTGAGGAAACAAACGCAATCCAAATCAGTAAGAGGAGGAAAATTAAACTGAAAATCAGAAAAAAAAAAACTACTGGTAACAATGATAGCAGAAGGAAAACTACACCATTGCAATTGAACAACTTTAATTTGGGGGTTTGTTTGGGGGAAGTTATTAACTTCTAAATCTTAAAAACTGACTTTCAGATGCCATTCTCCTGATGTGACTCTAACTTTAGCTTTGCTTAAAAAGTCTCAGGTTTCTTTGGGGTAGAAACTTAGAAACACTGGGCACAGCAATAAGCAGTGTAAGATAGTCAAGTAAGATGATAACCAGGCTGAGTACTAAAAGCCTCCAAACACCTAATGACTTACGTCCATAGCTATACTAGTAGATATTAAGCAGTACATGATACTCAGGATGTCTTACTATATTATTTCTTTAGATTTAAGATGAAACAAGAAATGCAGACTATAGACACTAAATACTACTTTTGAAGACACTTTTTTTTTTCCTTCTTACTGTGCCCATTGAAAGAAGTTAATGGAAGTGTTTCTATGCAAATTGACTTTCTAGGTGTTTGAAGATTTTATATCAATTTTAGGAACACTGGTAAATCAAATTAAGAAGCAAAACCACACCAAAGTATGTCTCATAATCATTACTTACAGTGCTTAACTCATTGGTAGTAAGCCGTCGGAGAACAAATTCAAGAATACTCTCCACAGGTGTCACAAGAGATTTCCAGATAAAGAACAGTACTTCATCTGTGTGGAGGAAAAAAAAAAAGTATATATACAGAAATAACAATTCCCTTAAGAATTTTATTGTATCATGCAGATTTACATATGTTACAAAGTTATACAATAATAGTAGTCAAATACCTAAAAATATCCTGAAATACCTATGTGTATTCTTTCGCAGTGTAAGCCATAAGGCCGAAAGAATCAAACCAGATTATATTATTTCCTGAGATTCACAATGTATTAGTGAACCAAAACCCACACAAGACCAGAAGACTACAGTCCAACTTTCCAACTTTTAATGCACACTTTTGTTCTACTCCTAACCCTCTGCAGAATGAGCTTATTATTGAACTTAGTCTTTAATAAATACCAAAAGCTTTCATATCCAACAATTAACTTTATGTGAGAAAAATATAGTTTTCCATTCCAAATATTTAGAGAGTTGAAAACTGGTTTTGGGGGCTTCCTGGTCATTGGTCTGGCTTTTTGATGTTTAGGAAAAATTCATCTTTGGAAATACTGAAATCTTACTAGATTTTGCCTTTTAGCTTCCAGGCTTAACATTGTAAATGAAAATACAAAATTATGACACAAAATGTGGTATTGTCTACAAGAAAAGGCTAGGCTACCAAATATACCACATGTACATTACACAAATGAAGACACAAATTTATACACAAAGGAGGTAGGTCACTCTTATAAAATATATTTAACCACAAACACGCTTCAGTCTGTGTTTCAATGGTAAGGGCTCGCTGAAAGCCAAAGAAATAACATCTCAGTATGAAAATAGAGTAAAATACTCTGCATAGCCACCTTGTTTTAAAAATACCAGTTATTAGTTTCAGTATTTAGGAGAATTACCCAGAGGCTACAGCTGCTGTTTCTTTCTGGAGTTGACCCTAAGTAACACTTCATGTAGCAAACCTATTATGAAATGGAACACCACAAAAAAGTAAAAATATAAAGGGAAGTATTTCCAGAAATTCCAAATCCATATTGTACTTACTTTCAACATTCCCTGCTAAAGTGGCTCATTGGACTAAATTTCTAATGCTTAAATTGTTTAGAACCAACAGTTCAATTATGTCAGATTATTATCATATTTCATCATGAGTCTCAAATGACTAAAACTCAAATCTTCTGTAATTTATATACATAAAATCTTCAGATAAGCATGTTGGACATAAAATCCAATTCATTACCAGTGGCTCTGTAACACTGGCAAAAAATAATAATTACCAAAATCTTACTGTTTAAAGTAATGAAATCTAACAACAGTTTAGACAGCAAGAACTGTAGAAGAATGCTGATGATTTCAGCATGTGTTTCAGGCATGTCTATACCCATTAAAATATTCTTAAATAAAACACTTCCCGCTTGTTATTATTTTTGTTTTACAAGGTTAAATTCCTTTATTACTCCCTACTATTTTACTGTTTTCCATTTGACAAACAGGACTTTTCACCCCCCATTTCATGAACACAAACATAACTTCAGTATTACACAGCATTAATCTTCCCACCCCACACCTCAGACAATTCACAGCTGTAGAAAAAAAAAAAAGATTTGTTATTTGGTTTTCCTGTGCAAAAGGAAGAAGCACAAAAACACTGTAGAAAATAATTTTAAGAAAAGTAATCCTTACAATGCAATTCAGAAAGCCTCTCAAAAGACTGATGATGGTCTGCACTGGAGGACCTCTAGACACTTCAAAAGGATGGGGACACTGCAGTGCTCAGCCTTGCCATACCTTTGGAACTCTGTTAGCAGAGCTCAACATGCCATGTCAGGTGTCAAAATTCCCAAAGCAGGAGCAATCCATTGAAGGTACATTAGCAAGCACAAGGAACTTATTTATTATTGATACTAAAAAACTAGCATGTGCTTGCATGTGTTTTGTAGGGTTCTGTTTCAGGCTTGTTCTATCTTTGTGCTATAGGCTGAATGCACAGTGGTAGCTTAGTGGACACTTCTTCCAGTTTAGTTCATTTCAAGGAACCCACTTCACCAGTCAGAGACCAAGCCCCAACATGAACTTTAACAGCCTGCATAATTAGTGCTCAGTATTTCACACAAACAGCTAAAACTTAAGGGGGGAGGGGGCTGAATGTATACAGCACTTGTTAAAATGAGGGTGGGCATTTATTTTGGGGCTGCACTTAAGATATATGAAACCTGGACATATAACCTGAAACTATTTTTGTTACAAGCAAGAGCCTAGATATGGAGCCTCCCCACTCCAAAACTACTCTTCTATTCCATGTTATGAACACCCTGAAAAAAAAACCCAAAATAATCTGGGGGAGCAGAAACCAAACACCAAGATCCCTCCTACTCCCATTCAGCATCCCAATTCAATGAAAAAAACACTGCAACTTTTCATTTGCTCTCAGGAAAAACATTCTGGCCTATTCTGCTTACAAACTGACCAAGTTCTCTCAAAAGGAGTAGTAAGGACTCCACAGTTTTTGTTCAAACTCTCCTGAAAGGTCTACAAGTTAAAGTGCACCATCTGTGGGGGGCAACATCCCAGACCAGACAGATCACTAAGCTTGTATTTCAGAGAGCACCTCTTAGCCTACCAGTCAACTCAGGAAACAGGATGTCCAGCAGGATCACTTTATGGACTCGGAGAAGACTCTGGCTGAAGCTGTGGCATCTGAGCAGGTTAGGCTGGGTTTCTGTAGTAACTTCTTTCTGAAGTATCTATATGATTCATGGAATCCATTCATTTGCCCATAAATATTTGCAATACAGTCCCACTCTTCAAATTTTAACTGATACTCTAATCCTAATGGACAACAATTACTTTCTCAGAAGTCTTCCACATTCTCAATTCCCTGTCCTTACGACACCTGTAAGATTGGACCCATAGCTCAAGTTTTATAATAGACATGCCAGATTGCCAACTTTTACATTTACTACTTCCAGGCTAATATTAGTTTGACACTATAGCCATGAAACAGTTAAGTAGCTTAGCTGCAGTTAAGACTGTAATGAACAGAAGACACAGACTGAAGATGTCACTAACCATCTTGCGTATCGGAACATTTTAACGAACGGGTCTGCAATAACTTCAAGAGAAGCTGAAGGCTTTTATCTGTTTTCAGTGTTGGTATGTAAGCATTACTGCCAAGTTTCATCAAGACATCCAGAAGAGGGTTCAAGAAAGCCTCTAGTTCAGTCCACTCTATGTTGCTTTTTCCACTACACAAAAACAAAAATTAAAAAGAAAGTCTTCTTCTGAGTATCTGCCTTAAGTGCTGAAGTTACTTATGGAAATAAATAGGAAATGTTTCCAAGACACTTAAGTATCTTTAGAATGTTACCCAGTATGTCTGCAGCAACAGTTGGACAAGGCCTAAGGAATGATCAGGCTGATCGAAAGTCTACAGGGAAAAGAGGCAGCTTCCCACCTTCATCAGGCTTCACTGGATCCTTCAGGTGTGAGGGCATTGAAAAAGACAGACATGTAAAATAAGGTATTTCATACTTACCTGTATTTATTCTTCATCTGCTCCACGTCAGCAGCCAACAGAATCATTGTTGAGACAAGCTTAGCTTCAAACCAGTCAGGCATAAAGCAATTTTCTCCTGATTAAAGATATTTTAAGGTTTCCACAGTAACTAAAAAATACCTTTGAATTAATTTCTAAAACTTCTGGGTTTGTAATTTATTTTAATAAATTAATAGTCCAAAAACAATTAATGCTAACTTAAGTATTACTATGAATTTTTGGCATTCTTTAGCTAGATATAAATTGAACTCTAACACTACTGGCCTTTATGCTCAAATTAATTTTAGGCAATATGTTATGTAGTAACATATATAATGTAGCAGTTCACAGCAGACTTTCCCATTGCTTTAAAAATACATTAGCATATTCAAATTCATTTACTGAAGAATATAATTCCACTGTGCTTCATCTGAAACATCTGTGGTAATTTTGACCACAGAACTAACCACATAAAAACCAGAACTATTCTGTAAAGAGGAAATTATAAAAAAACGAAGTTTCTCTTTTTATTGATCTTCTATACAGAACTGCATCATCATACTTATAAAATGATTCTTAAATAGCAGTATGTAAGTTGGTTTCAGGTTTTTTTTTAACTAGTATGTTTCTGGCTTTGGGAATTTAGAAAACAAAACACACTTGGGAGGTACAATTCAAGCAGGTGGACATGGTGGTTTTTGTTTTTCTTCTGAAGAGCTGGTTATTAGTTAAGTTTCATATAAAACCAGATTTACAAACATCACTTTTTACAAGTGAAATGCAGATGCTTGCCATGGAATTTCAGGTAATATAGACTAAGGACTAAACAAACATGTCAGGAAGGAGAGAAGATCTGCCAAAATTTTTAGCAAATTTACCGCGGAGCATCACCAGAGAGAATTTGCTTACTACTTGTCTAACAATAAGACAATCCAGTGAAGTTTCCTGGTCTGCAGGAAGTCTCTGAAGCTATTTATGATCAGCAAATTCTGATCTAGCTGTCTTATCTCCTCTACATATAATACTTAAAAAGGGTTCAGTTTTGACTTTTTGAGAATATAAAACTATATAAAATTCACTATGACTGCAAATGCCATACAAAAGTTGAAGTATTTTTAAAAACCAATTTGCCATTCTTTTCAATGTGTCTGAAAGAAGACAATAACCTGACATTGTAAATAATTCAAAATGTGGCAGTGAACAAGGAAGACCCTTTTCCCTCTATAAAAATACCTGGTCATTTTACAAAGCTCTGCTGAGAAAGGTGACAGAACCTGTGTGGGTTCATATTCCCTTGTGCTTTCCTCTGCTGCCTGCATTCCAGCATTTTCAGACACCATCAAAAGAGTGACAAAATAAAACTAACGGACAAGCACCAGGACAGCATTAAAACTGAATATTAAGACTTAATATTCAATTAATACTGCAGGACTTTATTTTTTAATTCCAGCTTTCCTCCATGAGTTAAAGTTCAAACTTAAGATCTGTGAATACACAGGTTGGGTAGAAATTGAACAGGTACAATATATTAAAAAAACAAAACAAAACAAACTTTTTTTATAAAATCCAAGGGATTGTTGTTATTTTTTTTTAATTCTCTTAAAAATAGTGTTTTTTATCAATACACATTTAACTTACTTTCAGATGCAGGTATCTTAAGGTACTCTCCCACAAGACTGCGCACATATTGACATAATGATGGTGTCTCCTGATGTCCAAAATCAGAGGTCACAGACTTCCTGAAGCACCTGTCATTCACTTGTAACCAACTGCAAAGCTGAATTAAGAACAGTATGTTACTCCTTGAGCACATCTGGCAGCTGACATCACTGATTTAGCAGCAGCACACCAGAGCACTGTTAAACACAAACTCTCACATCAGCAAACACACACACTGCAAGAGGTGTTCACCAGAGCTAACTCGAGCCTGAGCAGACCATTCTCTTCTAACTACACATAGAAAAATGACCTTCCAGAGGGTAGCTCAGAGCAGCCCCAAAAAGTCAGTGGTACCAATATAAGAAAAATAACTCTTAAAATTAAGCAAGATTGGTAAAAATTCCCTTATGTCAAAAGGGTTTCTTCCAATCAAGCCTTATCTAGTGAGACCAGCTTTTTTTTTTTTTTTAACCTGTATGCCAAAAAGGAATAGAGCAAGATGAAACATACAGTATACATGACAAGAAGACACTATGCAAAAAATCTCTTTATCATTATATGGCTGTACAAGTAACCAAAAGTTATAGCTACATGATCAGCTGGCTCTAGTATAGACTACATAAAAAATTATTTCATCTTTGAACTTTTATTCACAGCATTTTACATCTTACAAAGACAAAAAATATGTATCCTGTGAAAAATTATGATTTACAATCTCACTCTATGTGGTATGCACATTTTCCCTTTGAGATTATCCTGCCAGTGATATTATTATTTCTACCAGTGATGGGTTTGATGAACACAAAACCAGCTTCAGTTCTCACCTCTGTCCATAACGAAGTATCTCTCCTTAGGGACTCCTCTGGTCTAAGGGACAGAAGAAAGCTTGAAACTTCTGGGAAGGACACTTTCTCCTGAAGAAATTAAACAAGATACAATAGCTGCCAACATAATATAGAACAAATAATACCTATATGACAACTGAAGAAGTTTGCCTTTATCTGGCAAGTTTCAGTAGTAGAAATTTACTTTTTCCTTTTCATGATTCAGACTCATTTCTGCCTCTTTGGGACCAACTTAGCAGCACCAAGGAACAAAACTTAATTTTCCCAAGTATTAAAGTTTATCTGAAAATAAATGAATGACTGTAAGAATAGTGCTATTCACTGGTGACACCTTTTAAATTAATGCAAGGAAATGATTAAGAGTCAATCATAAGTACTATTTCTGCATTTCTAAAGAGAAATTCAGACAGGTTGATAGCCATAACCCACAACATAGAAGACTACTTATTTACAAAGCTAGCTATAAAACTAACAAAACATGAATACTTTGATGACTGAATAACTACAGCCCTGCTATTTCAATAATAATGGTAGTTTTATCATTCTGGTATCACAAATGCTTTTATTATTAGGAACTACATAAAAGTCTATTTCGTTTTGCTCTGTTAAAACCTGAGTTTATATCGTGGATATCGAATAATATCCTATTATGATAACTACCACATGAAAACCCGACAATAAAACATCAACTAATAAAAACTAATGAAAAAACATTATTATGGAAAACCAAAGGTAACAGAAGCATACCATACTTACATAGCAGAATTTAAATAACCACTAAAAAAAAAATTGCAAATCCAGCAAAATCAGTATAAATACTGTATTTAGCAATTTTTGAATACTGTTGGCCCTGTAAAAGTGTCACTGTGGTTCTATTACATCAAGGGAAAAGAAAAAACAAAAAATAAAACACAAAGCCCCAAACTGACCACATCTGTCAAATGCATAGTTGTTTGAAGAAGATAGCACTGAGCAGCTCCACGCAACAAAATCTGATGTGTAATCATAGTACACTGGAGGACATTTCTGCAAAGAGGAAAAATACACACTGTATAAATCACATGCTTAAAATGTAAACGTTTTCATATATTTTCTAATTATTAACCATTTAAAATATATTAGATTGCATGTAATGGACATATTCTATTAAGTATGGCACAACTACTGCCTGATCAGACTAGAAACAATCCAGAACCAAGATTACTGTTACATGCACTTTCAAAAACTGATAGTATAACTTGGATGAGCACAAACCTAAAAAAACAGAAAGGGGGAGTAGAAAGAACAAAACAAAAACTAAAGGAACAATCCCCATGATCACATCAGTTCAGACTGGTAACTTAACATTAGCATTTCTATCTGTAACAAGTTACAATACTTGCAATCAAAATCTCACTCAAGCACAAAACTGAAATAAACTTTCAGTGATCTTTTATCAGCAAAGGCATGTCCAACATCTTTTTTTTTCCTCTTTGTAAACTGCTTCTATTCAATATTCCTTCAATCACTAGTAAGATTTTATTTAAATGCTCAAATTTGATTAAACTGGAATGATAACTGATTTTTAGTGGCTCTAGGAGGTGAAAGCAGACTCTTAGGAAATATCAGTGTGATTAAGGTCCATAGTGAGGCCAAGAATTTTACCTAGACTTTTATTTAGAAATACTTCAGTTTCCAGCATTGTGGGCTGTCCCCTGATATAGCCTCAATTGCTATTAAACCTGGTTGCAACGAGAAGAAAAGGAAGTGTGATATGTATCAAATAGGAATTGTGGAAGACCAGGGAAAAATTATTCTAAAAAAGTAGAGACTATGAAGATCTAAAATGCAAAAACTCATTTTTTAACTTCGTACAGAGATATAAATACATTGGCTCTTGAATTGCTTTCCTCTGCAAATTAGACATCAAGGAGACAGAATCTTATATTTTTATGCACAACCATCCCTTCAGAAGTAACAAACATGAATCAAATTCTGGCTCTCCAGACTGTCAGTACATTCCTTTGGAAGAAGGCTGTAAGAACACAATGCAGTATATATTTTACCTTAATGCGTGAAGTCCTTCAGCACCAAGTACTTTACATTCAGGGATAGATGCCAAAGCCATAGAAAGAAACAAAACAGGAACAGCACACCAATGCCTACTTGTCATCTTCTGAATAAATTTTAACAGGAAGCTACCTTAAAATAAAAGTAAACAAAACAACCTTGAGAGATTTTGTGCTCTCCAATGCTTTTAAAGAACATGAACTACAGCAGAAGAGTGCTAATATAATTTGTGACAATTAAATGAAAGACAACAGAATAATTTCCTAATTATTTCAGTGAAAAAAATTACATTCCAAAGAAGTCTGTCAGTAAGGTGATATGATTCAGAGATAAACCTAATTCAGAAATAAACCTAATTTTGACTTTGGTCATCTGTACTAATCACCATGTTTGGGAATGGAATTTTAACTCGATTATTTTGCGTACTAAATAATGCCTTTTTAAAGTTGCAGTTGAGTTTGTGATACGGCTGACTATAGTGATTCAACCAGTTAAATGGATGCTGGAATGGGCAAAGCAATTCTTAACAAGCCATTACATCCACAGTTTCTGGAAGCAGGCTACCCATTTCAGGATTCCTCACCACAGATCCCCATTTAGTGATAAAATACATGCCTTGGGACAGGGCAGAGAAATAGGGCATCTATGGCATTACAAATATATACCAGCATAAACCTGTACACACAGGGTGCTGCAGAGAGCTGATTCTACCCTTATTTGACCCAATTAGACCAAGTATTAACTTCCGGTCACCTTCATTTTAGCGTACACTAGCATCAAAATTTGGAAGAGTCTCAGAAATCTTCCTCCACCCAACCTCACAATGAAAGAATCCTTACTCTGTTTCAGCCTTTGGACTGACCCTTTTGGATGTGTCATGACACAAGTCATGACTAAAAAAATCTGGCAGATAAAGAAAAAAGTATCTCCAAGTTCTGTTCACTTCACATCTTAGGAGCTTGTTTGGCTTTTTGTTTTTCCATTAATAAAAAGTAAATCTGCTTCATTTTGCGCCTAGAACAATTCTGCAGCTTAGTACTGCAAGATACCTTAAAGGCCCTGAAGACCTTTTCTCTGGAAACTCCACTGTCAGGGTAACTACTCCTTTTTTCTCTCAAGTAAACACTCACATGACAAACCAAAAACAGCTGCATAGTTTTTTATTTTGTTTCCTTATTTAAAAAAAGATAAAGGTGAAACTGAAACATACCTTTTTCTTCTTCTGGAAGAAGAGTGAGATAAGTAGCCAAAAACTTCTGTAGCCTCATTCCCAAAGGAGGACAGGCTCCTATTGATTGACTTGGTGTCCTGTTGGGTTTTAAAACATTAGTTACACAACTGGCATGTTAACAGCTTCAGGATTAGATGTAACGGATTTAATCTAAAATCTAACAGATTTCAAATGTTTAGAATTGCCTCTAAACAAAAACAAATGTCATTCAGTGACATTCTATGAGACCAAGAGAGACAACCTATGCTTCATAAGAACTCTCAGGATCATGGCTATTAAGGATGAGCATTAGTCAAAGAGATTCTACAGCTTTCTCTCAGCTGGGTATTAACTGCAGCAATTGTGTATATTCTTGCTATACTCAAACATGCACCCTCCTCTACAAATGCCAACATGCTTCACCAGAAATACAGAGCCAAGAGAGAAGACTAAGATTATGAAGTATTGATTCAACACAGCTCTACCATACTGACACACTTGGCATTTGCTTCACCTTCTGAATTCCAATCCGTACATGTCCACAGAAAGATACTGCTGACTGAGAAGAGAAATGCTTAACTGATGCAAGAGCCTGCAGAGCTCACATTTGTCCTGCTATGTTTAGATAAAACAATTTATTTTGCCTACATTTTATCCATAATCACCTAATCCAAACTATCACCAGTGACAGTCAGTTTTATCCCCCCCAAAAATGAATATATTAATCCTGCGACCATCAATTGGATCAAGGAACACTGAAAATTGCAACAATCAAGTCTTGTCACTAGATTCATACTTCATTTGTTCACAGTCACCCATCTTTCCTCAAAAACTCTCCCTCTCAGTCAGCTTAGCAGCACCATTTTTTATTAATGTGTTTTCTTTTAGCTAAGATTTTACCAACATACTTAAGCCAGCATTATTAGAACACATTTGCAGCAATCAAAAAATTAAATAAATAACTGATTAATTAAACCAGTGGTTTACCTGCTGTAGAGGGAACTTTCTGAGAGGGCATCCATTAGTGGTCCAATAACAAACTGAAAAAAGCAGCAAGAACAATGGTGAAATGTACAGTTCCAATGCACTGTTACATAGAAGCTAACTAGACTTATTTCACCAGACTTTACAGGACAGAGCCAGAAATCAGAGGATACTCTTGTTACTGGTAAATAGTAAAAGCAAAAAGAGGAAAAAACTAAGGAGAAGGGGGACCAGGATAGTAAACAAGAAAAAAGATTTTTCCACTAAATATATTTTACGGAGTATTACAAAAGATGTAGGCAAGTAACAAATCCTTCTGAGGAACAGCCAGAGAAAATAGATTTAAACATGAAATAGAAGAATGACAAAGAGCCAACAAAGCTAAAAAGATTTAGGCTGCATAGTAAGGTTGACTATTTCAAGTTACTCGTCAAGAGGCTGACTTAATTTGTATAAATCAGGAATGTTAACCTCTGAGGGGAATGCTCCTATGAAGTTTAAATAGTATAATGTGCAGGCTGGGTGGACAGTCAATACGCATGTGACAGTAACAAAAAACAAACTTTAAGCTTTAATATTTCTTTCCACATAGAGAGTATTTTAAAGTGTGGGGGTTTTATGGATACAGTAATATACTGATTATACTACAGAGACAGAATTTGTCCAATTCCAACTTCTGAAGCAATTAGTGTTAAGATCTGTTACAAATAAGAACATTTGTTTCTTGTGGCAAGTAACAGTAACACCCTTACCTCTGAGAAACCAGGTGAATTTGGAAGATGCTTTGTTTCATAAAGCTCCAGAAAATGAAGAATTCCTTCCTCTGTCAATGTTTTATTCTCACTCTCAAACATTCGTCTATAAATGCACACATGCCACGATGGGTGAAACAGCCAACAACCTGTTTACAAAAAAGAAATTCTTCTAAACTGACACAGAAATGACAGTGACACACTAACACATAACAGACTGACATCCTGGACAATGTTACAGTCTATTCATATTTCAAAAAGGTGACTATAGCTATTAGTTTTATAAAAACACCCGCTAAATCTAATTTTTAAATGACCACAGTTTTCCAAAGTTCCTCTCTAGTTTATTAGTTACAAATTAAAATTACTGAAAAGTGCCACATCCTCCTTCAACTCTATTTATATCAATGTATTTGCCCACAAAAGTTTTACATTAATTTCCACTTTACAGATCTCTAACATGTTGCACTACCTAATTACATGTGCTCATATGCTCTAGACACACTGTGTCAGCAGTCATTTTATTTATCCTCTCTCCACTTCTAACAAATTAAGTTGGGTTTTTTTTTCCCCTTTTACAAAGTAGTGCAGGTGAATTGTCTCCTATAACCACAAAAACCTCTGGCTTTATTTTCACATTATCTTAAGTCAAGGAAAATACAGTGGGAAATGACCGTTTATTTAGATTTGCTGACTGAAAAATAGTATTTCAAGACAATATAGTAAGAATATTGCTATAGTAAGAATATAGTATAGAATATATGCTAGGATTTCTTCTCAGAGCGGAGTGGCCACTGCCTATTCATGTTTGCCAAACAACCTGTGCATAGAGCAAACCCACAAAAACTGGAAAAGCCACCCAGAAAACACCTAACTTGAGAAACAAAACATTACAGAAAGCTGCTACTGAAACAGAATAAGAAAACAGAAAAGTGTAACTTAACTGAGTAATATTTAAGAGATTAAGTAGAAAAAGTTCCATCTTACCTTTATCCCCTGATATGGCAAGCTCATATAAACTGTTTAGTTTTGGTAATACTGGCTTTATGACATGGATCTGAAATGTAAATCAGGTATAAACAGTTTATATCTCAAACCCAGGAGCTGTCAGTTACTCGGACTAGAATTCACTATCAATAGCATTAACATAGCAATTGACAATAGAAGTACATTTAAATAAACCTGCAAAGCAACACTCAGTCGCAGTTTAGCACTGAAAAAAACCTGATACGTCAATGCTACTGTATTTTAAGAAAAATACTTACTAATAACCATTGTATTCCTCAGAATTAAAACAGCACATCTAAGATTAAACATTTAAATTAAGAGTATCTCAGTTACATGACAATCATGTACAAATAGCATAAAATAACTACAGGGAGGTGGGCACACCACTAATAGTTAATACCACAATACCATACATTTATGGAAGCCTCAAGTCAACAGGAATCTTTCTGCTGAGTACACTGGACTCGACTCACAAAATGGTTTTAATCTAAGGTACTTTACCATACAGAGTCCCCTCTGCCAAAGAGAGGCTACTAAGTGCAATCACCAGATTTTTCACTTAAGCTGGTTACCCTGGTCTTGCAATTACCTGCACTCGAGGTTTCTGTCACTGCATTAACCAGATGTACTCCGATGACAGAGAAGAGTTTTGAATCTACTCCCAATTAATATTAAATGCTGTGTTTTAAGTATTTAAGAGTTGAAACAAAAGCATTCCAGTTAATGCTGATTTAGATATCCTCAATCGCCAAAAGTGGAAATATTCTGCCCTACACAAACATTCACATACGCCACAAGCGAGGCAGCACGTCTGTCCAGCATGGGCACAGATTTTACAGCGCTCCTACCTGGTTTCCTTCCAAAGTTTCCATTATCAAAATGTAAGTTTCCCAAAACTGCAGGAGTTGCTCGTTCTTCTCAGCAGACCACCAAAACAGACTCGATTCTAAGGAAAAAAGACAAGGACACGCGTTTCTCCCTGCCCCGCACGCCGGGCCGCGCTGCCCGTCCCGCCGCCCGCCCGGCCGTACCGTGTCCACCGTCCGGGGGGCAGCGCAGTTCGGCGCGCTGGCCGCCGCTCAGGTCCAGCGCTCGCTTCAGCAGGTAGCGGGCCCGCTTGCGGCACAGCCCGTCCCGCTCCGTCAGGCCCTCCTGCACCAGCCGCCAGAACCGCGGGCACAGCCGCGCGTCCAGCCCCGGCCCCGCCGGGTCCCCCGGCAGCAGCGCGTCGGCCAAGGCGCTTAGCGCCAGCAGCGCCCGCCCAGCCCGCGGTGCCCCGCCCGCGCCAAGCAGCCCCTCCCAGACGCGCGGCAGCGCCGCGCCGTTCCCGCCCAGCGCGGGCAGCAGCCTCCCGGCCACCAGCGCCGCTGCCGCCTCGCCCTCGCCCTCCTCCCGCACCAGCGCCAGCGCCGCCGCCGCGCACCGCGACAGCAGCTCCGGCTCCTCCAGCCGCGGCGCCGCCGCCACCAGCGCCTCCACCGCCGCCTCCTCCGCGCCCGCCCCGCCGCCCGCCGCCAGCTCGGCCAGCGCGTCGCGGGCGAGGCGCGCTGCCAGCGGCGCCCCGCAGAGCTGCACGCAGTGCCGCAGCGCGCCCCGCGCCGCCCGCGCCGCCCGCACCCGCTCGCCGCTCCCCGCTGCGCCCTCCCCGCCCCGCAGCAGCGGCCGGCACCGCTCCAGCGCCACCTCCCAGGCCGCCCGCCGTAGCGCCTCCGCCTCGCCCGCCGCCGCCGGCCCGCCCACCGACAGGCGCTGAAGCAGCAGGCGCAGCGCCTCCGCCCGCTCGGCGGAGAGCGGCGCGCTGAGCGCCCGCAGCAGCGCGGCGCGGTCCCCGCAGCGGGACAGCAGCGTGTCCGCCAGCACCACCTCCATCGCGCGGGGGGAGGCGGAGGAGGAGCGGCGGCTGCGCAGGCGGGGGCGGGCGGGGCCCACGAGGGGCGGTGGGAGGCGAAAACAGTGTCTGATTGACTGGTTTGGCTATGTAGGTGTGCGTTTCAAATATTCTACATTTTTTAGGTCATAACCCGCCTGCGTGAGTGTTCCAGCTGTGGCGGCTGCTAAGCACAACCTGGCCCAGCACGGGAGGCATAATGGAGATATCCCAGGTGCGAGCCTCTCACTTGAGGGGGTGAAGTTCCATCCTTGTGTGCCATAAAAACTCTGTCTACTCTTCATGCACATTACAATGCAAGATCAGGGAACGGTAACACACAAAATGCCCAGTTTTCCCACCTGTCCTATTTGTTCTAACCCTTTATGCCAAAAGAAGTTGCTGAACAGTTCACTGTTCTCGTCAGAGTGTAGCAGAGGTTTGCCTGAATGCCTTGTGTCTGCCTCAGGTCAGAGGCATTCCTGGATGCTGGCTCAATGCTGTTGGTTTGTTAGAAGGACCCAGGTCACCAGCACTGAGGCCAGAGAACAACTCCTGTGCAGTTCAATGTACCGGTGCAGCCAAAGCCTAACTCAGAAAATCAAGGCAAGTAACAAATCCTTTTGAGGAACAGCCGGAGAAAATAGATTTCAACATGAAGTAGAAGAATGACAAAGAGCCAACTGACTGATTTCCAGTAAGTGTAAATTCACCACGGGAGATTACAATTCCCATGAAAAATAAACTTAGAGATCTGCACGTCAAAAGTGGCGGCGAACTATTCTCCTAGAAGATGTGGTCATAGGAAAAGGCAAGCCTGGAACCTTCTGTTCCTGTGAAAGCAATGGATAGCAAATTCCTGGCACAGCACAATGTGCTTTCTAATGAGTGTCGGCATTACTTTGGCCAAGATGTAGTTGCTTAGAGTCTAATGAACAAGAAGGCTTACTGCAAGTTTTCCAAGTGAGGTTCCACTTAATCACTCCTCTCCAAATCACATGAGTAGTCTCTCCTTCTCCTGACTATCCATTTTCTCCAAACCTTTTTATATTTTTTTTTAACTTTGAGAGCCTACTGAATTTTCTTATTAGAACTGAGCCTGTACTGTGACTATATATGCAATATATTCTGGAAAAAGAAGGTGGAAATTAATTATTTTAAACCCTCTAGCTAACAGTTTCCATGGGCCTTACCATTCTGGGTGTGTTCTATTGCACATAAATTACAGAATCTAGTAAAAGCTCAAGAAAACAGTTCAAATTATACATTTTACTCAAATACAAAGTAAAGCTTAGTACTTTGTTTCACAGGTGCAGAAACATGTTTCATAGGAGGAATTGTTACAATGTACTTTAGTAAATAGGATGCTTACAGTTTAAATATCTTACATGCCATAAAATATTTTGTTTTTCTATTTGCTCTTTAGTAATTTTTTCATTTCCATTTATATCATGCAGTCTGATGAATTGTGGGAGTTTCTTTTACCAGGCTTGAAACAGTGCTAAGCAGGGGATCCCTTCTTACTATAGGTTTACTTTTCCCTTCCTGGCATCTGTAACTAAAAGAAGAGTTAATGGTCTGCACGACAACTAGTAATCAAAACAGAATCAAATATACTATGTGTTGTGCTGTTTCTTCATTATTGTCTGAATTCTGCTCTGCCTTTAGTTTTATCACAGTGGGATGCCAAATCTAAAGTCTTATTACACCAATTTAAACAACAGCATTTAAATTTGAACTGTTCCTCTGTATATTGTCTTATCAGACAAAAAGGGAGGTCAGGCTTGGGGAGCTTCTGAGTGGAACATTATGACAACAAAGCAAAACAAACAAAAACAAGCCAGAAAGGTGGATATGGATTAAGAGAGAGAAAATGAGTAAGCATTTTGTAATATTCAGCAGCATTTTGTAATTTTCAGGTGTCAAGAACCTCACCATTCACACCCTCATACCATAGTTGTTAAGCGCCTTGATGCTAGCACCCTAAATTTGTGCTTTCCAATTCTACAATTCCAAGACATACCCCTGCATCACCCAAGACCATGTCCTGTTCTGTTTTCTCCACTTTCCAAGTTTATCCCAACCAATTCCTGCCTTCTTCCTAACCCAGCCCCGCTCTCAGACCCCCAGCCTGCCAGCTGCAGGCACCTCTAGGGTCCCAAAGCCCTTTCAGCCTAGGTTTGCTGCACCATCCTCAGCACTCAGAATATCCCAGACCTGCCAATCTCTCATGTACTCTGCACTCTTATTTATAAGGTATCCTGTATTCCCTGACCTCTCCAGGTCCCCTCCAAACTCAGCATATGGCCTAGATCAAAGGCTGAAATACCTTGATTTTTGGTTTTTTTTTTGAGGGGACATCTTGTAGATGCTTTCTTTCTTTATTTCTGTCATGCCAGATATTCTCCCTCAATCAGATTAGTCTACCTTAAAAATGTAAGACTAAGAGGAATTGCCTGAAACATCAAAAGCAGTCCACTACAATTGCAGACAGCCCTGAAATAAATGGCCAGTCTGAACATGTCCCTTTCATGGGCTACTTCTATCTATAGGCCACAAAATACTTCTCAGCTCCTTGTAACTCCAGATGTAGAGCTTACTTCACACTCTGTTTCCTTAACCAGGGCGTCTCTTTGTCATTTAATAATATTACTGAGCCAATGACAGGCAGGACAATGATGAGAACGTATTATTGTTGATTTTTATCTGAACTTTGTAACAGTACCTTTGCTGATGGTGTGGGTTTCCAGCACATGATAACAAGTTGACCAAATTTGGGCTGATTTTATAATTTAAAGGCTTTACAGTAGTAGTTTATTGGTTTTCATCAGGACCCATAATTCTACACCAATTTACCAATACAAGAGGACTGAGGTTCCTTCCTCAGACTCATAGTTAAAAAATCAGTGCCTTTATTTACCTGCATATTCTTTTGGACAAATGTATACTTGTTCTTATGTAATTGCTTTCCTCTATGATCACACAAACAAGCAATTCTGTACCAGGAAAAGCTTCTGGACTATCATTGTAGTGGTTGGTTAGCTTAGAATAAGACTGTGGACAAAACCACAGTAGAAACTACAGAAAATTACAAGTCTTGGAAATCCCCCACTTACAGTTTTGGAAGGATGTGTTGTGCTGTTGCCATAAAGCCACTGCTAAGGTGCTGAGGCATCACAGATTATTAGAACCCAGGCCAAGTCTATGTCTTTAAAAAGTTTAGTTTCAGTGATGGTTCTAGATCACACAACATACATTTGTTCTCATGAAAGTCCCATACTACCACCTGACATTTACAGGTAATTCTGCACAGTACATAAGGAGAAAGGCTCAACTAACCCTGCACCATGACTTTTTCTCCTTACAGGAGTCTGTGGGAGCGTGTTTGCACAGTGTAAGGTCTCTAGGGGGACCAGGTATGTAACACAGCCTTTTCTTCCCTCTCCCACTGCATGCAGGAGAAGGAAATGGCAAATTTCTGAAAGTTATGCAGAAAATTTCCCACATCTCTCCCACACAATAATGACATTAAAAGCCCAGATGTGTTCCATGCAATAAACCTTGCCAGTTATTATGGTTACATTTATTCATGTTCTCTTCTAGATTTCCTCAGTGCTGTTGTGCAAAAATACAGCAGCACACACAGCTTTTATATGACTCTCACACTGAGACAGCACTTCCCTTCTCTGTCAGGGGAAAAGGAAAAAGAAATTTGCAGGAGGTGAGAAAGGGAAAGAAGGAAATTGCCTAATTTTTGTCAGTTTGCCCTAAAGTCCTTGAACCCTCTTTCTAAGAGAGAGAGAGAGGCAGAAGTGTTCTAACTGAAAGAAGAAATCATTGATATGCAGCAGGAAAGCTGGTCACAACAATTTCCACAAGGTGGTTATGCTTGTTATCTCCTCATGCTCCAGTGCTTGTTTCATTTGCTTCCCCATCCTCACAAATGATTCTTCCAGCTCTTTCACATCACAATGCAAACATGTATTAATCCTCATCATTTTAAAATGAGATTCAGCTTGTCTCTCCAGCTAGTCCCTTCAGCCATCACCTTCTCTTCCTCCTCCCTTTCATTTCTGAACTTACTACCCAGATACAGTGAGCCTGAAGTTTATCCTCTGTGGCATCCCAGTCTGATTCATATACCCCAGTCTGACTATCCTGTCTGCTGTTATTACAGTATATCAGCTATGATTGCTCACAAGCTACCTGTTGAGTTAGTAGCTCCACATTTCTATCCTCAAACTTATTTATGAAAGATGAATAAACCCTTTATATTGCAAAGTCTATCTGCAGAATTTCCCCAAAACAGGCACATTCCCATCTACTCACATACTTAAAAATTACTGTCTGATCTGTTGATCACATCCACATCCCCTTTCCTGGCTTAACAAAAGCAATCTTACCCTAATTAGGTCTTGCTGTTGTGAAGATCTGTTTCTTAACCTGCTGCTTTCACCTTGCCACTTCTCCCTTTATGTCCCTCTGCTGCTTCCCTCTTCTGTGCAACATCAAACACATGCTGTTTCTTTTCCCTTTCCATTTCCAGACCCATTAGTCTATCCTTCCTCATCCTCTCATCTAATACAAGACATTGACTTCACACTGACCTACCCATGCTGCCAATCTGAGTTGTCCATATATTAGCCTTTCAAGTAAGACTTAATGTTTATCTTGTGTTAACTCCCACCTCATTTTCCTCTATTATACCCCAAACAACCCTTTGTTGTCACAGTGACACAAATCTGAGGTAGCACACGTTCTATGACCTTCTGTGATCTATGGCCTTCTATGTGGACTGATAAGCTGATCTTCTCTCTGTGCATCTTATCTATTTGTGCTGCATATTTTCCCTGGTGACAATTAGTACAGTATTATTGGTAGAGAATAGGGATAACACTAATTGTGATAAATAAATAAATGAACAAATCCAGAAATCATCTATGTGTCAAGCTGCAGGGAAGGAGTCTAATGTTTGCAACTGAACTTTTGTGAGGAAAGGAGTAAAAGGCAAATGTAAAAGTGTCTCACAGAGAGAAGTGCTATGAGAACTCTGTTGCCTTTCATACACACATACTGCACCACATGCATTCAGAGTTGTTCAGACATTGAAACTCGTGAAGTTAGTTCAGATCCAGCAGCAGCTCCAGATTTTTCAATCAGACTCATGTCTGAAGCACTCATAGACACAAGAGTGAAGCTTTCATGATTTCTGCAGAACAGAAGACGGTGCTGTTGTCACTGACATATGCTTCTCAGGTTTTTCTCTGGTGAAAAGAAAGCAAGTGGTAGCAAAAAAAAGGAGAGGAGAGAAACTAAAAGGAAAAATACAGGAAGAAAGTAACTGCCATTTCTTGGATTTTTTTTTCACTGGAGAAATTTAGAAACTCAAAGGGAAGAATGATAAATGCACAGAAAACGAGAAGGACTATCTAAAAGAGCAATTAGGAGGAGCAGAGAGGGCAGCATAGATCAGTCATATACTGGATACACTCTTCCTCATTTCTCTGAAGATACTGTAAACTACATTTAGGAAGGTCCTGAATACTATCAGTTCCCCAGCAACTCCATAAGGAGATATTATTGATTGTCAGCACTTGGGATCATCAGGGTTAGTGTGTCTCAAGCCAGGTGTTTGAAAACCAAGAAATCAAAAAACAGTGGGAATTTTTAAAAATAGCACTAAGTAATGGACTGGAGAAGAAGAAAGAGCAGGATCAGGGAGGAGCTGTGAGTGCAGCACGGACCCTCTCGCACTGAATCACGGGCTGCACGCTTCCAGCGTTATCCAGGCTCTGCTACATGGCTTCCTTTCTTTATCTGCATGAGGAAAAAACAGCACAGGAAAGAAACAGCTATTGGCGATACCAGTATTTCTTGCAGGAACACGCCCGGGCTTGCCCCGTCACTGAGCTCAGTGGCGGCAGCTGGGGTGGTTTAACCCCAGAGACACCCTTTGGCTCACCCAGAGGCTGCAGGCGGCTGCAAGCTTGCCAGAAACCCCAGTGGACGGTATTCCTCAGTGGAGAGACTTTGGGCTATGGTGAAGGAAGGAGTCACTTCTGCCAGAGGGTTAAATCCAGAGTGTTTATTCCAGCTACGAGCTTCCGAATCCAGTAACAGCTCCAACAGAAGTCCCGACCGCATGGCCGGTGCCCAGTTTTACCCTGGGGGCAGGGGGGAGGGCAGGGGCAGGGGATTAACCAACCAGATGAGGGGAGATGGGTCCCAGGGAGAAAAAGGCACCTAGATTGCCCAATACTCCCTGGGGGGGCAGGGGGAATCTTTTGAATCTACCAATCACTCGACGCCCTGTCTGGACTTCTTCCAAGATTGACAAGTAGGGCTCACAGCAGGGGTTGGAGTGGGGGGAAAGGGGAAGGGCTTATACATCTAGGAGGGAGAAGACACGCCGCAACAAACAGCAAGGTATCTTAAGGACACTGCTGTTAGTGTTGTGTTGTGTACATCTGTGTAAGAGATTCCAGCGTGAAATTCTTCTTTGACTGAGCAGGACAGCTACATTCACCAGAAACACTACAATTTTCCTGGGCTTTTTAGGATGTTTACTTTAAAAATAAAGCTAGAGTTCAACTGTTGTAGTGCTGTAAACATCCTGTGTTCAGAAGCAGCATTTAAAGGCAGCTGACGAAAAGCAGTTGTGTCCAATTAAACATTCCTAATGATGAGAAGTTACAAATCTACTTTGTGGTTTGTCACTGTAAGCTACAGAGGGAAAGTTAAGCTGCTAAATCTCTCCAGTTAGACTGAGCGCAGTGAAACGGCCAGGAAAAAATTAATTAGGAAAAAGAATTAAATATAATCCTTTGCCATCTGTCTTTATTTTGCAAACCTGCTTGACAGGATACTACTGAAATCTGCAGACATTTTTTATCTGCTTCATGTAGCTGAAGAGCATTATGCTGTATAGACTGGAATTAAAATGCTTCCCAATAACAGTCAGCCATCCCACTTACTGTCTTTGTTTGCTTCCCTTTTCTAACAGACCAAACACTTAGGATTTTGTCTTCAGCTTAGGCTGCACCATTAATTTTTGACCTCTCTTCTTCACTAGGACTCAGAGCTGGGTGTTAAAGGCTAAATAGATTTCTCCATTGGTTTTACAGGGAAGCTAAAGGGCTGTTGAAATGTATGCACTACATTCTTCTCCTGCTTTCAGCCTGAAAAGCAGATGTAGATCTGGAAGCAGTGTGACAATCGAGAGAATGTCCATGTGGGATCACAGTTTCTCCATAACAGTTTTTGTCTATAGGTCTTCATCTAGCAAACCATGTCAGTACGAGCTTATCTCTAAGCACATGCCTGAGTATTTTGCTGCCTCTGGATTTTAGTGTACAGCGGATTCGACTGATAATGAACCAGATAAGAGGATCTACTACAGTGGGGAATGAAATGAACAGGGCTAATGCCTTTATTAATGTTCAGCTCTTTATTAAAAAGATCAGCTGGGCAGGGGGCTCGACGCAGAGCTTGCCCCGCGGTCGTAGCTTTCCCAGGCAGCCGAAAGGAAGGAGGTATGCAGAGTCGGTCACTGGAGTTCCGAGTAGCAGCTGTCCTTTCTTCTTTCCTTGTGGCACATCAGTGGCCCGAGAATGAGGAGGCGTGGTGTGCAGAGTTTGTTGCTGAAGTCCAGAACAACAGCTGTCCCCGCTCCTTCCGTGGTGGCAGCACCAGGGCTCTCTGTCCCTATCTCCCTACTTCTCAGAGCCTAATATAGTCTGTTCTTTCTTAGGTGATGGTGATGGTTAAAAGTCAGTCAGGGGATGTGTTTCCCTCTTCCTCAGCTAGGGCATTTGTCTAGACTCCTCTATTGTGTTCAGTTTTTGATTTATATTCCTCTTCATCTCCTAAAAATACTCCCATGATCCTAAGGGGTTTTTTTATTTGCATGTTAGTCCCAGAGTGGCAGCGTGGAGGGGTGGGAGGCCAGTTATCTCCAGGTAGTCTAGAGAAAACAAACAGAGCAATTAGCTAATTAGCATTTCAATATCGGTACTTAGCTAGAGTTAGTAGTTTTTTTAGTGTTGTCATGGGAACTAAGAAGGCCCTGCCTGCGTCTCTGGGGAACACGTGGAAACTGTTCATAACAGGGAAAATACGCTGTAGTTTCTGCATGAAAATTTACCAGTGGCAACCCTGGGAGACTTTAGTCTTTTTTAAGTCCTGGTGTTATTACTGGGAATAATGGAAGGAGGATTAAAAAAAACCCAAATGTAATGAACAGTTTCCAGGTGTTCCCCAGAGACACGGGCAGGGCCTTCTTAGTTCCCATGGCAACACAAAAAACCTACTAACTCTAGCTAAGTACCGATATTGAAATGTTAATTAGCTAATTGCTCTGTTTGTTTTCTCTAAACTACCTGGAGATAACTGGCCTCCCACCCCTCCACACTGCCATTCTGGGACTAACATGCAAATAAAAAAACCCTTAGGATCATGGGCCACCGGTGTGCCACAAGGAAAGAAGAAGGGACAGTTACTGCTCTGGACTTCAGTGACAGACTCTGCACGCCTCCTGCCTGGGAAAGCTATGACTGTGGGGGCGTGCTCTGTGTCGAGCCCCCTGTCCAGCTGATCTTTTTAATAAAGAGCTGAACATTAATAAAGGCATTAGCCCTGTTCATTTCACAAACATAACCAAAGCACACCACAAGGACCAGTCTGGTTCTTACTTCCTTGGGAATACAGCAAAATGCCACCTTTGTTTGTTTGTTTGTTTGTTTGTTTTTTAGCAGTGAGGGAGGGAGGAAAGGACAAAGAAAGAGAGGACAGAGGTAGGGAGGAAGCTTTCACTTTATTTCCAACTCCTATGTATTTTTCCTTTGCAAATTTGAAGGTTTGCATGTCAGCGTCCTTTCAGAATGCACGGTATGAAGAGCTTTGTAGCACCTTGGTTCAGAAAATAGAGCACTGATGATTAACTGATTAGCTTTTCACAGATGAGCTAAAGTTAATTTGTCCCTTCTGGAAGTGTAGAGATAGTCTGCTAGGTACAAAGGAGTTACCTTTGGTTTTCAGATCAGTGGAGGAATTTGTCAGGCACTGGTTGAGACCTAGGTTATTTCCTCAGTGGGAATTCAGATTATGAAAGACCCACACCACTGCTGCCTTCCATCTCTCACAGTTTTTCACATCAACAGGGAGCAAGGGAAAACAGCTTTAAAATATTCTCCTTCATCCTCCCTGGTACTTTAGACTGCATTAGTTTAACTAGCCTCACAAGGTAAAAAGCATGAATCTGTTGTGCTAAGATGTAATTTCCACATTTTGACTTGTGCATCTCACTTCAAAGAACTTCTTCCAAGTTAATTTTGAGTTTCCCATGCTAAAAATAAAGACACAGAACAAATCAGTTCAGTTTAGCTGAGAACAGCAGTTTTGGAAGCATTAGGCAAGTAGAAGCTCTAGTGTTTTCAAAATAGCCCCTAATGCTGTTGTCTTTAATGGGGATGGCTAATCCTCCCTGTTTTCTCATATTCCCAATGATTCTCTGTAAGTGGAAGCCTGCCAGTTATTCTGCAAAACTCCTGACTCATTCCAACCTCATTTAGGGCCTTCCTAATTGATTGCAGGATATCTTCAAAGTCAGAAGAGGGCTCTTGTTTCATGCTGTAAAAGGTTTGCCAAAAGGTTACAATCTCTTCTGTTTCTGTAATGTACTTTAAAGATACTGGAATTGAAGGAAAAACCTCCAGATCAGCTAATTTTTAGAAATATCTCACTTTTACAATTCCATTATAAAGGCAGTCGATGTTACTTAAAATATTTTTCAATTATTAATTAATTAATTTACCTGGGTCTTGCAGGTTTACTTTGGGTTCTTTTCCTGCTGCCCATACATGAACAGTAAAAAGAAGCACTTGTCATATTGCCACAATATTTTTTTTCCTTCACCCCTTAAATCTCAATCTTGTAAAAAATTATAATATTAGTCTTTTACACATTTATGAGATCTTCCATTAAAGTCTATTTGAAATATTTCATAGACAATAATGTATGAAGCCTCAAAGCACACTGCTGAGGTATTTATTACCACATTTTTACACGCAGGAGAATGTACCACAATAATCACACAACTTCAAGACCACAATAACCAGTTGTCAAGTTTTGGGCAAAAAGAAATACTTCAATGGACCCAGTATTCAGAAGGTGAAACATTTTCTAGAAGTGTGGCTCTCCTCTAGTAGCTTCCCAAAAATGAAGACATCCAAAATAACTCTCCATCTTCAAGGATCTCAACATTGAGGTGTTTTCTTTGGCCTCCGCCTCCTGTCACTGCATCTAATTTGTTCTTTTTTTTAATCATGTTGCATAATCCTGAAACTTTCCACTGTAGAGGCATAACACTATATTGTAAAAACTGCGTTCTTCAGGGAAAAAAGGGAAAAAAAAAAAAAAAAAAAAAAAAAAAGCAAGCCATTTTCCAGAAGCGTTTGGCCTTAGCCTAGACCCCCTTCTAGTTTTCACTGAAATGACTGAATATATATCAGTGCTGAGCAAAGCCATTTCTTGGGAGGTTTTGCAATCTTTTTCATGAGAAACTGGTTTTATAATGCATGCTGATATTGGAGTTACATTTGTAAGCCCACTCTAGGGATCTTTGACCATCTGTGCTTTTAAAAAAGCAGATCATGGTGCAAAGTTTTCCTCGCATAAGCTCACAGCTTTTGGTTAGCTCTGCAAGGAAGTTCTCAGACTAACTATCATAATACTTGTTCTAGATTTAGCCAAAATGTGTATTCCTTCTTTATCTTTCACATGAGATCCTCTCACATACCCAAAAATTTGACAGTAAATGTATAAATGCTGGCTAGTTCCATATTCTAGACTGTAAGGCATTCTAAAATGTGCTGCAACTAAGAAAAACAAGTCTAAAAATAACACAGAGGTGTGTGCATGTTTGTGTGTGGAAGGGGAATACTGCATTTCTGATCTCTTGATAATTCTATGTAGATATACCCAGTTTATATTATAGAAATACTTTCTCCATCTAAATGGCACTGAGGCAGATTCATCCTGGACTCTTAAAAAAAGAAACATTTGTGTAGATTCTAATTCGTGAATCACTGTTGATAAATAACTTGTTGCAGGAGCTACTTGGTTAGTCATTGCTTATGGTATGAAGAAGTCCAAGCCAAATTCCTGTTCATCCTGTTAAGATCTGTAGTACAGAATTAAAGCAGAGACTGTTAGGTACAGGAAACAACCTATTTTTGTTGGCAAAATGTTCTTTCACTTTAGAAATAAAATTAACCCAGAATATTTATATTTGCAGGGTTTTGGTTTTTTTTTTTTTTTAGTCTTTTCAAAATCAGAGCAAACCTTTTTTTTTTTTTTAAAAAAAAAAAAAAAAAGCTCATCTGGCCATAAATCTGGTAGATACGTTTCAGTAAGCATTATCAATACTGCTTCATTCAGGGCCTCATAAATGACAAAATAAACATGAGAGATGAAGGATAGGGGGTAGGTTAAAATAAGTACTCTTGTTCTTAGAAAAGAACCTTTTAACTCCTGCAATAGCAAAGGAAGCCCGGCAGATGGTGGAAGGAGACCACATTGCTAAATAAAAGCTCTTTGCATTGTGCTCGTTATAGCCATTACTCCTTAAAGGAAGTTACTGACTTATTTTCATAATGCTATCTAAGTGTTTAAAACAAAAATAGGACCACGATTGTTTTGGCTATGCATTTTGTGTCCAAAAATCTCATGATTTTGACCAGCATGGCAAATGTATTCTTTTTCACTATGGAGCTGAGGCTTTGTTTTAAAGCCAACAGTAAAAAAATCACTTAACCAGTAAAAATGCTGCTGGCTGCCTTTATTTTGTGTTGCAGACATAATATATTGTGTTTTTCTTTTTTTCTTTCTTTTTTTTTTTCTTTTTTTTCTTTTTCTTTTTGTGAATGGAGTTTTTATTTTAGCTGCATTTTGATTTATTATTCAGGTGCTGCTGAAGATCATATCTGCATTATCCAAAGCCATAACAAGAAGAAAAAGACATTATGTTTTTCAGACCATATTTGCACTCTGAGTGACAAGACCCTGCAGAGCTCCCTATCTGCAGCAGCTTTTTGTCATGAGTGCCAGTGAAGACTCAGAATCCAGCAATATGTCTGCTCTAATCCTAAAAAATGTACAATTTGAGGCTGACATCTTGTTTTATCTGGTTCATTCGTTAAATATTCTCTCTCTCTCTCTCTAACTTCTATGTCTGGCTTATGTCATATTAAGATAGACATTAAACACCTGAGAGATAATCCAGACCAAAGGACCCCCAAATTTTCTCTGTAAAGGATCAACTATTATATTAAAAAACCCCATCAGTGTTATTGCAATTTTGATGACACTTTCAGTAATTAGAATGGGCTGCAGATATGTGAGGAGAGAAATACCAGCAATAGGGAACCCTTTTTTAGGAGTGCTAGTGCAGAAGCACTGGATGACAGGCAGTAGTTCTGTCATCAGTGACAGCATGACACACCTTTCCTACTCATCTTTTTGGCACCTAAATCCCACAAGCACCCCAAGCATTTCTTGGCCTTAGCAGAAGACCCATAAAAATACATTCCCCAAATAGTTTTAAAACAGCCAGGCTTACTTTATTACAGCAGGTAGAAAATAAAACTGTTTAGACCCTTTTTTGGTCAGTGGGCATCCTATTGTTTTTTGGGGGGCACAGGGGAGAGGGCATGTATCTCTTGCTGACTGATGCTAACTGGGCTTATTTTTTTGTTTGCCTTTTGCAGACTTGGTGGCCAGGTGCTCAAGTGCTCAAGCTTGAAAAGGTTGCTGTAGGCACACTGTCTTTTATGGTCTTCAGAATGAACAGCAGTTGCTTATTCCTGCCCTCAGTACAGTTCCCTAAAATGATGTGTTTGTAAGATGCACTGCCAGGGCCACCAGAAATGTCACTCGTCCTGCACTCTGCAGCAGGCACAGAAGCCTAACTGCCCAGGGTTGTGCTCCCCTAGGGACTGGGACTCTGCTGCTCTCTGCCTCCCCCCTGCCTCACACCCAGACTGCAGCTGTCTGCTACCTGCAGCTTAGCCTTTCCATGCTGCAGGTTTATCCCTCCCTTCTGTGCCTCCTGTGCTTCTCATTCACCTCTGGCTACGGTGACATTACCATCTGCTGGAATATCCAAGACCCAGATGGGCTCTTTGGTTTTGTAGCTTTAGTCACATTTGAGATCACAGCATTAAACATGAACAGAGACCTATGAGAACCTTTACATGTACATTCTTAATACGTCTCATTTTATAGCTAATGTACTGGGCTGGGGGTTTTTGGTGGTTTTGTTTTTTGTTTTTGTTTTTGTTTTTTGTTTTTGTTTTGTTTTTGTTTTGTTTGGTTGGTTGGTTGTTTTTTTGTGGTGGTTTTTTTTGTTTGTTTGTTTGTTTGTTTGTTTTTCTTTTTTTCTTTTTTTTTCTCTTCACTTCTTTTTAGAGCAAGGCTATTTTCCTCTATGTTTGAATAGGCTGTTCTTTCATACCAGGATACTGTACTGCCTTGTGTGTATACCTGGAAGCAGCCTTCATGTTGGAGTTGGTGTATTGTTCACTTGTGAGCACAGATGAATGCATTCTGCTTGAGCTCTTCAGCAATGTATTTCTGGGGTATCACGTCTGTCCCCACTGTCACCGCTCTTTTGCTTTGATCTGTGCCCTCTCTGTCAGGTCTGCAGAGTGCATAATTCCCTGTTATCTCTGTGTCTTCTGTGCACAGTAACTTAATGTATTTGAGATTTCGGGAAAATACATATTTACAAATGCTATATTACATGAAACAAGACTTACATATTCAATAAAATTGTTTGCATCTCAGAACCTGGTGTGTCCAGCAGAAATAATCTGATGAAAATACCTTGTCCTGCAGGTAGTTCTGTGATGTCTTTATTTCATCAGTCTTGGGAGGCTTTGGCTTTCACATGTTTCATCTGTACCTGATTGCTTTCACTGCTGTTAGTCACATTAGTGATGCCACTGCTCATGGTATCAGACAATGGAAGCAGCTTGAGCTGGGTTTTCTGTGAGATGGTTTCTCCATTCAAGAACAGAGATGCTATGTATTGGCATTAATAACATTTCAGGCATTTTAAGTGCTAATTTGACTTTGCCATTTGGTGGCAATACTGTGATGGTAATTGAAGGGAGTCCATTTGAGGATGGGTTGTAAGCAAACAGATGTATTCCCACTGCATAGGATATTCTGCCTATTAAAGTACTTCATTGCTTTCAACTCACCCACTTGACTAGATGTCTGAGTAGCAGCCCAAATAGCCAAATTTGGGGTTGGGAGGCAAATCTCTGTTCTCCCTATGGATGGTGGAAGAGCAGTGTGCTTCAACTTTTCATTGGTGGTTGCCCTAGACCACCAGATGTTGGCTACCCTCTATCATATTTGGCCAGGACATAGTATTTCTGGCTTCCTCTGCACAGACTGCAGATCCAGAGGAGAGCTGGACAATTCCCCAAAAAAATGTCCATTCCCTGCAATCTGGGTATTGTGGTTGCCTTCAATCCATTTCAGTAGATCCAATACTCCTGAAAATGGAGGCATTTCCCTCTGCTTTCTGGCCTTTCCAGTAGGGAAAAAAAAAAGTTTCTGTTTGGAGCTATCTCCCTGTTCTGCTGGAGATACTAAAATTAAGCTGCAGGTTAGTAAGAGGAACACGTCTCTTTCTAAAGTGTAGAACTGCTCACTAGCAATATGTTACGTATCTGCCTCTTTATTAAAAGTGACATAATTAGGTGTCTGTTTTTTTACATGGGTAACTGGTGTATTCTCTTATGACACCAGTTGTCCATATTGCATTTCTGTTCAGGAGCTGTATCAATGACTTACACATATGTGAAAGCTGTGGGAGAAAAAGTTGTCAGGTTGCAAATCCCAACAGACTCTGGATAGAGTGTGTGCATCTGAGAGCAGGAGGCTTCAGTATGCTCTAAACTGCTGAGGTTGGTCCTGGCTCTTGGGAGATCAACAGATGTGTCATACAGGATACTGTAAACAGTCCCCACACCAGGATGGTTTAATTCAGCTCTGGGTCTGTTCCCTGACTCTTCCTAACTGACAGATGAAGGTGGGGTCATGGTGTGTCACAGCTTCTGCTACATGATCTCTGTGTCCATCCCCAGAACACAACAGCCATTGCACTAATCCCTCAGTCCTTTTAATGCATCCTGCTGACAGCACTGATGCTCTACCACTTCACATCTCATCCCAGCAGTGCTCACTACCATTTGCATATGCTCTTCTCCTGGATGTGGCAAGGTAGTTTCTTTCTTTCTTTCCCCAAAAGTTTTTGTCAATACTCTGTGTACCATAAATGTCTTTGTTCTCACCAAGCTGGATATTCCCTCATTTGTAGGAATTCAGCTGAACAGCCTTTTCCTGCTTGTTGAAGGTACTTCAGGTTTCAGAAAGGGGTAGGTTGTCTAGAGTTTCAGCATCCAGACTGCTTGTGTGACTTGTTACTTAATATTACTTAAAAATATCTTTCTTTTCTGTTCTCTACTGCTCCAATTATTTTTTCTTTTTATTCTGTAGTCACTCCTGGAGGCACAAATTGAAAACATAGAAATAGATGAAGGCAATTGTATGCCTGGAAGACACCCTCCCCTTCGAACACTTCTTGATATGCCTTCCAACAACTTCATTGCAAGGATGCTAGTGAATATTGCCAGCTCAGTACATGTAATTTTTAAAAAATTTGTTCTGCCTCCTTTGCCTGCATGAATTGTTTGCTTCAAATTTAAAGCCCTGTGTGGTCACAATTTACTGGGTGCAGCCAGAAGTAGAGGATTTGTTGTTGCCAGCATCACTGATTCAACCTGCAATTTACTTTGCCTAATGGCATGGGGTCATTGCATTGCTTTAATTCAGCTTTGCATGGTTACAATTCCTTTCCCTCCTTGGCATAGCTGCAGGAAGCCTTTGCATCCTAACACATTTAGTAATGTCCTACTGTCTCTGTGGCATTCATTTTTCTAACTAAGCGCTGCTGCTCTCTCTTGGCACATAGCTCAGAGTTTTGTTTTTGCCCTTTTGCACCATATTAATGTCATTGCTGTGCATTCTATCATGTGCACATTTTTCTCACAGCACTAAAGGTCTTCCCTGATATCTTCTGCTTCATATTATTTTATGCTTCTCAATTCTACCTTCTGAACTAACCATGTGTACTGCACCTACTCTCTGCTTTGCAGCAGCTTTAGCCGCTCCTATAGTATACTATCAGTGAGGACAGCTTTTCTTTCAGCAGTCTCATTGCACTTTTTCCCACTTATGAATCTAATACTAATTATTTCAGGTTTAAGATTGCGTACTCGCATGAGTCAGCCATTTTCTGCACAGTTTGGCAGCATACCAATGTATTGTTTCTCCAGCTTCTTGATTACACAACTGTGGGGAAGACACCTTCCCTATGTGCCATTTTTCTGAGGACTGGAAATGCTTCTGAGACATTTCTAGGATTTTGCATGGAGTTCTTCCAGTCTGCAGTTGGTATACATCCAGATACTGCAGAAACACGGGAGTTATATCCCACTACAACTAACAGCAGGAATGGGCTTCTTTTGGCTTCCTGTTTACCCAGCCCCACAGCAATGGGTTACATACCACATGTCACTCTAAGAAAGGGCTAGCAGAGTTAAAGCAAATACTTCCTCTTTTATTTTCTGCAGCTTTGGGGCAAGAACCTTCTATGAACAATGTCTTCTCTGTACTTCTGGGTTTTGGGGAAGTGTAGTCTTGTCTCTTTTTTTCCAGTCTTCACAGCTGTCTATGACACATGGCTCCCTAATCTCCTTTGCCACAATACTCAATGTCCACTCTGGCACTGAATATGAACCTGAGGGAGAACCAGGGAACCAGTGCTGGCTGATGGTTCTTATCTTTTCCCCTTTACCTCCTGCTCTGGGTGTGCTTTGATGGCAAGGAGCTCTCCTGCTTTCCAACAGAACTACCTTCTCTTCTGGAGCTCATACAGCCTGTCCCAAAAGGAAATTGCTGGGCCTTCCTTTGTTGTGCCAGGACAGGCTTAAGTAGTCAGCTAGGGAAGGACTGTTGTAATGGAGACTGTGGGTTTTGTACAGGAGTCAAAGCAAGAGACAGCTGTGCAGCCTGAAAGATAATCAGAAGATAAAATGACAAAGGCTGAATTTCTAAAGACGATATACTGCCAATTAAAAGTCTGAAATCTTCCTGGCTTGCCCTGCCCCAGAAATTCAGATCAAATCATTCACTGAGCTGTTCCCACAAAAGGAGCTGGAAATTCAATAGGTCAGATTGTCAGCTAGAATAAGTCCACTGACTCCAGGGGAACTACTCCACTTTCTGTCATCAGAGAACCTGGCCCCATGACCACAAGCTTCAGATTTTCCACATGGCTGGTTCCTTGAAACTTACATCATCGCCCTGCACAACAAGGAGAGCTCAAGGTCACAGTGAAGAAGGAATTTTAAAGAAACAAAACAAGAGACAAAAAAAAAAAGCTCAAGTTCATGCTGTGCCTCCATAATACTACCTGGTTTAGTAGACCTGTGGATCAGTATCTTCCTCAGGTTCCATGTGATTGGTACCTTATGTCAGTGCTCAGTCCTTCAACTCAGGAGCAAAAATGGTGGAGGTCAAGGACCCACAGAGCAGCTGTGCTATGACTTTGGTTCTTGCCAGTCCCATCCCACCTACAATACAATACTTGTGGCATCAGGGTACAGATAAGGAATGCTTTCAGTGTTAGTTTCCCTTACTGTTGTCTCCTAACCTGCTGTTCACTATTACAGGAAGGAATATCTGTTATCTCAGTCTTACAGTAAGAATCCAAATCATAAAATAACATATAGGATTTCTAGGATGAGCAATGCCAATGAAAACAAGCTTTAAAAATTCTGCCTGAAATGCTTCTGCCAAAGCATGACATTCACCCCCAGGCAGAAAGCCTGCAGACCGTTCTGTGTATCAATTAAGAGGTGCTAAGTCACTTCTTCAGCCTCAAGCAGCTGCTCCATCAGTGAGATTCAGCTAAAAATCAGTTAGGAAGAAGAACATGCTATGAAGAAGAATGATCCTTACCTAACACACCTTTTCTTGCAAAGGCGTGAGTTCAGTAATTTACTGGTTCTTTCCCATTTCTGACTACTGTGATCTTATGTGCTGTATATCATATTAAAAAAAAAATAAGAGCTTTGGTGTTATCCCTTCCTGTCCTCTGCTGTCACCCCAAACCTTTTATATGAGGACTGAAAATCTAAACTGTTTGTTTCAAAATTGTCAGAACAGCAGGGGTAAAAACTTTTTAAAATGAGATACTAATTATTAATGTGAATGCTTTTCACATCCATCTCCTACTATCTCAATGGAATGATTCAGTTGAGCATTGCTCAGTGAGAAGATCCATTTCTCATATTTCTTTAATTTTTTGTCCATTTGTAAAGTTTCCCAAGACCTAGACAGCAATAATACAGCAAAGAAATTGCCCAAGTCATCCTCTTAAAGAAGCAGTATGGGCTGGGTTCTATTCTGCCACAGATTAGTCTAAATTGGTATTTATTCCATGATGTCAGTGAAACTGAACTGCTGAAATGCAGAGGCGAATCTGGCCCCATGATCTAATTCTATGATGAAATTGCTAGTGTAAATAAATGACTGCTGCTGTTCAGTGCTTTCCCCCCAACTCCCCCAAGTGCCTTAATGAATAATGAGTTTTATGAACAAGCTTTAATGAATGACTGAATACATTTTAACGGCCCAACTACTAAGATCATAAGTTAGAACACTTTCCTTTGCACTTTCCTCTGCTGCCTTCCTTTGCTTCCTTCAACCAGAGAATTGCCCTCTTAAACTACCTGTCAATCACACATACAATTACCACATCCCACAAGGTGTTATCAAAGAGCAAAAGTGGCCAGTTTTTAATTCCAGGAAAGACATTCCATATTTGTGTTAAACATCTAACTCATGTTTCAAAATGTGAGTGCTGAAACAGAACAAAACTCTAAGCATTTATTCCTTCCTTCCCTCCGCCCCCCAAGATTAAAATCCATTCATTTCAATCAAGTCATTCAGAGGAAGGCTGTAAAATGAATGACATAATTAGCCACTTAATATACTGCATATGGAATTTTAATTTCAGATGAAAATCAGAGAGGCTTTTCTAAAGCTCTTCACTAAGAGAAAGAAATAGTGGTATGTGAAGACAGCTAATGCTTTTCAGTTTAGTGCTACTTTTTTGTCCGCGTTCCCTAATACTTTCATCATTACTTAATAAATTTACTGAATTTACTGACATTTACTCAGGTTTACTGAATAAACCTTCTTGAGTTCCATCAGAAGGGCCAAATATACCTTTACAGAGTGAAGAAGTCAGGAAGACAGTGAGACTAAGGACCTAGTTTTGCCAGGTTACAATGCAATCACCAAGAATGAAGTGACTGCTTCCTCTGACTGAATCCTATGGGAAACAGTCTGGGGACAATTTTCTGAAATGTCTTCCAAGAGGCTGAAGCACAAAAGCCAAAAATTAAGGCACCTCCAAATGGGTCTGTACTTTTGAAAACACTCATTCACATGACACCCGAAGTCATATAAATAATATGTATCTGATTCAGAAACAGTTTTAACCAAACTCCTGCTGACCAACACAGCGAGATTTTATGGCTGCAGCCTAAATATTAAGCAAAATTATTAAAAAAAAAAAAAAAAACACCAAAAAAAAAAAAAAACAAAAACAAAAAAAAACCAAAACAAAACAAAAAACAAAACAAAACAAAACAAAAAAACAACAACAAACACCCCACAGGAGAGCTAGAAGGCAATTGCACAGTTCACTATCTGATGAACTTCACTGTCTCTGTAACCAGTCCATCCTGTTCAATCCTGTTGGCCACTCATTTCTGTCCTGCTTGTATTGACATATTCTGCAGGCTTTTAACCACATTACTGAGTCAGGCAACACCAGAAGATGACCCATTAGCTTATTAGATTAAACAAGAAACACAAAACAGGAGATAATAGTCAAAGGGGAGGGAATGGGAACAAGTCAACATTACTCAAGGGTTAGAAAGATGTTCCAAAATGTAATCTGTGTTCATTACCTTGAGTAAATATACAGTCAACCTCCATTTGCACAAGCCTTGATCACGTGAAGTAATAATTTAAGGGAGAAAAAAACCACATTCCACCAGTGTGGAATTTGTGCTATGAAATACTCTTCCCCACATGTGCTCCTCCCAGACTTTGGGAGCAATTTCATTTACTTGCATTACTTTCACTGCTTACTGATGATTCTCAGATCCATTTGCCCATACCACAGGGAATTCAGCAAGAAGTACAGTGGTTCTGCTGTGGAAAAAATAAAAAAAGTCCCAAGAAAACTTTGGAGAGAGAAGGAAAGGTTAAAAACTCGTAATTAAAGTATTGAAATCATCTGGCATTGATCTACATCCCAGCTTACCTCAATTGTACTACCCTCTTTCTTTTTTTGTTTTGTTTTGTTTTGTTCTTTTTGTGAAAGTCAAAAAAATTGTATTAAAAATATGCTTATCAGTATAAGTCCATAATATTTCTGTTCTTTTTTTTATTTGGATTTTTGTTTCAAGGATTGAACTAAACTTTCTAAACCTCATTTGCTCTTTGGGTTGCATGTGAGATTTTTTCTTATTTTGATCTGAGAGAGAAGCTAAGGAGGAACCTCCTGATCCTAATGGAAACTTTTGAGGGTTCCCTCATCATGCCAATCCCATGCACTTTACTAGATGTCTAATTCAAGTCACTGCAACATTATTCTCAGCCTAGGCTGGCATATGTCGGTGAAAAAATTAAAAGTGAACCTGCCCAAGAAAACAGAAGAAAACTTTTATGGAGATTTGCAGCATCTAAACACTAAAAGGTTGTGGGGCTGTTTTCCTGAAGAATTGTTCTTGTTGAACAGGAGGAGCATGAAGTCTTCTACCACAACTGGCACACATGAGATGAAGATGTGAACCAAAATCTTCAAAATCTTGGGTCTTTCTTCCATGTCCCATAGGCAGTTAGAAACAACAGGGTTGTTAGTCCTTTGGGGAAAAGGTATGGGCCTTGCAAGACCACTGAAGCCCCTTCCCAGAACACTTATTAAGGAGCTTAGGCCAGCAGCCAGAAGTCATATGCCATTCCTTCACTTTGATTGCTACAGAGGATTGATTGGGAAGGAGAAGGGATCTGTCCGGTTTTTCCAGTATTCCAGCTCTCAGCCTCTTGGGGACCTGACGGTGCGGTAAGAGCCATTGCTCTGATCCTTTGTGTAACCAGGCTGCTGGCCTTGGACCCTGGCACCCTGTTAAACTCTGGAGCCCCACCACCTCTCACCTGGCAGCTCTGCAGTACAGTCCTTAGATGTTAAGCATCAGACCTCACACTGAAATGCAAATGTTTCATTTTTAGATGTTTATGAAGGTCCCGTCACAACACCTCTGGCTTCATATAATGCTCAGCAAAACACAATGGCAAAGGCCTGCAGAGAGTTAAGTCATCTTACTGCAGAGTTAAGTTGCATAAGACCTCCAAAATCATCTTTTCCAGCCTGAGCCAACACAGAGCCTGGCATAGAACCCTAACAGCCAGCATATCTGGAAGCAAATGAAGGACCCACCACTGACACCTGGCAATTTTGGAAGTGTAATATTACAAAAACTTATTAAAATCCATCTCAGAGTGTCTTGCTTCCATGCACCACTTTTTCTCTCCTTTAATTATTTGATGTTTTCAGCTGCCAGAAACACTCCCCTGCCCTTGGAACTAGAGCAACTGTGTCACAGAGATCACGGTCCCTTTAAAGTTCATGTGGTTACAACATTGCTGTCCCACTTCTATCACAGTGTCGCTGCACATCTGGTCTGGTTGTGCCTGTTTTCTGCATGCCCTTTCCTGCCTAGGGATCACCTTGAGCAGATTTTGCCCTCCATCCAGTGGCTGGTGAGCAGCCATGGTGGCACCGATCCAACGAAGGAAACTGATGAGCCACCATGTTTCCCCATCCAGTGCCAGCCCGGTCCTGGCTTGATTGCCCTCTTAAAAATGCTGCTTCCAGATGGAAATTCCCACTTGGAGAAAACTCTCTAAAATGCACGTACCCATAGGATATTACTGGGCAAAAACAAGAAGAGGAGTCTGTTTATGTCTCTAAAGCCTGCATCTGCACTAATCTGACTCCAGGCCTCGTTATTCCCGTTGTGCTCACTGCAATAGCTTACACTGTCAACAGGAGGATATATCAAGGCAGCCAAGCACTCACTGACTCAGCACAGTCAGAGCTTAAGAATTCCCTGAGGATGGATGGAAGGAAGGCAGCATGGTGACAGAGTGACCAGTGTTCAGTTCGAAATGGCTGCAGGGGGAAAGCTTCCCGCAAAATACAATACAGCAGCAAGCCAATTTAAACTCCTTTTCCCAGCTACAACCTTTCTCTCCTTCTAGACAAAGATTAGAGGCTGTTTCAGTCAGACTAATGTTTAATACTCCCTGGCCCACTGTTTGAGATGCGAGACATGCACCATGGCAACATGAAGGTTCAACATGCTGCTTTCCCACAGTACTGAGTTTTGAACTACAAACCATGCTTTCCACATTTGCACCACATTTTCTGAGTGGGTCAGACCCACAAACCTTCTCTGCTCCCCTCCACACTACAGACCTGCAACAATGTCCTAATGCTCCTGCTGAAGAAGTCAACAAATAAAAAAATTTGTGCCATATCTTCTACAATAAACACACTTCTCATAATGTCAGGTGTAGAGAAAAGATGTAGAGAAGGTGGATGAGATTCTTTGAACACTGCTTAGCTGGGAGGACATTCTTTCTGCATATTTTCCTGAGCTGTCATTTCAAAGATGAAGCTTTGAGTGGGATTTGTCTCACTCTGCTTTAGATATCTACATCTGAGCAAGTCACCTTTCATGCTCAATGCAGAGAAATAGGCATGTCTGGGGTGTGAATCATCTGATTTACTTTATACATCTTCTTTAGACTAAGATGAATCACACTCCAGAAGTGCTTGTTTTTCTCTATTGACTATAAAGGGAATCAAGATGAATACTCAGAGATACCTACATTTGGTCAGATGACTCTTACCCTGCACCTGCTGAGACACATCTTCAGGTAACATCCTCCACACAGACAATCATCATTCTCACTCTATCACTCACTCGTGCCAAAGCCTACAACCAACAGAGTGGTTCACTTAAGATTCCTCTCCAAAATCTGCTACACATCCAAAGTCAGTACAGGGATCTGAACATAAATCTGAACATCATTCATCAAAAATGAATAGGGGAAATAAGTGGGAAATGTATTATTGTATTGAAGGAAGCCTCAGAATGGAAGGCTAGAATTGGAGTAACTTGTCTGGAAGGAATTACTGTTATTGGCATAGAAGATGGGCTCCCATTAAAGACACTTAGTCCAGGGTGGGGTCTGGGGAACATAATCATTTCCGTTGGCAACTGCAACAGCGGGAATCACAAATTTAAAAAAAAAAAAAAAAAGAGAGAGAGAGAGAAATTATCAACTATTAATGGCTTTTGAATTTTTCACAAAACCTAAGAAACAAGGAAAAGGAAGTATCCATTTGGAGAACAACTGCATTCATCCCTACAGGGCTCTGTGAAGGCAGGTACAGTTAAGGCTGATTCCTACTGCGCTCACGGGCAATTGCAGGCAAGCTGGTTGGAAGACTTCATTGAGAGCCAGCTCGTCTCATGAACATGATACCTGGCACATACTGTGGTTTTTCAGTGAAATCAGTTAGAAACATTACCTTGCTTGACAGAACACTTATTACCCACAGTAATGTTTCCTTGTCCCATCAGGGCAAGTTCACAGACATCCTATATAGATGTCCTCAAGGTTTAGAAATCTCCCCGTCTCTTGTCCTGTTCATATCCATGCCCCCAAGAGCACTCACTGGCTGTCAGAGGTGTCCAAAAATGCAGCATATACTTCTCACACGAGGCACATACTAGCCAGAAATAACCAGTGTTTCCATTCAGCATGGCTATCTGCCCTTTGGTTTCCCAGCCATTCACTATATCCACATTCTGCAGCTACACAAGGAAACATTCATTTGCTCCTTGTCCTGGCCCAAGTCTAGAGTAAGAGAATTCCTAAGTCAGGGCATGGGAGGACAAGCTGGGTTTCTGCAATTGATATATGGAGTCATAGCACTGTTGATATCCATTAGCACAGGCCTATGAAATGTTCAGGACAAACATGAATTTTGGATAAATACAAACAGAGCAGATTTTTATAACATGGATGAAGTATTAAAAGATTCTTTTATTTTTTAAAAGACAATTCAAAACATCTGGAATCTCAAATAAGTCTCTGTACACACTGTTTTGATTCAAACTCCCAGATATTTGTGGAATTTCCCTTGCACTGCACTCTGAGCAGAGCTGACTGGCTGAGTTGAGCCAGGCTTCTTTCCTGTGTTAGGAGAAACAGCTGAATACAGAGCACCTGCTTTGGGTGGACAAACACAGTTCGCTGACAAGCCATTTTTTAATGGGAATATTTGGCTAAGTATCCATCCCAAAACCAGGCCTGAGTTTCTAAATACTCTGGCATCACAAAAGGACATGCGATATCTTTCCTTATGGGCCTGGCATAGCTCGTCCTCTGCTACCATAGCATCTGTCACCCTCTCCATGCAGCTTATGAGTTGACTCACCTGTAGGTGACTCATTTCAAACTCTGCAAACAAAAGGCTCAGTGCTGGGTCTTTAGATAGGCTAGTTGTTGCCAGTGCTATCATTCCATAACAGAGGAAGACAAGTGAAGCCAAAGCAACAATGTCCTTCAGACTGCAACCTGAGGACCTGTGCTTACCATCAGAAAGCCACACTTTCCTAACTCAGTATTTCCTCAGGCTGCCACTGACTTTCTCTGCTTACCACAGCAGGAAGTTCCACTATATGACACCTGCCCAGAATATTGAGCATTTGGCTTAAAAAGCACAAAGTCATGGGGAAACAATGATTAACTGTAGGTCGCCGTGGAATCCAGTCCTCACGGGAATACCTGCAGACAGCCTAGCAAATCAGTATGGATGTACATCAGCTTGCCAGACTGCATCCAGGGCTGATTTAATGGAGTATTGCTGCAGCACAGAGGCAAGATACTGCCTAGTCCTCCAGCAAGTTTCAGTGATCTGTTTCTGATTCATGGATCAAAACTATTCCTATTAAGTTGGCATGCTTAAATGAGGTAAAAGAACATGATGTATCAAATCTTCTCCAGCCTCTGAGGATCGCTTTCTTCAGACAGATATAAAACCTGGTCAGCACAGCCTCTGAAGCTTTTCATCCTGGATCATGCATGGGAAAAGGACATAAAAAGTTGAACTTATCTGGGGCTTTGTAGATCATTATCACTGCTATGAAGGTACTTCAACATTCACTGAGGTCAATGGCAAGGCTCCAGCTGCCTTCTTTGGGTGCATAGGCAGGGAGTGTTGAACTGCACTCAGAAACAGGGAGGAAGTGCTATTGGAAGCTGATAAAAAGTGCAGAGCTCAAGGGCAAGCTGGCACCCACCTCCTTCAGCTGCAGCTACTTAGTGACTGTAAACAGTATTCTTGAGAGACAGAAGTTTTAGGGATTCAGATATCACTGGGATTATCAAAGTCCAGCTCTTAGTGGTACAGAAGACTTCAACTTGCAGCTTTCTGGGACTAGGAGAAAGTTAATTCACAGAACCATAAAAATTCAAACCTGTTCAAGAGCTGACTTTCATTCAACAATCTTTTTGAGTAATGACACAAGTAGTCAGGATAGACCAATTTTATTTTCAAGGCTCTGTTTCTTAAGGTTTTCCTATGTATTTAACTTTACCTCAGAAAACACCCTTTGCAGCAGACAGGAGCCTTGTGTTATATATAGAAATATGTGATAGCAATAGACAGAGAGGAGCCACAGGGGTGATAGTAGGAAGGGTCAGGGCTTTGAAGTCAGATTTGGGGCTCATCTCACTTGGTAAGAAATCTGGGGTCCATAGCAGGTGAATGAAGGCAAGGAGGCAATCCTTGGAGGGGTGAATTACAAGCTCTGTGTCAGAGAAGGAAATTTTTCACTTCCCTTAGCCCATCCCACAGTGCTGATCCTGCTGTGGGGGTTTCTTCTACCTCAACCTCTTGTCCCTGCAGCACAAAGGCAACCTCCCTCAAGAAGAGGGAGACTAGCACAGACCTGTACAAGTCTCTGCAGCAGCCAAGAGGCAAAAGCAGCTACAGCTGGGATCAGTTCTGCTTCTGGCATCTGTGTTCAAGCCCAGCTGCTCATCTGAGGCCTTGCTCCTGCCTCTTGCCAGGATGGTAACTACAGCCAAACACCCCCGGGTTTGAACATCAGTACTCTCCACCTGCCTCCAGCATATGACCCTGTCCCAGTTTTGGATCACCCTTGTGAATCATATTTTTCCTACCTCCCTCTTCCAGCTCTCCCAGTAGAGCGGCAGCATGGGGCCAAGAGTATAACCCATCATTATCTGGCTCCAGCCCAAAGAGCACCGGGCTCTGTGAGGGAAGCTGAGGGTGCAGACCAAGCAGCTCAGCTCGGTTATCTCTATGTGGGATTCAGGTTTCCTGGGGTTAAGGGGAAAGCCAGTTCTGCCAGCACTCTGAGACAGCAGAAGGCATGGTTGCTCCTCCCTGGGGATGCTGCTGTAGTGGGCACTCCATGTTCTCCCACAGAACTGAGTCACTCAACACCTGCCTGTCAAGGGTAAAGCTGGCCACGAGAATTGGAGACCAGGGAGGTGGCAAAGTGTAAGGACAAACAGGCAGAGGGCTCAGGCAGGAACATCAGTTCCCTCACAAGTGTCTGTGCATGGGCGTGTACAAACGCCTCACCTGAAGGGCTCAGTCACTTCCTCGCTGCTAACACAGGTTGTCAGGTCAGGGGCTCGGGAGCCTCTCTCCTGCCCTGCGGGCAGGGACCGCCTGCCTCTGACCCCAGCGAGCACCTCCCTCCCTGCGCCGCTTGCCCAGGGCTGCTTAAGGGAACAGCTAGCCGCGAGGGGCAGGAGACCAATTCCAGCGCTGAGGTCAAATTACTCAAGCAAGGAATCTGGAAGTCCTTCAGTACTGGCTAAAGACTGCGGGCTGACAGAGCTATCTGTCCCCTTGGCAGAACTGAGTTTCCACCAGCAGAGTGGTTTTCTGCTCGGTCAGTGGGTTGTGTGAAATGCATACAACAGTGATAAATTATCATGAGCACCTTGTAGTGTTCCTTGACCAAACTTAAGCTACTCACAAAGTGATTTCTGAGAATTACTTCTTTGCTCTATCTTCCTGAAATATTAAATCACAAGTCTGTGATTAATTACTACAGCAAACTTTAAACTGTCACCTAAGAACAAAAGGTCTTTTTGATAGCGGATGTTTACTTTCAGCTGAAAGAGCACATGCTCAAATTTTGTGCAGTGTATCTTACTTGCATTTTAATTCTTCGAGTTGAAAATGTCATTTGGATGCACGGAGAAGCAGAAAGGTGAAAATATCACTGGATAAAACCTCAGACTTTTACTCAAAATTGGCACTTACAAATGTCCTCCGGAAGCTAGAGGTCACTGCGCACACACTCCCAGAGCTTTCGGCATTAACCTGAAGTTGTTATGTGGAACTGGAATTCCTACAGCAAGGTCAGATAGTTTATCTCAAATGTTAGCAAATTCCAAAACTGATCTAACACAGATGCTTTCACTCCCTCCAGCGGGATGCTGGCAGAGAAGGAGTGGTTTTGAACAGGGCTGCTGCTTCCTCTGTGCATCCAAACGGCAATCCCGCTGCAGATGGGCTTTGTGCTTCACCCAGATCTGACTGGAACTGCTGTGAACTTCCCCGAAAAGGTATTAAGCCTCTTCTACATTGGTATATAATTTTTTAATACATAGGGCAGCAGGAGACACTAGCTACGCTGTCACCTAAGTGTTTCTGGAAGAGGAAAAAGAGCTATTCAGCATTAAAGATTCAGGAACGTCTGTTGACATATTAAGGAAACAACCTCGGGGGACAGCTGACACGGCTCCAAGAAGCATTACCAAGGGAACAGTGACGCAAATGTCTTCCATTTTTACAGGCTGGCAGCTTGCCAGGCTCCCTTGCCTGATGGCTGATGTAATGCTAATCCCTATCTGGGTTAGCGCTCGGATATCAACCACAGCAGCTCACTGTGCTGCAATCAATATAGCACACTTTTCATAGAAGAGCGTATAAAAAAAATTCTGCTCTAATCTACTAGGAATATGTACAGTAGAGTACATACATAGCAGGGGAAATCTAATGGCTAGCCTGGAGCTCACCCAGCGTGTGCTTTTGCAAACACTCACGTGTGTGTGCAGGCTTGTACACAAACCCATCTACACCTCAAATAATGGCAAGTCCAGGCGAGGGCCACACATTGAGAAAGGGCTGGCTGTTCATCACGTACAAGAAGAGCCTTCCAATTCCTTTATTAAGTGAGGTATTGGCAGAGGAAAACACGCAAAATAGGACCGGAAAATTGAACAGTCTATCAGTCATAGCATGGAATGAAATGGATGTTTCTGTTTTAATGACAACATTTTAGTTCTGTGCATACCAGAGGGGTCTGTGGGGATTAAGGTAGCCTTACAGCACACCTCTGCAGGATAGGCAGCACCGAGTCAGAGTGAAGGATGCACAATGGGTCAGTAGCTGTCAAAATCCAGCAGCCCTGCAGTGTGTAAATTCCTTCACAGTGCCACCAACACCAGCACCTTAAGACAAGAAACAAGCAGGAAATATGTCCAGTGATCCTGAATTACCATGCAATTATCTGAGGAGCAATTTGGCTTCCTCATAAAAGAAGAATGTTGAAATACTGAGTAATTTCCAGTTAATATAGTCCTGGCTTTATACCATCTACCATGGAAAACCTTTCCACTGCTTGATTGCACCTAAACCACTCAAGAGCACTGGTTTGCTGTGAGCTGATAGAGCAGCTTCCTGCTTCAGCAGACCATTTCCTGTAAGGGATAAACCTCTGTCATTTTTTCTCACAGGACACTGGTGTCATAACTGTGAAAGTACCTAAGGGTGTTCTTGTCCCAGATAAAATTTTAAGATAAAATCCATGTGTAACAAAGTAGATGAATTCCAGCCTTATCCTGTGCTTAACTAGTATGATGAGGAATTATGCAGGACAATACATTGTTTCCTTCTATTCCCCCTTTATGAGGTAATATTTCAGGGAAAATTTAGGAAAACGCTACTTAAAAGTAGAAGCTGGTATTCCAGTAATATTATTGGTCCTTGGGTTAACTCCTGGCAGATGTGAGAAGAATATTAACCACATCATTCAGGATTTCCAAAGAGGGTCAGCTTCACAGAACAGCCCAAGAGCTGGGTTGGTATTTTGGGAAAATCCAGTTACATAACCTATGGAGATTAAAAAGGCAATACTCTCAACCACATCTTTCCCCAGGCCACGCTCAAGGGAATCTTTCTACAGCTGCTGGTGTTGACTGGACTGAGTAACCAACCCTACCTTTCACTGCAGCAAAAATGAAGGAAATCCATGTCCATTCATGTTAGGCCATACCTACTCAAGCAGCCACATGGCATAAAGCTCCCCAGAGATGCTCACCAGCACCCAGCTGCAGCCTTGCATATCTGTCAGGCGTTCCCTTGTATTTCTGCCTCCCTTTTGCCAGGAGCTGCCAAGGCACAGTGCTGTTTGTGGCCATCCCTCCCTCCTCTGTTCTTCATTCCCCACCAGCAGAGTCCTGGACACACCAGCAGTAGCTTCAGGAAGGGCTGACTGTGGGAGTTATGTGGGGGTGGTGGTCTGCAAGATGGTTTTCTGGATCCTTCCAGCAGGCAGAAAGAGAGGCTCAAGGAGCAAAACAGGGAAGAAGAATGAGGCAGGAATTAAAAAAACAAAAAGCCAGGGCTGGTGTGGCAAAACAAAAGCAAGAAGAGGACAGCATTTGGCTTCATAACTTCTTCCTTCATTTCTATACCTTTGGTCACCAGAAGTCATGGCCTTCTTCCATCTACCTGTTCTGCTCAGTGCCTCCTGGCCCAACATCAGCTCTTCTGACTTTAGTTCTCAAAATACACTCTAAGCAAATGGATAGTCTTGTTACAACAGCCTCATAAAACAGACCAGTTGAGAGCATTAATATAATCATATTACCCTGATTTGTGAAGAGGTAAAATGTTTGACCACCAAAGAGCTCTGTTCTCCTTGAAAGGATTTAGCTGAGGTTTCTCACACGTCAGTACAGGAGAAGAAAGCATATTTCCCTTAAAAAAAAAAAAAAAAAAAAAAAAAAAAAAAAAAAAAAAAAAAAAAAAAAGTAAGGAAGAGAGGAAGAGGCAAATCACACAAAGATACATTTCAGCACACTTTATACATATCAGTGCTCCAGACATGCCCTCCCTTTGCAGTACATACACATGTAATAGAGAAGGAACTATAAGCCCAGTCCTCCTTGCAAACAAGGGCAACCTCATGGAATTATGATGCAATACCAATGTGAAAGGAAACTCCAAGTCCTTCCTATGCAATCTACAGGACACTGGCACAATTTTTAACATATGTGTTTATATTTCCTTGATATTTAATGAAATGCTTAAGAAAAACATGTTCTAAAATTTTTGATGTAAATACAGTTTGTTGTGCTTGAGTTCTGAGTGAAGAACAGTCTCCATTATTTCCACGTGCTCATACTACATTTTACTAAAAGCATAATGTGCTTTGACAGACGTGTTGTGTACTTCATAAATACATTGCACAGTTGGAAACATTGAAGTTTAGCAAAAATCCCAGTGCCAGCAAATGCAATGTGAACTTCCTTTGCAGCAAATGATCTGCACACTGACCAGATCATGCATGAAGGACCTACTCTGTATCTCCATGCAGCTCAGCAGTGCTCCTCAGGGTCCAGCACTGCTGAGTGAAGCACTCGCCTCTCTGGAGGACACAAACCTGAGTGAGAAGACTCCAGACAAACTAATAGTCTGGTCTAGGTGGAGTTTGTATTATTGTATTTTAAATACAAGACACATATCAGTTAGCACCAGTGCCCTGCAGGGTTCATTGCCTTCCCAGCTTCTCTCACACTTATGGCAGGGTCCAGTAGTCTCTGACAATCCAATTAGTGTAACTCAGGCATTATCACACAATCTTTCTGACTCTAAACACCCTACTTCATTGCAGTACTCCTAGAAATAGTCAGAGAGCTCCAAAAAGATCATTCTAGTATTTGTTTTAAAATGTTAATGCAAGGCTGATATTCATAATCTCTAGTGACCAATTAGTAAAACTAGGTGGTTTTCAGGGCAAAATCATGAGACAAAAATCACAGGAATGAGAAAATGTCATCTTTTCATTCGCAGAGCAAATATGGTTCTGTGTTTTCAGCACAAGAATCATTCTTATCCAGGCCAGCAGCATCTGGGGATTTCCACATTTTTCCTATATATAAACAAAATAAACTTGGGGTGTGATTTAGTCTCAAGTTCCAAAACCTCTGATTCCCTGCCAAAATGAAGGGTCAGGTGCAAAACTGACTCCAGTTCCCAACTGGAATAATATTCTCTGTGTGCAGGGCTGGAGTCGGTGTGTTCATGGATAGATTTGTGTCCATCCCATATTAATGGCAGGGTCAGAAGGAATATGTTAATGAAGAATGCATTTTACACAGCTTCCCTTTATGATGTATCATCCTGCACCACATCAATATACATTGGCAGCAAGTGAGAGATACAAGCCAGTTTTTAGGCTATAATGCCCGATGACAGCTTGATGTGATGAAAACATAGTTGAACAACATGCAGGAAATACTGCTAATGGAAATAGGCATTTAGAAAAGAAAAAGCAAACATTTCTTTGCCCGAGAAATACTGAAATAGAGCATTCTTTCCTGAATTCATGGGAACACATTTCTTTTATCCACATTAGCAACTGTGTGGCAATTGATGGCAATTTTCCTCATGGTTTTCATGTTATACTCTCTTCTTTGATACGTTGTTCCCTGTCTAAGTCACACACTGGTCAGGGGCAAGGCTGAGATCTGTGAACCCTCCTAGCAACCCTGTGAAAAGCAGGACCTGTGCTTCCATTCAGATGATGTGAGGACCGCAGAACACAAAAATTCTATTCCTGAAGGTAGAGGAGAATCTGCTTTAGCCCAGAGCACAGGGGCCTGGGTTTCTTTTCACACTTCTGCACAAGCATAAATTAGCGAGAAAGGGACTTGCCCGTTCTGTTCTAACAAATGTCACACAGAAGCAGATGAATAATAACCTTGGTCTTAACAGCAGCATCTGCCTTTGAAGATGCATTTCTTAGTGGCAAGACACCCATCAAAGATGAACATTTGGCCTTCTGCCTTAAAGTGAAGACACAGCCAGATGAAGAATTCAGCTGAGACCTGGCCTGGTGAACATTGCCCAGCGGTAAGTTTGAGGAGGCCAAAGAGAATGACACTTCTTTATCCTACCCATTAGGCACTCGTGCCCTGTCCAGCTGTGTGCAACCACACCACTGAGTCTCCGACCATCAGAGGAGCCGTGCTCAGAGCTGAATTGCTGGAATCACTTCACCCCTGGGTCATTACGATATTCAATTATGGTTCTGTACTTAAGTGACACAATAGGTACGGGAATTGAAAGCACAAGAACTTCTAACCTCTGATCCCAACTCTACAACAGAATCCCTCGCTTGCTTTAGGCAAGGTACTTAACATCTCCGCCTTGGTTTTCCCATTTGCAGAAGGGGGCTAATAATACTCAGCTACCTACTCCACAGGGAAGTCCTGAGGATTCATTACTTAATGTAAAGCAGCTAGAAGATGAAAACCTGCATGTAAGTGCCAAACATTATTACAGTTACCAGGTTTAGCTTCAATTTTTTCAGACTTGCTTTCCTCTTTGAAATGAGAAAGAGTGTTCCTTTTAGTTGACCAAGATTAGTGTTCTGCGCTACATTTCCTACAGAAGTGGGAAGGTGCCCTGGAAGTATGAAAGGAAAGGAGAAAAATGTGTCCCTTTGGATCCCAATCTACCTTTCACATCCTCTCAGGAAATTGTTTTGAAAGTGTCCAACACTTGGTGCAATATGCTGCAGTCACAAGGCAAAAATTTTACTCTTTCAAGACTATTTTATGAGTCCCAGGAATAAATAATCTCTAGTAGGGATGGTGAAACATAATGTTAAGAGTCTGTGATTTTCCTCAGAAGTAAAGAAATTATTCTAAGTTTTTCCCCAATCTCTTAATGAAACTTTAACAAGAAAATACCAAAAGCCATTCTGGCACATGGCTGGGATATGTACATCAAGAAAAACCAAGGAGAGTGTTTCAATTGACCAAATTATTTCCTTCAGTCTCAAATGATTTAAATATTTCATTTTAAGCAACAGTTCTGGTATGGCAAACTGCTTTCATGGCAAGGCAATCAACATAATGCTTGGTCAGCATCTTTAAACAGACTGGCATAATTGTGATAGAAGGTGGGAGGACTGGTCATCCTAACATGAGCTGTGTTGAAACTACAATCTGCAATAAATGGACACAGCAAACAAAAGGACCAATTCAGTATTTTCAAATGCTGTGATTATTGGAAACAAAGGAAACAATTTTGTCACCCCAGGAAAAAAAAAGTCCTTTTATGATTGTTCTGAAAAAGCCCCCTGCCATGAACGGCTGCCACTCCTAAGAATTCAAAACATGCACATGGCTCTGCTTCCAGCCTCATTAATATGAGATTTTGGCATTGCAGGAGCACCTCCTGTGTGTACTGGATCTGTATCTGGCATGAGCACACCAGTATGTTTCTGTTGAATTACTCAGAAAATATGATGTGGTGTTTATGCCAGTTTTATGCTGACTGGAGGACAGATGTTACCTGATTCAGTTCAGGGTCTGTCAGAGTGTGTCAAACATATCTGAACCAGCATAGTAAGTCTGTGTTTGTCCAGTGCTTTGCTGCACATGGCTATGATGTCCTGGTTCAGCACAGAATGTTTTTTAGGCCAGATTTTTATTTTTTAGATGAAACTATGATTTAAGACATACAGTGCAGTTACATGCCTTGTTTATATTAACTAAGATGTTCTGCCCCTTTACTGTAAGGTGTTGTTTAGTCACCATATTACCATAATAGAGATTATATAATTGCAGAGAAAAAGCTCTCCTTTGATGTTTACTCTCAGGCTTCAGGTTTCTTAGTGAATGCAGGAATTTGCAGGTACTTCCTGAATGTCGAACACTTATGTCTCTCTTCAACAACTAAATGAAAGGCACCAAGTTAACGTGAGCAAAGCATGTAAAGAAAAGGAGTATTAGATCAGAAGAGAAATCTACAATCTTCTTCTGCTTTTCTCACTTCCCATTGACTGGGGACTAGGACCAAGCCACCCAGCACTCTGAGTTGCTCCACTTTCAACAAATAGTGGTCAAATCCTGCAGGATCAGAGCCAGCTTTGAGACATGCTGGCATGAGAATTCTGCTAGGATCCTCCCTTCCTCATCATCCCTCCCAAGCAGAACAGAGTAATTTGCAGCAAAGTGGGTGGGGAGGGTTCAGAAGTCTTTGAGCCCCTACAGCTTACCCAGGCGACACAGAGGCCAGCCACATGTACACTGGGATGTCAGTGTCCCAGCTATTTTCTAGAAACAATTCCCTCTGAAGGGAGCAGTCCTTCAGACAAACCCTTATGACACATCCGGGTGACTTTTAGGCCCTTTTCCTTTTCTTCTAATTACTTAGTCATGGAACCCAGAATAATTAGCATAAGTGGTCAAAAGATCCACAGAAACAAAATGCCTCTTGGGACATTGCAACACAATGCTGAACTAGTAAAAAGAAACTTCTTTAACCTAAGAACAGTGTGAGGCTCTTTGTTTCACCTACTTTCTCCTGCGTCTCTGTCTTATTATTCCTCCTTCCACATCTGACTTTTTCTGTTTTCTCCACATAATTCTCTCCTGTCTTGGTTTGCATTCCCTCTTCTAAAAACAATTTTTTCTCTTGTTCATTATGTTATGCCTTTTCTTTACACTATGGTTTTGACTACATCTCTCATTTTTTCTCTTGTCATTACCATTTATTCCTGGCCATTGTCAGTCTCAGTTTCTTTGGTCTGGCTCTTTAGGTTTCCACTGCTCTTCTTTCCACTTCACTTCTCCCTGTCTGATGTTTACTCTTCTTTCATATTTGCATCCTTGAGGAAATTAAGTTCTTTCACCTTGAATCTTACAAATCCTTATTCCCCATTCTTGCAGACCTTCCCTTTCTTACACTGTGCGTTACTCTTATTCCCTCAGCCCTACTGCCCTGCAAACTTTCTGTAGCTTTACCCATTAGCTACTCAGCAAAACGTCATTGACAACCTGTGGATGTCACTACAGCCACAGGAGCCACAGCCATGGGAGTGATGTTTACAGAAGCAAGACTGGGCTGAAAAGAAGCTCTGGTTGTGCACAAGCTAACCCATGGAGAGTTAGTAGTTTGGCTTATCAGAGGGTGAGTCAGCAGACAGGAAAATCCCAGGCTTATCTGTTTGTCCTTTGCATAGCTATGCCTGTTTTGTCATTGTTACTAATCCTTCTCCACTTTCCCAAAGAATGCTGTGGGTGCTGCACAGATCAAGGGCTGCTGGTTGCCCCTTCCCTTGTCCTTCTTGGAAGTGGGGAGGGTTACTGTGGCCAAAAGCATGCAGTAGCAGAGCCAGATCCCCTCTTCCACTTATGTTGGTATGCAGCTTGGAGTCGCGTCAGCTCTTTGGATGAGATGTTCTTTCTGTGGCTGGAAATTGCATCAGAAGTTCATTGCAGAGGACAGCTGAGCCACCAGGCAGCAGCCAGCAGTGCCTGTTAGGGTGCTTTTGTACTCCTTTTCTGAGCTTTATCCAGGTAGTTCCCTGCTGCACTGCCAGGTGATCCACAGGAAGGACAGCCATGAGCAGCCCGATTGCTGGCCATGTAGAAATAGTGCACAATGTGCTTGTAAGTTGCTGTGATGAATTCCCTCTGCTCATGGCCAGCCTGCACACTAAATTCTCTCTTCACAGTGAAAAAGTCCAGAAACTACTCAGACTAACTCATTCCCAAGGGTACCATCACTAAGTCAACAAAGTTACAGTATAAATGCATGTGTCCCATTGTTAGGGGTGGGAGAGGCAAAACTGACAGGGGTTTGCCAGGAACACCCACAAAGATCCCTAGACACAAAGCAACCAAGTTTAAAAATCCAAAGGCCAGTGTCTTGCAAGAACAGCAGCCAAGCACAGTCAAGCAACAAACGAACATTTGCTTTTCTGCTTCATATCCTTCCCAGTCCTTTCCTTAAGAAACGTGGAGGATTAATAATTTTGGCCGCAGAGCCTGAGTTCACTCAAACACATATGAAACCGGCAAACAATACCCCCATTAAACGCATCGAGAGGCTCAGAGACTGGAACAACTCACCTCCAAGAGCTTCACCCAAGTCGCACAGGAAGGCTACAGCAGAGCCAGAAATAGAGCCCAGACCTCCTGACTCCAAGCCCTGGGCCCTAAAAAAACCACCAGCTTCCCTCCACCAACCCTCTCTTCATAAAATACATTGACCAGACTGGAAAAGGCATTCAAAATAAATAAAACCTGCTTCTCACGCCAAGTTTTAAAAACCTTTTTCTTGTCATGGCTGGTTATTTTTCTCCTGCTAGACATTAGGCAGTCTCCACGAGAGAGACAATTCTCCTTTCTTCTCCAGGAAACACAGTTGTCTCCCACATGTTGCACTCAATGTAGCTCAGAGAAATGTTTTAGGAAATACCCCCTAATTCAGTGAAATTGTTAGCTTGGCAGTGGCATGCTGGAATCAGGACTGAAAGGTTTCCTTGGAGCTTTTTTTGCATTTTTGCTTTTTAAAGTGTACAAGAGAGCTCAGGCTTCAGACGGGCTGCTGAGGAAGACAGAAACTCATGTTATATAGGAAGGATTTGGCAGGTCTGAACAGAGAAATTTCCAGAAGTGTTTGCGTGGCAAGAGCTCTGTGCCAATCCACATTTTTTAGCTATTCTGGCTGCATGCCCAGCTGAAAAGAAAGTCTTGTATCTCCATGCAGTTCACTGGCTTCCCTGAGGAGTTTCCATACTGCACGGCAACATTGGACAATCTCATTTGCGGGCCAGAAAAACTCCTGCTACTTACACTGTTACTAAATACCAGATGTGCTTAATAAAGAGTAAGTGGAGCCAAACCTAGGGTAATCACATAACCTATCATTAACATTTTCTAAAAACAAAAAATTGCCATTGGAACAGCAGATTGCTGTATTGCTTTGTTTGCTTTACGCCCTGTTACAGGAACCCCTGGGGTGCTGGGAAGGGAGCACGGCAGGAGCGGACAGCTCTGGCATGGCCGATGACACTGTTTACAATCACACCCCTGCACATCTGAAACATGTGTGAGAAAGTAAAGTCTAAGCAGATTTCGCTGTGCTGGCGAGGGAGAGGACGATTGCAACAGGAAGTCTACGCCACCAAGAAAGTGCTGGAGTCTCATGTTTCTTCATTCCAGGGAGGTGGCTGGGAAGGGGGGATGCAGCAAGGGCAACGTGAGTTTGGTCTTTCATGATATGTACAGCCCCCTGGTGCACAGGAATACAGGAGTGGACCTTGTTCCTTGAAATTTAATGACGGCCCAAATCCTCCAAGCCTATTTAAAATACATTTTTGTGTGAGTCAGGAGGTTAGTCACCACAAAAAATATGTGTGCACATTTATTATGGATTTAAATGGATGTTGCACATGTGCATATCTGACGCTGAACAGACCCTTGAGGGAAATAGCCAAATCTTAGTGATGGCGAGTGAATTCTTCTGTGACAGGCTGTTAAGAGGAGAGGGACAGATGCACCGTGGTATCTGGAGCCCCGTGTGCCCTGGGCAATGGAGGTACAGAGAGCAGGGAGTCACCCAGGTGTGAGACAGGCAAGCCCTCCCCAAAATGAAACATGGGTGAAAATTCTTGCTTCTCCCACGACTGTCTCTGCAACTGACAGGGGAGAATGGACTTAAATCACTAGAAAGAGGGCTTTTTTCTTTATTTCAGTGTCCACTAAATGGAAGCGAAGCCTGGCAAATGCATGCAGACCAGGTCCTTGCAAGGCCACCCTTCACAGGTCTGCTTGCTCGGGCTGTGTGGAAAGCAAGATAAGAGGACAGGAACAGGGACCAGTTGCTTGTTTTGTATGCAGAAGGGAAGGCAGGGAGCAGGAGCAATGAGTCACTCACCACACAACAGCCCCGAGCAGTGCCACTGCTCTAGGCCCTCCAGGTAAACTCTGACCCAAGTCAGTAGGAGTTGCAACTATGCAGAGCTGGGATATCTGATGCCAGGAGCTGTGCCAAGGACACGGGGTGAGGAGGTCACAGTAGGTGTCAGCCTGCCACAGTCCAGGAGCAGGAGGGCAGCCACAGCCCAGTGCTCACATGGCTCCCAGTGACACTGACCCCCAGTGTTTTCCAAAGCTTGGATACAAGGAGAGAAAAGCCAGCAGGCCAGGGAAACACAGTGGTCTTGCGGCTGCGAGCCCACTGCCTGTGCCATCCCTGCTTGGCCCTGTTCATTGCACCCCTGTGCAAGGTGGTGCCCACACTCCACGTTTCTCCAGGAACCCAGCAACGCTGGTCCCAAAGGCTGTGCAGCATGTCAGAGTAGCACGGCTGCCCAAACTGCCCCTGGGTCAAACAGGTGGTACAGCCCTGCTTCTTGGCATGGGAGCCAGCTGCACAGTTGTAGTGATGGAGCAGCTGGTCCTGCTCAGGCCAGGCTTTGGCCTGATGTAGGAATTGCTTGGCTGGCCCTTAGCCAGAGGCTCAGGGCAGCAGATGACTCAGGGCACCAAAACAGCCATGTCCCCACCAGCTATTCAGTCTACTCCACAGTCCTGGGTCCTGGGCTTGCTGCTGTCACCACTCAGAGGTCAGGCTGAGGATGATGTGGTTAGGCTGCTGAGGGGGTGAAACTCTAGGGCACTTGGGTCCTGCCACACAAGGTCCTTCCCCTTCTAGCTCCACCCTTCCCCTTGTCCCATGGCCAGAGTGGTCCTGCTGCTCAGCCTCCAGATGGAAAGACTTGTTTTCACCTGTGCTAATGAGCAGCCCCAAAATATCCTGCAGTATTCCAATCTTGTTGCTGGCACCTTTCCTGTCTTTGTCACCATAATGTCTTGGGTGCTTCTGGAGCATTGAGGGAGCAGTCTGTTACTTGGCAGCCAGAACAGGAATAAGAGGCCTCATTCACCCACAGGTGCAGGCACAGAGTGACCAAATTTCCCAAACTAAAAACCTGGGACAAAAGTGATGTAGCCAGCAGCTCACTCCCTCAGTCTGCCCACTCGCTGTCAGACAGAACACTTGGTATCACTGCAGCTGCTGGTTCAGGGAAGCCTCACCCCACCAGCTGTGGGTGGTGTGCAAGAGAGCCAGGAGAAAATTAGCTAACTGCTGCCCAATCCTGTATTACTGTTTCCACTTGAAGGTTTAAGGAACTTTTAAAGTCGGGAAATAGCAGAGAGGAGCAGCTAATCAGCTGCATAAAGCCACTCCCTCCTTCCTCTCACTGCTGTCAGGGTCTCTCAGCCCTTGCGCACCCTGCCAGATGCCTCCAGCTAGCTGCTCTCCTCTTTGCCTACCCCCAGGAGGCTGAGGGAATACCCAGGCAAGGCTCCTTGACTGCGAGGATCCAGGCACCTCCACGCACCCCACCAGATCTGTCCCCCTTCCTCTCTGCACTGCATAGGCCACTCCAGTTTGTGGACAAACCAACATGTTTTACAGCTGCTTCCAGGAGTTCAGCAACTGCACTGCTCTTTGGAATTTGGTTTGATTGTTGGGTTGTGAAGGGCTGCCCATCAGATGGTCCTGGAAATGAACACCTAACCCCATTCCTATCTGGCAGCAGGAAGGAAAGGCTCCTGCCAAGCAGTCACAAGGCACAGTACAAACAGACGGCTTCACTGCCCCACCAGGTAACAAAGTCCATCACCAGTAGGAGGCTTCAGTCTGCAAAGTGGAGCTCATGAGCTTTATAGTGTTGGGATGCATGTGAGGTTTATATTGTCTGTTGTGGCCAAGCAGAACTTGAGAAACACTTGGCAAGGCATTGCACAGGTCTGAACTGTGGGGCAGTCCTTGACCTGAAGAACTATCTCAAGAGAGACAATAAAGACAATAAAAGGAACAAGGAAGCAGAGGAGACAAAAAAAGAATTTGAAAATATCACAATAATGGCATGATCAGTGTGAAAAGAGATGGAGTTTAAGATCTTAATTAGGAAAGAGCTAATGAAGAGGTATGAGAAGGACAAGAGCAGGAAAAAGCAGGGAGGGCAGATGAAATGAGACTGAGAAGAAGGCAAAGGAGAAAGGGAAGGAAACTCTGGCAGGTCCTGTTACACCTTCTTTTGTTCACCAGCAGACAAGATATAGGGAAAAGGACATGAAACATCACATGCAGTAATGATGCAGAGTGTGACTGCTTCATCCTTCATTTCTTGCACTGGTAAGCCTAAGCTGACTCTGTCTTTCCCCATGTCACGTGGCTGCCGTGTCTGTTAAAACAACCTCTCCTAGATCACATCAATCAGAGACAAATTTGGACAAGTGGGCAACACAATGTCAGGGAGCAACCACAACGTAATGCACACAGGAAAGATCTGTTAGAGCTCTCCAGCACATTGACAGCTTTTATCTTACCTGTTGCTATGAGGGACAAAGAGATGGAGGGACAGTGAAGGTCAATCAAACGAGCTCAGAACAAGGGAATAACTGATTACATTGAAGGACATCACGTTTGCAATTAAGGCTGAGTTCCAAAAGTGTGAGGGAAGTAAGTTGATTCTCTTCCCTAGTTCAGCGTAAGGAAGACTCCCCAACTACCAGAACCAACAACTGTGTGGAAGTGTTGTTTCCCTTCCTACATGCCCACCAGGTTCTGAATGAGGGAGGATGAGCAATAAGCCTGTGGGTATTTACAAGAAAAAGACTTAGCGCAGAGTGCTTCTGGGCACAGCTCTATTGCCAGTAAAAAGCATGATGAGAAGCATACTTCCTTTGATGAAGCCTCATTTGAGTGGTTTATGGGTAAAGGTGAATCTAATATATATCATATTTGTCTGATGGCAAACAGAGTGCACTTGTGAAATCCATCTGACTAGATATTCTGAGAAAATCTTCATTAGACATCTTTGAATCATTCCATTGTTGTCAGGGTTTCAGCTGGAAATTGTTCTGGATGCAAAGGAATGGCAGTCACTAATGACTTATTTCTTATTAAATGCTTTGGGTTTAGGAACTTAAAGGATATGCAGATACTTTTCTCATTTGCAACTTCATGTGAAGCAAAATACTAGATGAAGATAAATAACCAAAGCAACTTGCCTTTTGCTTGAGAAGTACAGACACAGCTTATTGCTATGTTAAAAAAATGTGTGAAAATATGCGAGAAGTGCTTTTGACCCTCTGTAAGAGAATTGCTCTATTACTGATCCATATTAGCAGGCCTTGAAATGCAACTTCTGTGGGCCAAAGAGAAAGGTATGTACCAGAAAGCTTATGTCACAGAGAGAGACTCACTGTATCTGGCTTAACCACCCAGCTCTGTTGCTGATGTCCTATCATTTTATCCATCTTTCTTGGTTTAGCACAGCAATTTCAGAGCATCAAAACAAATTGATTGCTTGTGGGTTTAGAGTTAGGTCCTCTGCTGGATGGCCCTTAAATCCTCTCATCAAAAATGGCAAGCATAAGATGCCCTTCCTGAAGCCTTCAGGCTGAAAAGAGCAGTTTCATGCTCCAGGGAGCTGCTGAAAAGATACAAAGGCTGCATCTGCTGAACACCCTCTCTGTCACCTCTGCCCATGAGCAAAGCTTTGCCAGTTATCTCCCAGTGTTCACTGGACAGGGAAAAAAGGAATCACAGCTTTCTTGATTTAGTCCCCCCCCTCAGAGGACTTTCATCTGCATAGGGCCACATGACAGTGTCCTGCTATCCCAGCCTGCTGTCCGTTCAGCCGTCTCTCACTTCATTTTCTTGGCTGCTAAATGATGCTGAAGTCACATTCAGAGCATGAGTTGCAGTGAAACAGGGGACTAATACACTGACATGAGAACCTTTATGGAAACACCTACCAAAATCATGAAAGGTATGATGTAAAACTGGCTTAGGTGCTTGAGTACTGTGTCTGCAAGTCACATAACTGTGATGTTGGCCTACAGTCGGTGGTAGGAAACTTGACAGTGCAAGCTACACTAGATCAGGTCCAGACCCCCCCAAGACCCCTCCCATACCTCCATGTACAGGTTAAAGCTCTTCATCCCTGCTGCATCCCAGCCAGTTCTTGTCTTTTCCCTTGCACATGTGACTTTTAAGATGACCAGGAACAAGCAGAGAGATGCTACAGCCATTGCTCTTGTCCCCCAGCTCTGTCCCAGCCACACTTGCCACTCTCCACTCAAAGGAAGTGAGGTCTGATCACAGTGGGCATTTTGGGGGCAATGTGTTAAAAAAGCTGCTTCACCATTCTCATCTGGGGCTTCCCCTTGCCACCTGCCTTACCTGCAGTTAGGACTGCACTAACTGTGACTCCCTGGGAGATGGCTGATAGTGCCAGAGTGCCAGCAGACACAAGTCCTCAGCTACCCATGTCCCTTCAGCATCCTGCTGGGAGGCTCAGGAGCTTCATCTCATCATTGGGGCTCCTCTTCCCTTCCCCACATTTCTGCCACAGCCTCTCACCTATAACACTGCTACAAAAAATTTTGTAGCATGGCCCAGGCACCATGAGATGAGCTCCTTGCAGCTTTCCAGAGTATTAATAGTGAGTGGCAATTCTGCAAGATTTGGTCCATGTATAGGTAGCTGTTTTCAACTAGCCACATGGATATGGCTGAAGCCCAAGCAGGGAGCAAAGTATCTGACACCAAGCAAGCTGTTGGAGGTACAGCAAGGGACTACCCAAGCCCTCATCTTTTAACATGTGAGGATCTTGACCTTGTGGGAAAGAAGGAAATGATTTTCCAGTGTTACTGAGAGGAATGGAGACAGACAGCTGTTGGGATCTCCCAATATCACACAAAAAATGCATTACATGAACAGGAATAAATGCACATTTACTAATTCCCAGACCCGTGGCAGCCATTGTATTGGTTCTTGCCCAGTATGGGCCATCAAGCTTCATTCAGCCTTTTGAAATGACAGCTAGCTATTTATAGATGCTGCCTACATTACTCCAAGGAGCAGCATCTTGCTATATTTTACAAACTCACTCCAAGTTTCCTTCAGTATCATGCCAAAACAGGGTGAATTTCTGAGAGTAATCTTCCCTCCTTTTTCCCAGAACACAGAACATCTGGGACTACTGAGATATCATCTTGTGGCATTGGCTTTTTTATTTTTTATGAGTTTCTGTATAACAACTTCATTATGTTTTTCCTGGGAGGATAACTGTCTCATCTAAAACCTTGTCTCACATATTCCTTTATGGAGGACATTTTATGCTAAAGTTCTTGAAAGAATTTCCTTTTGTGCTCTGTCCCAAACTTTCTCTGTTAAATTCCTCTCAAATGTCTCTCTGATGCTTAACCTCCAGGTTGCCCTATTCAACAAACCAAAGCAAAATGCTGGTTTGAATAAGTTCAGGATACATTGATGTGATTTCTGAATATTAGCAGGCCACATGATACTACCAACTTTATTTGATCCCATTTGCTGAAGCAGCCTGAATTTCTCAGGGGCAGGTTTTTTTAATCCTGGTTCATTATTGTTCAAACCCATCTAGTAAATGGCTATGGAGGAGAAGCTTGAATGGGCTTGTTTAATAGGAAAAGTCATTCACTGCAGCATAGCAGCTCTGCAGCAAGGTTATCTTCCCTCTTCTGCTTCTTACTGCATCAGCAGCAGTGCTGTTAAACCCTGGTAGGGAAATGCTGGAGAGAGTAGATCTTTGACTTCACACTAACTGCTTTTGTTCACTGCAAGAAATCCTTTCCAAAGTAAACAGTCTGATTGTTTTTATGGGTCAGCTGGCTATTTTAAATTTATTTCTCATGTATCACTTGGTATTGCTGAGGACACTGATCCCATGGCAAGCTGCACTCTTTATCTGAGGCAGCCTCCCACTCAGGTCCCAAATTGTAACCTTGGGATCTGTTGATGCTACATTTGCAGCTCCCTACAGGTCTTATCAGTGCTGCTATAGAAAGCCAAGATAGGCTGTGGAACCATGGCACCTGCCAGCTTTGGAAAACTAGCCCTAAGGTGTTGGGATGGGCATGACCCTGTGGGCTAGGAGCTGCACTGATCTTTGCCCTCCTGACTTCTGCCATGTTTGAATTAAGAATCAGACCCTGAAATGGCCTAAACTGGTGCATGGAAATTCAGTGGAATCCTGCCAGGTAATGGCAGATGAAGTTCTGGCACTCAAACCTATATTTTTATACATAAAACTTGCTATTTTTTTCCAGTCTTTGGCTTCGCAGCAATGCCAGGAAAGTGCCCTGACTGTGTTTCCCCTGTGAAAGCACAAATGTAAGGTCTTGTTGCTAGACACTTGCACCAAAGATGTGTTCAAGGCAGAAAGCTGCTGGTATTGGTCACAGTGCCATTCGTGCACCAACCAATGCACGTGGGGTCCCGGCCTGTCCCCTGCTCCCTGCCTGCTAAAACCCAACTGAAACTCATTACATACCAGGAATACCAGCATCCCCACACAAAGCCTGTGCTGGGTGGAGGAGGAGGCTCTCCCTCTCTCCCTTTTTTCCTTTCCGCCCAGCTTGGATAGTTCTTTGGCAGAGCCCCAGGACTTGGAAGGGGGTAAGAGAGGGGGGCTTGGGAGGGCAGCAACTTCCCGAGCTTACCCATGGCCTCATTTTGATCTGCTGTACTGCCTGCTCATTTCCATTTCACAGATGCTGCTGAGCTCTGCCAGGGAGAGACAAATCCCAGAAGGGGAAGGAGCGTGGTGGGGAGGGAAGAGATGAAAGCAGAAAAGAGCTGCATTTATTAAGCTGTTTTTCTTTCAGTGAAAAGAAGCATTTATCAGTGATTTCATATGTCATGTGAGATGTGGCTTCCTGCCAATTTCTAAGGATGCAAACAAGGCACTGACATCATACACTAAATATAGAGCAGTTCTTGCTTTAGGTGAATAAATAATGCAGATGCAAAAGCCCAGGTTTTCAGTTACACATTCATTACCATCCGTCTGTCAGGTTCTCATCATCAGGAGAAAAACATCCGACTCCAGCAAGCAGTGACAGGTGAAGAATGCAAAACAACTGCAGACAATAGGTGATTAAGCAGAATTTCCTTGTTCTCTGCTTTTTTTTTTCCTTACAGCTACATTTCATTTCAGCAGTAATCCATGGTGCAGCTTTTCTAGCACAGCTCTGCTGCCTCCCTCCCTTTCCCTTCAAGCCAAGCTGGAGTGACAAGCCTGGGTGGGGAGAGCCTGAACAATGAACACAGCCAAAATGTGGAAACTTCCCCAGGCACTTAGCAAGGGAAAAAAAGCAGAAGAAAGAAAATGGCCCCAAAAAAATATAAAAGCCTCTGATCAGACTGTGCAAGCAGTAAAGCAGCAGCATCCCCCAGCAAAGCAGTTTTCTGTGCCCTGTCAGAGAGAGGTTTTAATTATGGTCTCCCAATGCTAATCATTCTTGACTCCTCTGTTGGTTGGGTTTTTTTTAAGGCACCCATTTTAACAACCACACAAGCAAACCTGTAACTGGTTCCATAGCATATTATTTTAGCTCTCAGAAAGCCCTCCAGTAAGGATTACAATTGGTAATAAGGCTGAATCAATAACTTTCTCCCTTCTCCTCCTTCAGATCAAAGGCCCTGAGCAGGAGGAAGCATCCCCAACCCATGCTTTCTGGGGGACAACAGAGACAGGAGAGTGGGAAACAAGAAGACAATGTGCCATCAAAGCTGCCGCAAGGTGTTGGATCAATGACAACATCTGCATGAGGGTCTGGGCTACAATAGAAGCTGTTACCATGGAAACAGGTGCAAAAGCATCAGGCGGGAAGAAGCAGGCGATGATGAAAGGTGAGAAAGAGGGAGAGAGTATTTTTAGCTCCCTTAGGAGGAACGCTATACAATGACATCACCCTATCTCATTATTTGCACCTGTGCTGTACAACACATTGTGGCACCTGCCCCAGACTGCTAAATGGGAAAATGTTATTATGGATGTGCATTATAAATACTGCAGTGAAACTTGAGCTTGGGAGTTATTAGACATCACTATTTTGTAATAAAGGAGAGTATTTAATACATTGTGCTATAGAGATTCACTGTACAGTGTAAGATGCATCATGTCTAGAATTTTCATATTCTCAGAAAGTAATTATGACTCATCCTGTTATTGTTATTAAGAAGCAGAGTGAAAATAATTTTACACATCTGATACACCACACATCAACAAACCTTTTACACTGGAGAAACATGGCCTAATTTTCCAGAGCTCTGCGTGCCAACATGTTCTGAGTGAATGTGGTGGTAGTCAGAGGTGCTCAGCACTGCCAAAAATCCAGCCATCTGTGTCACATGTGAATGAAGCCTCATTAATCTCAAAAATACAAAGTGTATATTTCACTGCCTGTGTTCAGCTCCTTTGGAAGGGCCAGACCCCTTTTGCAGTTAAGGCCCAGTAAATACCCATAACATCTGCTGAAGCCCTGATTCCAGGCAAGGAAAAAATTCTGGCTGTCAGACATCACTCCTAGCTGCCAAACAGAGGGGAAAAACTCCAGCCTGGGGAGTTGAAACAATCTGGGGCTCATCTGCCTTGCGCCAAGAGGTGGGTGCCCACAGCTCACCACACCAGAGAGGCTGGAATCACTATTCCTGTCACGCTGCTCACAGTGAAGTCGGAAGGATAAACCCAAAAGAATGTGTATTCCTTGTGACTGCAGAACTCTGAGCGCCAGAGCTCGCAGCCCTGGAATAACTATCGATAAATGCCGCACTCAGCCAGAGTGTGTCGGGGGCACTGGGTCCTGTCACTGGAGATAGGCAGGGACTGAAATTCCCAACCCGTGCTGCTACCCACCAATGCTGCCAAAACAGCGGCGGGTGAGTGACAGGGTTCGCCCTGGCTTTTGCCCTGTGCACAGTGGAGCACGTGGGCACTCAGCCATTTGTTTTCGCAGTTTGGCCGGATCCTGCGTCAGCAGGCTGGAGCAGGAGCGGGTGACCAGGGTGGCGCCAGGCACCGATGCCAAGGGTGTAGGGCAGGCGGTGGAGCGTGGCCTGGCTGCAAGGAGCCAGCCAGGCTGATGTCATGCTGTAGCCTTCCTCCTTGGTGAGCTAAATATACCCTCCCTGTGCCCCACCGCCTGTCCCAGGAGCAGGGGCGGGCTGGGGGCAGCAGCGAGAGGCTAGGAGCACAGCTGAAGTCCTGGCCTCGCCTGCCCTGCCATAAAAGGCACTGGTGCACAGCCCAGCCAGCTGGGGAAACAGAGCAAGAAATAGCACAGGGACTATGGTGGGTGACAAGAAACACGAGCAAGCCAGGGAGTTACCACCTAGCGGCAGGCTAGGGGGCTTACAAGCGAGGACAACGGGTAGCAAAACCTGATTTTCTTTTTGGTTTGGCTTTTTTACCATGCAGTCACGATAAACACTCTTCTCTCTGTTTGAGCTATCTTTCCCACCAGAAGATCTGACTCTTTAAATATATAATAGTGAAATGTACAGAACGGATGAATGCTACTTCTGACCCATCTTTAGGGGGAGAGGACAAAGGTTATCCAACACAGCACAGCTCAGGCTGCCGAAGGTCCCATAGGGTCCATCTACAAAGAAGGGTAGAAAAGGTGAGTGAATTTAGTTGAACCTGAAATTACAACACCTGAAAACATTTTGTTTCCTAGTCTAAAAGCAGCCTCCTTGCTCCAACATCCCTGAGTCTATTGTACCTAAGCCTCATAGTGATTAACCAGACCATGCCTGAAACAGCAACCTTTCTTTATTATATCACTGGCTAACTTCAACTATTCTGCACATCAGCTTCACTCAGCTTAACCTCACCCCCCATTTCCTAGTTAAGCTAATGCCCAGCAAAATGCTGAATTGCTTCTGCTTTCTTCCTGGCACCTCTTTTTTGGCATTTCTCATTTTATTTTTGAGGAAAGAGGTTACTGTTCTACATCTTACAGTATTAGTGCTGGATATAAATGAAACAATATTTCATGTGACTTATCATACAATTTGTCTTATATGTTAGCTTTGGCACTGCTAGCATTGTAGTCATGCCAGTAGAGAAACTTTGATCTGAGTATAAAACTCAGCCAGGCTTGATGTAGGGTTGTAGAAAATAATTTCAAATATGAAAAATCTGACCTGTGCTTTTGGAGATACAAACGCTGTTGATACCCTAAATATAACAGGTACGATCTCTCTGCTGAAATCAAGTACCATTTTAGGACAATGTTAGGAGTCACTCTTGGCACGTGTGGAATTTACCAGACACATTTTGGGCACTGCCCCAGTCTGAATCACTGCAGTTGTGGATATGTATGGCTCAAGAGACCATCCAACACCTCTTCCCCACCCCTTCCTTCTCTTTCTAGCTGATATCCCCAACTGATATGTGTTTAACCTTTTGAAAATATCTTTGGTGACAGGAACAGCCCTCAGCTAGGGCTCATCTCACTTGCTGGTTACAGCATGTATTTCTCTAGCTGTAACCCAGCTCACTCTGACTGAGAAAGAGCTCAGCTTCTCTGCCTACATGAAAACTAGTTGATCTAATGGCAATCCTTAGATATTTGACATGCTACCACATCTGCCCTCATCCTCCAGTCATCCATCCTGAACAAACCAGTTCTTTCAATCTCTCCTTGTAAGCCAGGTCTTCCAGGCTACCACCATGCCCCTCTCTGTTCCACACTCACCTGCATCATCCCTGGACCAGCAGGATGCTGTTGTCTGCCCGGCTCTGTCTTGATGAGGGAGAAATGGTGGTTTCCCCAAAGCCACATCTGGCATGACCTCTGGCACCTCGCACGTGGCCCCTTCCCCATTCCATATCTCTGTCTTCTGCCTTGCCACTCGCCCAGACCCACCCTGCTCTGCTGCTGCCAGCCTGGCACTTCTCCACAGCATCATTCTGTGTTTGAGTCCTTCTAAGTGTGTGCTGAGCACTCCCCTGTATTGAATTTCAGTTTATTGATCTCAGACAGTTTCTCCCATTTGCCAAGACCACTTTGACTTCCAGCCCTACAAAGTGCTTGCAAATTGTGCTTCCCCACCTGGAGGAACTCACACTGTACTTTCTATTCCATTATGCTCTTCATTAACAATACAAATAATAGCAGCACTATCCGCCACTGTCTGCTTTCTTGCTGCTCTCCCTTCCCTTCAACCTCTCTAGGTACCAGGGCAGTGAGCACTCTTGCCCAAGAGACAGAAAATACATGGGCTTGCCACCTGGGTGGCACCTGGGTAACAGCAATACCCTGAAAACAGGGAGTAATGCACATTGTCCCATGCCAGCCTCTTGTTGCTACCAGCATCAGGCATTAGGGCCTCTTGCTTCCATCCTCAGCCAAAAAGCCATGTGCAGTGTGCACGCATGGGAGTATTGAACCACAAGCTTGTAGCTAGAAGACAAGAGAGGATTGGCTTGGCTCAGCAGGACTGCTGAAGGTCGGACTACTAGAAATGTTTACTGAGCGAGTTTGTGCAGTTTCAGCTCATGCTTGCCAGGGACCCAGCTGAACGATTAAAGGAAATATCAGTTCAGTCACAGGTTGCAGCACACTCATAGGCCTGCCTTCAGTGAATAAAATAAATAATTCACACTGATTCTCTAATCAACCCAATCCTCAGAGGTGTAAATTATGCTGGCAGGTGTATAATCAGTGAAGTTTCCAAATTAACCTAAAAAAACCCAAAGAACCCTCTGAGTCTCTCAACATTGGCTGAGCTGAGCAAAGGCTGTCTAAAACAAGTGCAACACAAAACTGGATGGCAGTGACTGTGCCTTGCAAAACCTGCTAGAAAAGCAACCATCCTGGAACCTAGACCTATGGTTCAAAAGGATGATGCTCCAACCTGGGCTATCCTTTCTTTGCTGACCCTGCCCAGATGCTCAGGGCATGCCTTCTTTGCATGGAAATCGTGTTAGGATCCTACACCTCTGCAGGAGCATCTTAGGAAAGGTCTTAATCCTTTCAGCCAGCAGCCCTGTAGGTAGGAAATACACCATAGCACATGACTAGGAATAAACACATAGTGCAGGGGTATGGCCATCAGTTGATGTAACCCTCTGTTAAATGCACCCCTGACAGCAGCGTCAGTCTGGCTGTTGGGTGGAAGGGGACATCAGCTTGACAGTCTCAGCTTGATTGTGTTTACTCACTGCTTCTGTGGTGGGAAACGCCACTTTTCCTTGAAGAAGTGAAGGTGACTGCTGTGTAACAGCACCCAGCAGACAGCCAATGTTGTTCACCCACTGACCCAGGTCTGCAAAGGAATTTGGAACCACTTTATAAATTCTCTATTGAGATGTGGGTTGAAATAATTTACTGGTGTAGACTGAGTAACAAAAAAGAGATGCCAGGATTCTAAATGCAGCATTTGGAGCTATTAGAGGAAAGCAGTGAAACAAAGCAGCAAAACCTAAGTTAAAAGCATATTTCCTGCTCAACCTGGGGGGACAAAGAGTGTTTGGATGGGCCCTAGCCTACTGCTTTATGTAGCCACTGTTTTATTGTGTAAAATAAAAATAAAATTGATTCCAGCAAATAATGGTAAATATTTGATGATATAATTATGTCTTATTAATGCAATGTTCTTTCTTTTGCAAATTAAATTTTCACAATAATTCATCACCCATTTAATTTTTATTATTTAGGCCATGAGTATGTCACAGATGTTTGTTATGTACTTTCATAACCATTTGATTAATATTAAATGTTTAAAATAAAAACTCCATTTATATTTCAGTTATAATGGCCTTATGAAAATATTACAAATACAAGTTGGTATTTATGGCCCACATTAGCTCTTAGTACTATTTTTGATATTTTTATTGCTGTGCAGGACATGCACAGTTCATTACATATGAAAAATAGTTTAATTTTCAGGAGCTTTGTAATGATCCGTAAACTGAAGAATTTTCCTTGCCATGCCACACAAACCCTCTCAGCTCTCCTGATTGCATCTCTTTTATCCTGAAGAAGGCAGACCCGAGGAAGGCACAAATCTACCCTATTTATATGTATGGTTGTAGGAGAGGATCTCTTAAAAGGCATGAATGCAGGAGATACAACGTTTGAAAATCCTCAAATTCACAGCTCCTCTTCATCCAAATGGACTATGACTGGGCAGGAGTTGGGGCAGAGTATTAACTATCAGGAGTTATCTCCTGGGTTTGCAAGGCATCTGTCATACCTGTTGGATGTGGTAATGAACTGAACCCTCTCTGTTTGGCAGTTACCGTGCTCACAAGAAAGCTCCTTCTGGCCACTTAAAGCACGTGGCTGCTGTGGATTTCAGCCTCCAAAAATGCCCAGGAGCTGGCTCCCTTGCAGCATCAGGAGCAGATTAGGTTTTCTACTCCAGTAGCTCAGGGAATTTCAAGTGCATCAGCTTTTTTCAGAAGGATTAAAGAGAGTGGCAGAGCACTGGAACACGCTGCTCAGGGAGGTCGTGGAGTCTCCTCGTCTGGAGACATTCAAAACCCACCTGGATGCATTCCTGTGTCACCTACTAAAGGTGACACTGCTGTGACAGGAGGGTTGAAGTAGATGATGGACCAGAGGTCCCTTCCAACCCAAAGGTTCTGTGATTCTGTGAAGTTGCTGCAATGGTGGGTCTATACAGCAGTGGTATGCACCTCACCTGGGTGAAGTCAATGAATGGTGCCAGGCTTTAGAAAGTTAAACAGTCCTCCTAAATATTCTCCACTCCTCTGTTTCTGAAAGGCTGCCAGACAGCCATCCTACCTCTGTAGTGGGTAGGGCCCCCTGCCATTTGGAGTTTGCTAGGCAGAGTAAGCAGACACAGCTACCAACAAAAGGTGGGAATTCTCCTCAGAAGCTGCTGAAGTGACATTTCAAACAAGCAGAGAAAATGCTCCTGAAAGTGCAGTGGTTTAAGTACCAGAGGTAAAAGCAGTAGTATCCTCCTGCACCACCAGCACATGCTCTGCAGAGCTTATCCTGGTTCTCATTTTAGTTCCCCAGTTTCTGGGTGTGTATCAGGCATGGCTTTTCACTGAACTGAAACCTTTCATTTCAGGTGATGTTTAGCAAAACATTTTCTTCCTGAGGCTGGTTTGGGAACTTTTGGGCTATGGGAGGCAGAGTGTGCAGAGGTCTTCATGTGCTGTTTCCACCCCTTCCCTCTCAGCCACACGCCCATGCTGTCTGCCTCCATATGTGAAGATCACTGGAGGAACACAAGCTGTGTGTGGCCAGCACCTTGTCATTGCAGCCCATTGTGGGCTGCTAGGTTTGAGGAAGTGAATTCAGACCTGAGTTTGCTGAGGTACGGGAGCCAGGACCCCATTTCTAAGTGCTGTTGAAACTCCTGTGGGGGGCAGGGACCTTCTCTTACTGCCAGAACAGAATGTACTTTGTTTTCTTCCAAAACTGCCATCTCAGAAAGCAGGAAGGAAGCAGTGCCCAGCAGTACCCAGGGTGGGGCTGGTGGCTATGACCTGGCTAGCAGGGCCCCTGGAAGGAGGTTTGTATCCCCTCACCCCCAACACTGCTCTCCACTCACTGGACTGCTGTTTCCATTTAGTGCAAAACACTCCATGTTTCTCAGCCACCATCATAAAACTTAAGTTAGAGGGTGTCAAAGTGGGAGACTTGATTAATTTGGTTGGTAGGTAACAGCTGCCATGGAAACTAAAAGGCTCTTTGGTCCCATTGTGCATCTCTGCTAAATTGAAGGGAAGCCTTCCTCCCCTGAAAAACTGTGCTTCCCTTCAGCTGTTGGGTTTCGGAGTCTTTGAAAAGAAACACAATTCTGGTACGAAAACCATCAGCAAGAGCCTGGGACAGCAACTGAATTACACTGTCAAAAATACTCAGTCCTTTGAATGAACTGAAAACATTATTTCTTACATACTAGGAGAAAAGATGCAGCTGCATTATCAGCTTCAGTGAGGGCTAGACAGTGCACAGGTACAATGTACAAAGAAAAGAGCAGGAGGCATGAAGCCCATTGAGTCCCTTTGCCCTATATCATTCCCAAAGTGCAGAGCCCAGCTGTTTCAGGAGGTGTTGCCATGCTGGGCTCTGGAGCAGCCAGGGCCATTGGGCCCTGTGAGCTTTGTTTGTTTCTGGAAACTGAAATGCCTCAGCTTCCAAATCATGACAGGAGATGATGCTTTACTTAGGGTTGAAATTTGAGCCAAAATCTATTCCTGGCAATGACTTGAAGGTCATGCACCAGTAAAGAGTTCCTACCCCAATGGTATGTGCTGTTAGATAGATGCGGCTGTTGCTCTTTCTCTGACAGTGACAGATTTTAGGCCACCCTTTCATGGGTGTGTTTGTTTTCTCCTCCAGTCTGCATTGCTCTCCTAATCTGTGTCCCCAACTCAAGTTTCACTTGCTTGTGCCCTCCCCAAAGGGATGTGATTAAGCACAGCTAGTGCAGAACTTTACAGTAACAGCAAATACCTTTGTGTCTGCAGAGTTCACCAGCAATGAAATGGCAATGTGACTTTGCAAGCATGCCTTGCATAGCTTCTCATCTTCATATCCCCTGAGGTGAGTAATGCAGTTTGCACATAGCCCTTGCACCTGTCACTGGAGCTGGGGACAGCCTAGGGGACTCAGAAGTGGAAGCCAGTCAGCATACCCATGAGAAGTGTCCGTGGAGACATGTCCTATTATTGTCCTTTCCCAGCTGGTAGGATGCAGCACTGCACACTAACCTCTGAGGTGGCTGTGAGGAGCACAGCTGTGGTTTGCAGCACTAAGGGTCTGGCTCCCTTTCTTGAGAACACAACAGGTATTCTTTACACAGCTTGGTCTTCACTCTGCAGAGGAGTTCAGGCTCCCACAATAGACAGGTAGTTTATTACCAAATTCCATTCCTCCTCACTCTTCTGTGTAATAACACACTCATCGTGCAGAATAAAGAGGCATAAAGCTCCCAAAGGGGTTGCACTGCTGCCCAGACCCACCCATCTCACACGACTCTGGTGCCTCTGCATCTCAAGATGATTTTTTTTTAAGGCAGCTCTCTGTGGCTGTTTGGCATATAAGGAGACATCAGTAAGAAACAAAGAAAGCTAAAACAAAGAAAACACTACCATTATGAATGGTAGCCACAGGATGGGCAAGTTAATCAGGGATAAATTGGGAGTAAGGAAAGAGGAGCCTGGTGTACTACTTATCCCTATGGTCAAAGCTGGATTAGAGCAAACAGTTGCTTGTATTTATAAGCTTCCCAACACCCTGCTGTGCCTGAAGAAGAGGAGAGGGAAAGGATCACAAGACCCTCACTGGCTGGGGCTTGGGAAAGGAAGTCTCTGAAATATGAATGCTGGACATTCTCTTCCCCTCCCCCCAGGGTAAAGATTTTCCACAGTGTCACTCCTGCTGTCACTCACAGTGGGAGCACCCTGGTGGTCTGATCCTCACTCCCCAACCCTCAGGAGAGTTTTTCTTGTTCCCAGAGACCCAACCTGCAGGGAGGCAGGGAGAAACCTACTCCTCTGGTCCCTCTGCCCCTTACCCCCTGCTGCCTCCAAGGGCTGGTGGAGCTAATTAATTTACTATTAATACAGTCCTTTTCAGTGTGGGTCTGTGTTTATGTTTACTTTCAGGAGCTAGAGATGGTACAGATGGCTAATTTGTTTGTTCGGTATTGTTCCTTCTAGCTGCCTAGAGCTGTTTTTGTACTTCTGTATTTGTCATGGTTACTGCATACTCAAAATCTCAAGTGCCTCTTTCCCTGTGTGATGGAAAGTTTACTGAGTATCAGCTGAAAAGTCATGACTGTTGAGAAGGATTTTCTCTTTTGTCCCTTTGTCCGGCACTACCCCCCACTGCCTTTGTTTAGGTAGGTGTTCTGGAAGGCAGAGAGCCAGCTACCGGAGGTTAGTCCGGAGATTTCCCAGAACATCCAGAAGACACGGACAATGGGCTTTTCCCTCGCTCTGAGAGCCTCCAAAGTGGGTCACCTTCCATGCTGGTTAGCAAGGAACCTGGGCAGGGACAACTAGTGCTGCTGGCAAGAGAAATGGTGGTGGTGTGGAGGGAAGCAGCTGCATTTGATCACACAGTATTGCTGCCCAGTTGCTGCTGGTGGGAAGAACAAGCCTGCTGATTAGCATTCCCAAGAATACAATTAGGAGACAAGGCTATTTTCAGCAGCGTCCCCTCTCAAGGCTTGTAAAGACACAAGAGCAAAGAAGTCCAGAGTAGGTGCTTCCTTCACCGCAGGCACTGGATGGCTTATATTAGCACAATGCTCCAAATCCCCTGTAAGTCCTCCCAGAAAGGGAGAGTAAATATAGTTTGTCGAACAGTTATCTTTAGCACACTGTCTCGTCTGCCAGCATGGATCTTTCTGCATGACCTCTTACTAAGTCAGGGCAATTTCTTCTCGTTCACTTACTCCTGCCTGCAATGCCATTCCTGGAGGGGAACCAGGGCTCCCTAGGGCTGGGGGGGAGACTATGTCCACCCCCCCTTGCTGACCAACCTCTGTATAGACCTAGCTGGGTTATTGACTTCTAAACCCAGTTTTTCCCATATGCTTTAATGGCCAAAAAAAAAAAAAAAAAAAAAAAAAAAAAAAGGGATGGAAGATCACACAAAAGGAGGGTGAAGGGAAAGCAAGCTGGCTCTGCTGGGATCCCCTCTGAACTCCAGCAGGCAACGGACATGCTGAGTCCACACCTCTGCAACAGATTCTCTATGATGATGGGCTGGTGATTGAAGAAGAAACACAGGGAGGTCTTGTAGGGTCTAAAACCAGCCCAACCTCACACTGCTGCTTAGACAGCAGTCTCTCCCTGCCCAGCCTCACTGTAGCACCACTTCTCTTGTGCCACTGCTCATGCACACACACGCAGTTCTCCACCAAGCCATGCTGCCTGTGACGTGCCAACTGCACCAGCAGTAGGGTAAGCACAATGAGGATGGTGGGCAAGTCCCACCTTTGGAGGTTTGCTCAGCCTGGGACGATTGTGGCTGGCTCATGAGTGGGGCTCTGGCAAGGCTAGCACATCACAAGGCAACAACCCTTTTGAACTGAGAAGAGGATATGTGGGAAACGGGGCCTCACACACTAGCAGGCACCTTTACCTGCAAGAAGAAGAGCATCATTTTCTATAGCAAAGAAAAAAGAGTGAAGGATCAGAGCTGACTGCAGCTCTGGCCACCCACCAGCTGCCCCAAAAACTGGGGCACTGCAGCAGGGGGAACACTCTGCCCCTGGGCCTGTAGTCCCTACCCCCCTACAAGGCAGCCTCCTCACAGCAAGCAGCTATCTGGAAAACTTGATAGCACCCAGCAGCCAAAAACACCTGATCCAGGACAGGTCATGGTTATATCAGAAAGTCAGACAGAGTTTGCCTTCCCCAGGGAAGCTGGAGCAGGGAGAAGGCAGGCACCCACAGCATGCTGTGTCCATAGGAGCACTGGGTTTCACAGCAAGTCTCCTGTGCCCATTGCAGTGGGCAGTGATGTGCCTCTGCACAAAATTCCATATATCTGAGCCACTAATTTTCAAACAAATAATTTCCTTTTTATTAATCTCAGTGGAGTCTTATCTCTTCAGGATACTGCCACAGGCAAATGGTGTAACACAAAGCTCAGAGACTCCTCTGTAACGAAAAGGGGGAGATTAGAAAGTTAATGGCCCCAGCTGCTACTATGAGCTTTACTCTCCAGGCTGCACTCAGTTGGAGAGGCATCATATTGCAGCTCCTTCCCCTGTGCCACTCTCCAAATGGTTGGGGAACTCTCCAGAACAAGAACAACGTCGTTTTGTTGCTGTCTGCCAGACAGAGAAACCGAACCGTGTTCTTTCATCAGGAGGCCCCTGCCTCCTTCTGCACTACTGAACAGAGTTCTTCCTAACTCACCAAGGCCAGGTGCCTATCTCTGCTGTGCTGCTGTACATGTACAGCAACATCAGCCTGGGGGAAAGGAGGCCAATGTGGGCCTGGCGAGCTGCTGCTTATCCCACAGGTGATAGGGACCAGCTGTCCCATGGGGTAGCTACATTTAATAGTGCTCTGGGGATGGAGAGTGAACCCAGATCTGGCTGAGCACCAGGAAGGGGACAGCCACCCCCACCCCTGATCCTGACAATGTTCGTATCCATGAACTCACAAAATTCTTTCCTATTAAGACACTGCTAAGGAGACAGCAACGGTAATAAATGGCTTCAATAAATTCTCACAGCCTTTCCTATTTATTATAAAACAGTGAGATGCCAGTACCAATGAGCAAAGTCTTAAAACACTTGTGAGATTCTGCTAGGAAGCATGATGTTTCTCTCTTGTTATTCATGAACAAGGATTGCATTTCCCAGATAAATTAACTTGAAAAACATTTCTAAAGTTAGTTTAAGTGTGAATTTTTCAACAAAATTTCCTGCTTGTTTTTCAAAAGGCAAATTAAACTTGCAGTGACAACAAAACCACTTTTGCTTTTACTTGAAGGGAAACAAATGTTGTGGAGCAAAGGCAGACCAGTGGATCAAGTCTTTCACTCCTTCAATTCTGCATTTCCTTCTGATTATTCTGAAAAGTAGCCAGGACATGCCCAGCATGGAGACAAAAGCCCTGCAATGCTGGGGACAGGACCCAGCATTTAATTTGGCCAATCATTGCCACCCCCTGCCCCTTTCCTTCCCAGTTTTTCTAAAGACATGGTTGTGAAAAAGTTGAGGATGGAGCAATTTTGCTCTTCTCAGGTCCAGATTGCTCTTCTGCAGTCCCACAAAGTACCCTGAAAGAACCAATACAACCATTACAAAGTACCCTGAAAGGATCAACATTTCTTCTGAATTATTTATAGTTTATGGAAATTATAATAACATAGAAATCTGCAATGATTTAATTAATTATGGATAAGTAACAAGGCAATGCTAGCAATACATTTAACTGAAAAACCTATTTATAACAAAATGATTTCTTATAAATAATTAAAGCAAAACTGTCTGTGTCGTAACTCATAATTTACATTTAAGTCCTGATTCTTCTCGCATTTCTGGTGAAATTTTACTCATTGGAATGCTCCCATGGAGCTGATGAAGTCAATGACAGAGCTGTTGGCAGGACGGAATCCAGTTTAGAATTAGAAGAACACATTCCAAAAGTTGCTTTTTCTGTTTTGTTTTTTAAACTAAGGGTCAGCAATTCAGTCCGTAAGAGATGAGCTTTGTTTTTTCCTTGGTGAGGAAATTCACCTTAATTTGCCTTTCCTAACCCCATTTTAAAAGCAAATGAAGACCAGATGACACCGTTTCACAAGTAATGCTTACCATTTCCTTAAACCACTCTTGTCTCACAGCAATTTGGGCCCTGACTGATACACTTGTGGGTACCATGGCAAAGCCCAAAACTTGGTTACTGAGCAGAGATGGGAGAAAGGGCACCTCAAGGAGTATGGCATGTATCAGCTAAACAAGAGGGATCAAATTCAGGCTGCCTTCACCAGCCTCCCTCTGGTGAGTATTTCAGTGAACTTGAGGATTACAAAATGTTCCTATTCCATTTTGTCCCTTTTCAAGAAGGTGACAGTAAAGAACCACCCTTTCCATTTGCTGCAAGTTCAGTGAAACACTCACTTCAAGTATCTTGGCATCTCTCAACAGGCAAGGGTTGAGCCTCAAGGAGTGCTGGGTTTCAGTCCAGGCCCTGTTGTCAGCTTTCCTTGATGGTCTTCAGAAGTTTACAAACTTGAGAATCTGTGGGCTCCAAAAGGTATCCCACTCAGGGAGATACTGGTGGCAGCCTGCTGGAGTCCAGAAGAGCTCCAAGGGCCTTACATTGGACCAGCCAATATAGGGTTGTGAGATGACTGGCTTCAGTAATCAACAAATTTCCATCCTGGACACAACCTGGGTCAGTAATTACTGGAATTTTCTAAAGTCCAGTAATAATGATAGCATTCCACACTGGCTACAATTCAGGTAAGGAAAGTTCCAAGGCTGTCAGGGAATAACTGATTATTTCTTCTCTTTTCACCACCCTGGCCATGCAAGAGTTCCCAGTATAATTAAGGGATGCTTCATTGGCCAACTCTTTATAACAGAGCCCAAGGCCATATAGGAATCCCTTAGATCACAAAGTGCTCCAGAAGAACCGGGGTGAATGCACCATCACAGTCAGGAAGAAATGGGCACAGCACATCTTTAGAGCTCCTTGGAGAGAGCTTAAACAAACCCTGAGGTTGCATACAGTGAGAAGGATCAATACAGCTGAGACCTAGCCCCCTCGGACAGCCCTTCCCCTCCAGGCACCTCTCAAGACTCTCCCACCAGGAAGGTGCCCCTTGGCAGCAGGGGAAGGGAAAAGGGGAGGCTGGCAGGGCTGGTGCTCCTGTCCCTCTGCAGCCAAGGAGCAACTAAAAAGGGAACCCAGAAGCTTTCCTACACAAACCACATTTATTGGTGTTGTTCCAGTGCTTCATGGATTGTTATCCATCAAAAGCACACTGAAATTGGCACTCCTCACAGAAAAGGAAGGGATCCACCCCAAAACACTAAATGTCAGGAAACTTTTGTGACACAGGATAAAGAAACACACGCTGCCAGTGCAATTCAAAATGTTCCTGCTTGGAAGATAACCAGGAAGTAGCATGGCTGGTTCACACCTTCCACAAGAGCCAGGACCACACAAAACCCCCAGAGCCCTTGCTACAAGTCCTCCCAGAGGGGTGGCCAGAGGCCAAATGACTAACCACCCAGAGTGCACCACCATTCCCAGAAAGTCTTACTAGCTGGAGAGACTCCCCATTAATAAGCAGATTTCAGGAAATACCCCAGTTGTGCAGGAAAGAAGCTGAAATCAGTCATCCACATTCACAAGTTAATTTTAACATGGTCAGACAAGAAAGTCTGGACAAAGAGCCACAGTAACTCAAAGAAGCAGAACTGGTAAGATAAAATAACTACTTGGATTATAAAAACATTAATTGGGAGAATAAAGAAACTGGTTCAGTTAAGGGCACAGGTTATTTGTCTCTCCAAAGCAAAGCAGAGGGCTTACATAAATGGAAGAGCTCTCAGTATGAAAGTAAACATCAAAATACTATTTAAAAAGCACATCTAAACATGTTTGTCATGGCTTGTGTCCTCCAAGAAAAGCAGAATGGATGTCTAAGCAGAATTTTTTAACTAATTAGAGGAAGTTAAAGCCCCAGCTGGGCCCATCCAACCCCCTTCTTTCCAGGTGCAGGGAAGCCCATACCCAGTACCATTACTGCATGATGTGTTGTGTTGCCCAGAGTTAATAAAGACAGCACAATACTTTCTGCAAGGAAAATAACACCTACACTCCATACTTTCTGTAGGGTAGGTTTGCCCTAATTGTATTCTCATGGGGAAGATGGATAGAATCTTATTTAATCACCACTACAAAATCACTGGGAACTTAATATTTGGATTTTCTAAATTATTGCAGTATGAATAGTTATGAAAGTGTGATGGAAAAAATCATCCTTATGCTGCTGCAGTTCCTGAAGTAGGATCTGCAAAGGCGTGAGTCAGTGTGCAGAAACTTGATTTATTTCCCAATTTTTGTGAAGCGAAAGAAACTTGATCTTTAGCATCACCTTCCTGTGCTTGCATTAAAGTCTTTCATCAGTACCCTGATTTTAGAGTTTTCTAAATATCAGCTGAAGGGTGATACATCTAAAAAGAGAATATTAATTGTTCTTAGTGTTTAGCAGCACCTTAATAAGGTAGACAGAAAAAAACCAAAACCTGTGAGTAGTATGGACAAAATTAAATGCATAGTTCTGTTATGCAGGTTTTGTCTAATACCTTTAAGTCCCTTTCAACATACAGTTGGAGAATATGACACACCTATAAAAAAGGATTAGAAAATTATTGGAGAAAACAATAATTTGATTTCTGGTTGAAAAAAATTAAGGGGGTCTACTCAAACCATGCTCCCTCCCCTTCAAAAAAACCCAGACCTCCTTCAGCTCACAAAGATGCAACAAGAAGGAAAAAAATCCCAAAACAATGTGAGGAAGAAGGGGAAGGTTCAGTTGCTTTCTTGTGCCCCTGGCTGAGTGGGTGGCAGGGTGAGGCTTCCCCAAAGGCCCCCACCTGCATGCTTCCCCCCAGCAGCCCCATTCCTGCCCAGCCATGTGGGAACAGGTGGACTTGCTGTCACTGCAAGGAAGCAACCTGGTGAACCAACAACCCTTTCAATCTCTAGGTACTTATCTCCTGGTTATTTTAAAGGGTTGCTAAAAAGAAAAGAAGGAAACGGCATGAGGTTTCTCTGGGCTGGCAGTGGGTGGGGGGAATAAGTGTTTTACAGTGAAAGAGGGCAAAAGACAATGCAGCCTTGGCATTTTTGCAGTGAAGAGTGAATGTCCTCCTTCTCAGAGGCAGCAGCTGAAAATCATAGACTCAGAGAATGGTTTGGGCTGAAAGGGGACATTGAAGATCATCTCATTTCAACCTGCCTGCCATGGGCAGGGACACTTTCAACTAGATCAGGTTGCTCAGAGCCCCATCTAACCTGGACTTGAACACCTCCAAGGTGCTTCCAAATTGGAGGCTCCCCAGGATTTATTTCTCAGGGAAGCCACAGCCCCTCATCCAGAGCCTGGACATCCCCAGCCCTGGACAGAGCACCCCAGGATGGAATGGAGGCACTCCACAGCTGGGGACCACCAGGGCAGGAGGCAGCAGGTTGGGGCAGACAAAGGGACCCCAAGATAGGAGTATGGCTGGGTGCTGTGCCAGGCAGGGCAGGTTCCCACACTTGGCCCAGTGCTGCTGGAGATGGGAGCTAATGGGCAAGGATGTTTCTTGTGGTGTTTGCTGAGTCAGAGGTGATGAGATGCAGAAACACCTACGAGAAGCTTCTATGAACATTTCTGGTTTCTCTGTAAGTTTGTTTTATAGGGGTTTTCAACTTGATGCAACATTTTGGGGTTTAGCATGCACTCTTCTATTCCAGTCTCTACAAAACCAGTTCTGGAGTGGCAGAAAGAAAAGCAAAGTTAGGTGATGTCTAAAAATACCTGCAGAGCTGTCACCCCATCTTCAGTGTACCTATGCCAGCCAGCAAGACAGCCATATGGGCACTAATGTGCACTTGGGAGCTTCCTATGGGAGATGTCAGTGTGCCTTCTTTCCCAGGAGGGAGAGTTCAGCCTCTCAGGGAGTTCCATGAGAATTTGGAACCATTCCATAGAATTTGAACCCCACACTTAGTGCTCAAAGCCCATGGCATGCTCCAGAGACTGTCCAGAGGCAGTGAAAGAGTTACCTCTGGAGCAGAGCAGCAGCTCTGGGTGATGAAGTGGATAAGCAGGCACTTCATTCATCTGCTTCTAGCACTGCCTGACCTTGGCCCTGGCAGAGGAAAGGCATCTGCTCCTGGGAGCAAAGGGCAGGGGAAGGAGGATGGCTCAGGAATACTGGTGGCCTATATGGGATCAGGGCAGGGCAGTTGGGCTGTTCCATGGCCATGCCTGCCAAATGGCAAGGGTCACTGGCTGCAATGCACCTACTGCAGGAAGTGCATCCATACACTGCCCAAGCCCATCTTCTGTTTTAACAGGGAAAAAAAAATCAGTTTCTCTTCCTTCCCTTCCCTTCCCTTCCCTTCCCTTCCCTTCCCTTCCCTTCCCTTCCCTTCCTTCCCTTCCCTTCCCTTCCCTTCCCTTCCCTTCCCTTCCCTTCCCTTCCCTTCCCTTCTTTCTCTTTTTTCTCTTTTCTTTTCTTTTCTTTTCTTTTCTTTTCTTTTCTTTTCTTTTCTTTTCTTTCCTTTCCTTTCTTTCCTTTCCTTTCCTTTCCTTTCCTTTTCCTTTCCTTTCCTTTCCTTTCCTTTCCTTTTCCTTTTCTTTTCTTTTCCTTTCCTTTCCTTTTCCTTTTCCCTTTTCCTTTTCCTTTCCTTTTCCTTTTCCTTTTCCTTTTCCTTTTCCTTTTCCTTTTCCTTTTCCTTTTCCTTTTCCTTTTCCTTTTCTTTTTTCTCCCCCCTTTTTTATTTGCCTCATTCTGGGAGCATATACTGGAGGTAGTTTATACTGGGCTGGACCTATGGCACCAGTAGAGAGAAGAGTTCACTTGAGGAAAGGTGGTGGTTGAGTTTGGGGTTTTTTTTCAATTATTTTTCAAAAGATGCAGCTACATCAATGCAAATGCTCAAGGAGGAGAAACCTGAAATGCTGAGGGCTGAGCCTTTTCAAGCCTAATGACTGGACATAGCCCTGTTGGAGTGAAGCAGGAGAGTCAGGGCTCCAAGTAGCTCAGCCACCCCTGGTGCGATTCATTTCCACACGTTTCCTGAGGAGACGCTGTGTTGGTTTGGGTGCTGCAGCTGCACGGTAACACCCTGCACTGCACATGGGGTGTCCCACACTGCTTTGGGGCAAGTTGGACACATGGAGTGGGGGCAACCAGCAGGGCAGGTGCCACACTGCAGGCGGGCGGGTGGCTGGGTGTCCCCAGAGCAGCGTCCCATCCTGTCCCACTGAGCCACCGCCCTGCCAGCTGGACAGACAGGCAAGCAGGGCTTGGCCCGGGTGCAGAAGGAAAGGATCCAGGGGCTCTGTTGACATAACAAGCCACTAGAGAGCACTCTCAAATGTGCTCTGTGCCTATGTGCTAGTTCATAAAAACACACGGTTGCCATGGCCTGGTTTACAGCACATCTAAAAAGAGAGCTCCCAAACATACCAGGTATTCTGAGGCCACTGCAAGAGCGGTCAAAGCCTCCCTTGTGTGGCACCTTTCCCACCCCCTGGGACCCAGGCACAGGGCAGCACCCCCCAGCTCCATGCATCCCTTGTCCCACACCATCTGTTTACAAATAAATGTCAGGACAGTATCTAAAAAAAAAAAAATATTGTACAACTATAACTTTTTCAAGTTTTCTTTCTTCCTTTTTTTATATATACAAAAAAATGCAGTAAGTATTTACAGCTCCTAGTTTCCTTATGCTTAATGTCAGAAAAAAAAAAAAAAAAAAAAGCCAAACTGGCAGCAGGTTAATTCAGTAGCTATCAACAAAAGCACCGTGCAGTTGAAAAAATCTGCCAGGAAAAAGTATCTTTGAAAAAAAAAGTAATGGAAACGGGTTGGAAAAAAATAGTAATCACACATTCTTCATTAAAACACTTTTAATACTACACAAGTTACAGTATCACCTTTTAAAAAGTTTAAAAAGAAATATTAACAGTAACACTGTTGCAGCTAAAGCACTTCAAAATAATAGGAAAAAAAAAAGAAAAAAGCTTGTAGCCCCGGAAGTAGTAATAAAGGAAGAATCCACCAGAGTATTATTGTAATTGAGCAAAGCAACCAAAAGGAAAAAGCAACACCGAATGTGAGAAAAATGAGCTATGTATGAACACCCTCAAATTTTTTAATTCCTATTTTTTGTTTGTTTGTTTCATTTTGTTTGTTTTTCTTTTGCAGTTCTAAAGTTTTATGGTGGAGATTAGACTTGGCTGGGGGCTCAATCTCAGCTGAGTGAGCATAGCCACCATGTGCCATTTCTTTTCCATCTATGTTGTTTCTGGGCCAGTGCCTGGCATCACCGGCTGGGGAGTTTCCATCCTCTCCAGGAGTCACAGAGCTGCAGGAGCGGGCGGCTGGCAGGAGAAGAAGGAAGGTGTGCTTCCCTACAGGCCTCTCACACCAATGTCCCTCTGCCCCAAAACAAGGGTGTGCTTTGTCAGGAGCAGGTCTCACCCTCAGCATGCTCACAACTGGGACACCTGATGACACAAAAGGGGGGGCTCTTTTAGGCAGGCTTTGGAATTCAGTTTTGCTTCTTTTTAAAACGCAGGGACACCACCTTAATCAAAAACATGAACTTCATCCCATGTAAGGTATTATGCCAAGCAACTTTGAAGAACTTGTTACCATCTATCAGCTCAAATTCCATTTTTTTTAATAAAGTGCCTAAATACACATTTACACAGATCATAGTGGTTCCAAAGAATCCTTTACAGTTGGCATTTTTTATATATAGGTATATATATAGGTATATATATATATATATATATATATATATAATGTGCGTTTTCTTCAAATTGGCTAAATGTGTTTACATAAGACACCAATCTTGACTATAAGTTTTAAAGCGTAATATTGACTCAATGAATTTGTTTATCATGCAAGTCTTATCTAATATTACATTGACCTGTAATATGGAACACAATGTAGTGGGTGTGCTCATTAAACACTTCATAGAAAATTACTGTGCATGTGCAGTTCTGATCTTCAAATACTAATAATGACCATTTCTTTTCTTTTTAAAAAAAGTAGTCTTAAAAAAAAACAAAAAACAAAAACCCAAAAAACTACTCTGCATTAAATTGCAGTTTGAACATTACCACAACAAGAACAGTTGAGTAAAAAGCACACAAAAATCTTGAATTTTATACTTGGCTGAACAGATATTTCCTCCTCCTCTTCTGATACTGGAAGTGTTTATTAGCTGGTCCCTGGGAAGGGACCCTTTTGCTCAGAAACAACTGCATATAACCGAGTTATAAACACCTCGACAGAAGGGCTCGTACAGCTACAGTGTTGCCAGTGAACTATAAAGAGCACAAAACATCACTATTAGACTTGAATTATTTCTAGTAACCAATGATTTATTGATTTTAGGAGTCTGCTTGGTGATGCAGAAGCGTGATCAAAAGAAGTGGCTTTACAAAAGAGTTCTCCAAAGTAGCTTAAAAGGCAGGGCCAGGGCCATTATGTGCAGCCCTAATTGCTTTCATTTCAACCAGTTTATATTTTCATTTTCAAAGAATAGCAGTAGGTTTGTTTCAAGCATAAGTAATAAGGAAATTTGGGCTGTCACTTATATGCCCGCGGGCAATTTGGCAGAGCCTCAGTCACTGCTGTCACTGTACCACACTGTACCTGCCACTACTTGGAAATACCGGGTCAGCGATAGTAACAATAGCAACAGCACTAGAGGTGACTGGTAAGCAAAATCAAAATCCATATGCACTATCTGAAACTTAAAGTAAAATAAAATAAAGTCTCTTCCCCACATCCCCAGCTTTGTCCAAAGACACAAAAGCCCCATAAGTGACGCTGAAGACCTTCAGAAATGGCAGTGCTACATTGGCACCTTCACCAATCATGTAACTAAGTTCGTTATCAAAATTCCATGTTATGGTATGTAAATGGTGAATAAATGCAGTTTTGTAATCTTAGAACTGATCACAAGAACTGCAGTCAACTTTGCCTTAAAAACAAACAAACAAAACAAACAAACAAAACAAAACCAAACAAACCCAGAAATCCCTAACTCAACAGCGCCTCTTGGACACCTCTCCACATCCTACTCTGGTGGCAACTTCCCTTGAGAAACAGTGAGCAATTTGGGACTGGATCTGGAGGATCTTCCATCGCACCCCAAGCCATGCGCTTCTGGGAGAAAGCCCTCCTGCTCTCTAAGCTTGCCTGGCCAGTGGGATGGCAAAGGGCATGCCTGCCTTGGCTAGCCACTCTTGTCTCCAGCTGCCTCAGACCAAGCCTGCATGCGACCAGCTCTACAGGACAGGGGCCAGGAATAAGGAATCACAGACAGTAAGGCAATCTTTACAATGTCAGAAAGTGTATTTGGCATTAAAAAAAAAAAAAAAGAAAAGAAAAAACAGAAGAAACAAGTGCATACAAATACAGCTAGAAGCATTTCTGGTTTGCCAAGTGCTCTCTAAAAAAAGCAGCGCAAGTCACAACCTACATTGAACAGTAACTGTCACCAGGGAAGCACAACAAATAGTTGCTATAACAAGAGGGAAAAAAAGAAAAAAACGAAACAGGAAAAAAAAGAGAAGAATTAGAATAAATGCCTTTATAATAAGTACATACCTTTTGTCTTCAAAAAATATAGAAACACAATGTATTCAAAAAAATCAAAATTATACAGCCATGTTTATGAAGTCTACATTTCCCTTGTCTTGGAGATATATATATATATTTATATATATATATATTTATAGATATATACAGAATTCGAGCAGTTCGAGTTCAAGGTGACGTCGGGCAGCGAGTGCAGGTGAGTCACGAGTCCCTCTCCTTTTTCACTTTCACATCTCCGGCCAGGATGGTGGCGATCTCCCCTTGCATGAAGGCCCAAGGGACGTTGGAGCCGACCAGGGGACACTTCTCCCCGCTGGGGCAATACACCTCCCCGCTGGCTCCCTGCTGCTTGATGCTCTGCCGGGAGCAGGGGAAGCAGAACTTGTGGGAGGGGACGGAGGGGCACTGCACGAAGTGGGTGTCTTCCAGGCGCTCGTGGCAGAGGGTACAACACAACGGGACGCTGGCGGCGAGGGACGAGTCCGGCAGGCTGGCGGGGTGCACGGGCTCCAGCCCGCCCGCCGCCGCCGCGTTGGCCCCCTGGCCCGGCACCTCCCTGCCGGGGCCCAGCCTTCTTTGGTTCATGGCGGAGGGCGAGGGGGGGCTGCTGCTGTTCCTCCGCGTAGTGGAGTGGACCTGGTTGGCGTCTTTGGAGGCGTGGTTGCCCCCGGCATTGTCCGCCACCAGAATGAGGGCGGCCATGGGGGACTGGCCGTTCTGTGCCGCCTCGGGCGGCGTGGTCCGGTTGGAGTGGGGCGAGGCAGTGGGCGGCGGGGGCGACATGAAGGGGGTGGCCGTCAGCGGCAGCTTCATCCCTTCCGACGGGGTGGACAGCCAGGGCTGCACCTCCCCGTTGATCTTCGGGGGTCCAGCCTCGCCCTCCGGCTCGGGGGAAGGCTTCCTCTTCCGGGCGGCCCGGGCCCCTGCAGAGGCGGGGGGGGGAGGGAAGGAGGATGGTTAATAGGCAACGCAGTCAAAACGCATCGCCGAGCAACCACGAAAACGGGCGGCCTCGGCCATCCCCCGGGCACCCGGTCACCCAAGCGGCCGGACGGCCGCCCCGCACGCCCAAACCCGCCCGGCATCCCCCGCCCCGCATCCTTGGAGAGCCACCCCTCCTGCCCCATCGTCCCCTGCCCTGCCCACCACCCCCCGGTCCCCAGCTCCTCACCTGGCTTGGCCACAGAGCCGTTGGTCTCGTAGCCCAGCAGCCGGCCGCCCGCCATGCCCGGCTCTTTCTTGAATTTGCTGTCGAAGGGGGCCACGGTGTGGCTCCCGTGCTGGTGCAGGGCCAGCAGCGTGTCCCGCACTGTCTTGGGCTTGGCCAGCCACTCCTGCTCGGCGCCCGGCCGGCCCTTGCCCTCCGCGGCCAGCTCCGCCGCCGCCGGCAGGCTCTCGGCAGAGCCACGCTTCTCCTTGGCGCCACTGTCGTGCTCCCCCGCCGCGCCGCCGCCGCCGCCCGAGGAGGAGGAGGAGACGGAGCCGGGGCGCTTGTGCCCCAGCTCGCCGGGCTGCCCCGCCGCCTGCGCCGCCGCCGCCGGCTGCTGGGGCACGGGCACGGCCATGGGGGCGGGCGCGGCAGAGATGGCAGCCAGCGAGGCGGCGGCCGCGGCGGCGGCGCGGCTGCCCAGACCGCTGATGGCGGCGGGGAGTCCGGCGCCGTTCACCAGCGGCACTAGGGTGGGCGGCACGGCGTGCGTCCGCCGCGGGTTCGGGCTCTGCCGGTTGAGCTCTGGCGGCTCCTCGGGCTTGGGGAAGCCGTTGGGCACCAGGATCCCGTTGACCTGCCGGCCGCCGCCGTACTCGGCGCCCAGGCGGGGCGGCGGCCGCTCGGCCGCCAGCGAGTAGCGCTCCAGGGGCTGCGGCGGGGGCCGCGCTGCCGCCTCCGCCGCCGAGGGGTGGCCGAGCTGCTGCTGCTGCGCCAGGAGCTCCTTGGCGGAGAGCGGAGGCTGCTTGGCGTGGGGCGGTGGCGGGGCCCGGCCCTCGGGGAAGCAGCCGTGCGCCCGCTTCAGCTGCCGCGCCGTGTCGATGACGAACTCCACGCGGTCCGCGCCCTCGTAGTTGACGCAGCCCCGGCAGACGGGCTCGGTGAAGTCCCAGATCATGGCCCAGGGCATGCGGGGCAGATCGCACAGGTAGCACGACTGCCTGCGGGAAGCAGCCGCCACCGCCGCCGACGACATGTCCCGGCCCCGGGGCAGCGGCGAGCGCCCCCCGCTCCGGCTTCGGCTGCTGCCTCTTCCGACCCTCGTCACCGGAGTCCCGACGGGCAGGCTCGGGAGCCGCGGCCGCAGCGGGACCGTCCGCCGGGCCCCCTCCCCCTCGCCTTCCTCTTCCGTGTGCTGGAGCGGGGCGCGGCGGGCGCCCCGGCAGGCAGAGCCGCTGCGGGGAACGCCGCTCCCCTCGCCGTCTCCGCCAGCGGCGCTCACAGGGCGGCGGGGACGCGCATCTCCGCCGCGCGGCTGGCGCAGGGCTGCGGCCGCTGCCGCCCGCACGGCTCCCCCGCTCTCTGGCTACTACGGGGGGGGCGCGGCGCGGCGGGGGCCGGCGCGGCGGGGCGGGTGGGGCGGGGACTGCCACTGGGGCCGGGGCCGGGGCTGGCGGCGGCGCCGTGCCGTGCCGGGCTCCAGCCACCACCGCCGCCTCTGCGCGCCGCCGCTACGATTCTTCGACAGTGCCGGTAGCGCCTGCGCGATGGGCGCCCCCGCCCCGCCGCCGCCGCCGCCGCCGCCGCGATCCCAGCCCCGGCCCCTGCCCCCGCCACCGGCACCGGGGGTTCCTCCTGCCGCCGGGGGGCCGCCGTGCCTCCGCCCCGTATAGCCCCCTGGGAGGGCTGTGGGAGCGGAGAGGGACAAGGCGAGGGGCGGGGGTGCCCTGCCGCTCCCTCCTTCTTTTCTGATTTTATTTTTATTATTGTTGGGTGTATTACTATTTCCCTCACCGCCGAGGGGCTTTGCCGAAACCTCCCACCCTTGGGCGCAGCGGTGCGCGGGGCGCATCCCGCAGTGTGGGGCTCAGTGAACCCCCTCCTGTCCCCCGCCCCGCTCGCCCCGTGACCTTGGACACGGCGCCCCGGGCGCGCTCCGCAGCTGCGAGGTCCCGCCCCGCCGGGCCGGTCATCTCCACCTCCAGGCAGGGGCCGGCGCCCCGCCGAGCAGTGCTCGGCTTTGTTCTCCCCGCCGGAGCAGGAGGTACCATTAGAAATAAATGTAACGATTACCCAGCTTTTTTTTTTTTTTTTTTTTTTTTTTTTTCTTCTTAACTGTTGTCATTGTGCACAGGAAATAGGACGTTCTAGATTTCCTGTCATTTTAAACCACAAACCAGCAGTTCTCTAATGCAGATTAGCGAAATTCACACAGACTAAGCACACGCCGTCTCGTTCTCAAAAAAGGAAAACCGACCCCGTTCCACGCTGTGAATCGCTCCTCCGCCACCTGCACCCTCACTGAAACACAGGGTGGGGGCAAAGGAGGGAGCAAGAGAGGGTGTTCGCTCTCCTCGTGTGCCACGGGAGGTGAAGCAACCCCTCACCGGGCGCATCCCGGCACGTACGGTCGGCTGCACGCCTTTGCCCGTGCAGGGTGAACACAGCGGAGGCTGCTTCCCCCGACAGCCGTGCTGCAGCCGCCCTTCCCGCGGCGTTATCTAGGTTACGGAGGAGGGAGGGAAAGAGGGCGGGAGGCGGGAGCCGGCCGGGGCTGGGGAAGCTCTGACGTCCGTCGCCGCCACCAGGAGGTGCCTTACCGCGGCTGGGGGCCGCCCGACGGCGCTGCGGGGCTGGCTCCGCCACCAGCACCGCCGCTCCGCTGCTCTTGCTCGGCCGGGCTGCCGAGGGGCGTCGGGCGGACCCCGCGGCAGAGCCGCGCCCCTCTCGTCCCGCGCTCGCTTCTGCGCCGCCCGCTGGGGCCGGGGAGTGGGTGTCGCGGCCGCCCGTGCGCCCCGGGGCTGCGGGGGACCCTTACTTCCCCCTGCCTCGGCCTCCTGCTCGTCCTGGCGCTGGCTGCAGCGCCGGCCTCCGTGCCAGGGTGACTTTGCAACTGCACGGCCGCCTGGGCGCCCTGGAGGCGCCGGGTTGTACATTAGCGCAATAAAAGTCAGCCGCGGCCCCCAATCCAGCCCCACACATCGTTGCGGCGGCCGAGGCTGCTACCCCCGGAGCCCTCACAACTCCTAGCAGCCTTGCGGCGGCCGGCCGGGGCCGGAGGGCAGGAGCGAGAAGAAGGGGGCAACCCTGCCGTGGCCCCGACGTGCTCCCGGAGGGCCAAGGGTTAACATCGGCTGGCTTTTCCCGAGCAGCCCTCCTTTCACATTGCATCAAAGTCCTTTAAAGCTGTTTCTCTTTCCTCCTCCCCTCCCCGGCTGGAAAGACGATTTATCCATGCAAGCCAAGTAAACAGATCTTTGTTTTCGTCTTCCACCCACTGCCCTCTTTCTCCAGCCCGAAGCTGGAGCCTAGCCAAGCCGGCTGCAGCGATCACTGCCTCCACATACACTCACACACACGGGGCGGGGGAAGAAGCCGGGTTTCTCGGGTGAGGCAATGCGCCTGCAATTGGCAGGGACAAGGCAGGAATTGTAATTGCACTTCATCATGTGATGGCTTATGAAAGAGGAAGTTTGGATGTTTTAGTCACGTACTCGTTTGCCCTCTTGCTTTAGCCTCCAGGTTCCCCGAAGGAAAAAAATTACATATATTTATATATACTGGTGGAAAGCCAAGAAACAGTGTGTTTGTGCATTTCAGATCATGAGCAGAGCTGGAGTGCTAGCTGAGCAAGGCTGCAGGGTAAGAAGAAAGCAAAGCTTTGAGCTGTGGCAGGCTTTTAACTGCAGGACAGAAAATATTATCTGTATTAATTTTCCTTTATTTTAAATGAAAACTAGCTGCATGGAAAAGTCAAGATGAGCAGTATTCTGGTTTTGCCACATTTGCTGCCTTTGAATTCATTCTGGTGTGGTGGAAAAGGAAAAAAAAAAACAACAAAATCATGTTACCAAGCTCAATGTCAAAACCCTGATAAAAAAAATAGTGGCAGTGCTACATAGGAAATGTGGTTTATGTATCAAATCACAAAAAAAAAAAAAAAAAAAAACCTCAAAGCTGCTGACTGTTACAGCAGTAACTGCACAGGAATTGAACAAATAATGCATTTGTCTCTTGCTCTTTTTTTTTTTTTTCTCTTTTTTGAAACAGAAGCCATCCCTTTGTGCCAGATCTCTGTGAAATGCCCCTCGCTGCAACACACCAAGGCTATAGATAGGAGCAGTGAGTGCTCAACAATGCCTTATGGGGTGCAGGGCTGTGAAGGTCTGGGGCAGTCCCTGACCAAGGAGCACCATGGTGGCATGGATGAGGGTCCAGCACAGTGTGGAAGGCTTTTGTCTTGTTCTGGTGTGTGTAGTGTCATGGGTGAGGGAAGGAGGGAAGGCGGAAGGTTGTAGTGGAGTAGCTCTTTGAGATGAACTCTGTTTGCCACCCCCACATCAATGCCATGCCCCTTCTCACAATGTGTTTTTTTTTGCTTTTGTCAGTGAACCACACCAAATCTTGCTGTGTTTCTCTTCCTCCCTGCAGGGTTTTATATCCTTTCCCACTTATCCTCTGCACTGGCACCAGTGATTACGTGCAGACACTTGTCCCAGAACTGTGCCCCCAGCCTGCACTTCACCCACATACCTATCCCCCACAGAGCCTGCCCTTCCATCTGTGTCCAAACCAGTGCTCCTCACTTGATCACCTCTGCCCTTGGCATTCTTCTTTCCCTTCTGATTGAGGGCTGTCTCACATCCTTCTCCAGCAGATACGCACTGCTTCCTCCATAGCTCTTATTTGCATCCTTCTGTTGTGTCAGAAGTCCTGCAGGGTAATATCAAAATGGCCAGAGCCAAGATAGGAAGGACAATTATGCTGAAGGATGCTACCCCCTCTCCTTCATTGATTCATAATAAATTATGGAGGTTGCTCTCTCAGAACTGAGAGAGGAGAGGCTGGGAATAGTCCTTGAAATTTTGAATTTAGTCAGATGCAGGTGACTTTGGACCAACGATGTTTAATCTAGTGCTATAGGGGGGAAAAAAGATACTGATGAAAAAGAGGGTGTCATCAGGCACAGCATGTTGACATAAATAGAGTTTGGACAGGCTCATGATAAGCCACTGATCCTGCAGATGTTTACAACCAGTTACAACTTTATTCACAGGAGCATCACTATGAATGCAAAGCTGTGTGCACTTATGGGCTTGCAGGATGACAGCATGCTTCCCCAAGAGCTGCTCATCAGCGGCGTGCTGACGGCTGCCCTGCAGCCTGGAGCTGACTGCTGATGGCAGGAGCTGACAGAGCCACTGGCACAAAAATACTCCACTGAGGCCGGAGAGAGGTCACTGCACTCGCTCAATGTGAGGCAGGACATGTCAGAGGATTGAGAGGGGCTCAAGCAGCTACTCAGTGTCTGCTATTTCCCATACATGGGGCCTTTTATTAACTCCTTGAAGACAGCTGCATTGAATGCTGCTGTTTGAGAGCTGCAAGGCACCTAAGCAGAGCCTGCCTAGAAGAGGAAACAGCAATAGGACAATCGTTTACCAGTCATTCATGGATATGTCCCAAAATATGGAGATGCGACATACGTTGCTATTCTGCTCCAACACTTTGCTCTAGACAGCCTGGTCAGGGCTAGTTACCAGGGACTTGTGCTGTGAACAAGAGCCTGTGTGCTACAGCTTCTGCTCCGTTGGTGGGCTCTGCTCTAGGCAGTTTGGAGAAAAATTTGCATGCTTTCTTTAAAAGAGGAGACAATTCTGGTTTTAACAGCGCAGTTGACTTTATGTCCTCTTTTCAAGTAGAAGTAGAAAAAAAAACAGCGAGGAAAAGATCATGGAAATACTTGAGAAATTCAGAGGTTACTACCCTCTGAAGAGAATTAAAAACTTCAGAGAGACACTTCCAGATACCAGAAGAAAGGGCAATTGATGTGGAAAAGCTTCCGCCCCTTATCCCCAGGCTGAGTAAATAGGCATGTCGGGTTATCCCATTTACACCCCGCCTTGGTGCTCTGCATTTCGAGCCACAGTCAGCAATTGTCTGCAGCCACGGGCGAGGGGGGCAGGAATGTGGTGGCCGGGGGCTTCCCGGGGCGCAGGCAGAGCGGCTGGCTGGCCGGGTGACCCCTTCCCAAAATAAACAGGAAGCCCAGGAAGCAGTGACCCCTCCGTGACACCGCGCTGGCTCTGCTCCCTGCCTTCTGTGCGGAGTCGACAGGCTTCCAAATACCCTCAGAAAATTGGACAGGGGCGAGGACTCCACAGGAAACGTTACAAAATAAGAGCAGAAACAGTCTGTTGAAAAAATTACAGAGGGCCTTAAAGCTCCTTCTTTTTAATTTTCTGGATAGCTGTATTCCTTGTCTGTGCTTCATTCCCCTGAGCCCACGTCGATGCAGCTTGTAGAGCCCTGAGTAGCTGCAGAGGGGGAGACCTTCCCCCTCTGCATGTGTGGAAGTGCATGAGCAAAGCACAAAGAGGAGCCCCAAGGAGGCTGCGCCGAAGGCTTTCTCAGATGGGCTGGGGATTTCAGGCTGGGAAATGCTTTTTCCCTGTTTGTGGGAGTTGGCAGTAGGGTCCTCACACAAAATAAAAGTCAAAACCAAGGACCAGACCTTCTCAAAGTGTGGGCCAAGGGTGTTAATGCTGTTTCCAACATGGGAGTTCCTGCATTACCCAAACATCCCCCTGAAACAGCAAACTGGCGCTTGCTGACAGCTCCAGCTGGCAAATCACCTCCCGGGCTTGCCAGAAGAACTTGTCGTCCCAAAAGCCTCCCCACCTCGATGGCTGGTGGCCCCGGAGTTTGGGGCAGGACAGGCCCACCACCAGTAGGGCAGGCAGTCCAGCTGAAAGGAGACTGTGCTGCTGCTGCTATCCAGGCTTCCTGGCAGCGTCGGCCATTTCACAATCCCATTTTTCTACTCACACAGCAGCAGTTGTCTCGTCCTTCCTGCAGGCCAGGGACACCTGGAGGGGCTGGGGCCTCTGGGGGGCAGGTGCCAATGGGTTTGGCCTCCACACAGATCAGCTAGTTGAAAAAGACTCAGGGGAGAGAAAAGGGGAGATGGATTCCCTCTCTGATTCCCTACCAATTGCTAGGATTGTATAGCTACCGAACAGTGGGTAGCAAACCAGACGTGCCCACCTAGCTGGGTAGCAAGATGTACTATGTTGGTGTGCTCCCCTATCCCCCCACTTCAGAGGGGTTGCTCTTTAGGGAAAGGACTGTAATATAGGGAGCAGTGGGCAGCTGCTACAGGAGAGTCCCTTGAACAGACCCTTAAATTTCCTTCAGGAGGAATTTTGATCATTGGCATGCAAAAGCTGCAAAATGGTTCATTAGGCTGCAGCCCTGGTTTGTTCCAGGCACATTGAGATATTGTTGGGGTGCCCATGTTTCCCCATTGCTAGTCATTGCAGCTATACTATTTCAATTTTGCAATGAGACAAGAGTCAACAGAAGGGTGCCCAAATCTGAGAAAGCACAGAATGCAAACAAAATTTGGTTTTGGCCTCCCAGCACTTCTTCTCATTCTCTCCCTTTCTCTCTTCCTCATGCTCAGGCAGTGGCCCTCCTCTGCAGGGAACCCCTTAGGGAGCATTCTGGGCAGGCAGTGCATCAGCCCATAGCCTTATCTTTTTGCTGACTGCAGTCTAATATGCTAAGTAAAAACAAGTAAAAAAGGATATTTTTATCTTGTACATTCTGTCATATGAGTAGTATGTGTATGTGTAACAATGCTGAGGAGCAATACTTACAAGTTTAGACATTAATGATGTATTTGTAAACTTAAACAGCAGAGTTGTATTGCATTATTTCATTCTGTCCATGTGTACTTTTGGACAAAGAAAATCACACACATCCCTTTTCCAGACACCCACATCCCTTCTGCTCATGCTGAGCTCCAGAAGGAGGTGCCTGCTGGGAAATACAGTTGAGTTCATATTCGATTAAAAGAACACCAGCAGCATTAATAACTGGTAGACCTGTGCTGGAACTGGCAATTAAACTCAGTCTCCTCCTGCAAATTCCAGTCATTAAAGGAACTTGTCAAAGACTGGGGCTTGCATATCGCTTGGTCTCCCAAATAGGACTGGATGAAGACCAGTCATCTTCAATAATGGGTCCGATGAAGGACCTCATGTCTTGCTTGAGGAATGGCCATGCCAGTGAGCTTGCTGGGTCAGCTGCAGAGGCTGCTTGCACAGCTGCCACTTGCTGCTGATTCAGGGGTCCTGCATGTGCTCTTGGGAGGTGTCACACAGGCATCCTTCAGCAAGCCTCCCCCTAACACATCTCACCAGTTTCCACCTGCAGTCCATCATGATAAGGAGCACCAAGAAGCTGCCTCTGCTCCACGGTCTGCTTGCACTTCCCATATGCCTCATGCAGCCTCAGAGGTGGATGACTTTTGAATAGTGCAGATCTGGGATGGGTTTCAGTGGCTGATCCAGAGGCAAGAGGGCGATCATCTTGATCATCCATTTTCCCTCTGCCAGTTACTATTATTGCTAACTTCTGTTCCACACACATTGAAATTAAGTGGAAAAAATACAGACCAAATGAAAAAGAGTACAAGCCTCTCAAAAACATCTCTGCTTTAGCTGCAGCCTGACTCAGCCTTCAATTAACATTCTTACTTAAAATAGTTTTGTTATACAGCTTTTGTTGAATCTTACATAATGGCAGACCAAATCACCACCCTAGAGTGCCATGCTGAAGAGAGGAGTTTGGCCCTGGTTTCCGGAGCAGTGTCTCATCTTGTCTTTGATCCAGATGGCCTTGGGCATGAGCTGCATGAGCTACCAGCGGAGAGCATGTAGCACACCTGCAGCTCTGCTTTAGAGGTCACAATGAGCTGGTGCTGCCAGCAGAAGTGGTCTCATTCTCCCCCATCCCAGCTCTCAGTTCTGCTGGTGCTGCCCTCGGCATTTTCCTTCTGTGGCTGCTGGAGCAAATCTGGCAGCACCAACAGCTGCAGTGCAACTAAACTTGCTCTAGTGCCATCATCCTGCTGTGCCAGGGGTGCTTCTGCAGAGAAGGAAGCAGGTCGGGATGCGTGGCTGGGAAGGGACCTCAGCAGCAGCATCAGTTTGGAGCTGCTGCAGAAACCCCTCATGCTGCACCCACAGGCATCCTCCCATCACCCACAAACAGTGATGACCCTCTCCAAGCTGCCAGAGTACACATTGGAGAGGAGGGAGGGACACATGGACCAGCTGGGCTTCCCAGGGGCACAGGGCCATGCTGGAGATGGGTCTGATTTCCTGCCAGGACCTGAGGAGTTTAAGGGCTGGGCTCCATATCCTGCAGAGCAAGATGGCATCCCTGCCTCCACCACCAATAATGGTAATGTGGGGAAACCCCTGCACGGGGCTTCTCTTCACTGTAGAGGGGTGTCCTTATCACTCAGTAGCACTAAAAAAACTACCAGCATTATTTTTTCTTTGTTGTTCTTATTGGGTCTATGTCTAACAAGCACAAAACTAAAATAAAACACATGCATGCATGTGTGTGTGTGTAAATAAAATGGGAGTTTGTATTACAGTCTCAAAAATAGGTACATGCAATGCAGGTATGAGGTGAAGAAGATACTCCCATGTCTACTACAGTATGGGGGCTACTTTCCATTTGAAGCCGTCAAGTTTATGGCTCCACAAATGCTTTCTGGGATTTTGAGAACCTTACCCTGGGACTGCACCATGCTCATGAACCAGGATGGTGATTCAAATGGAGAGAGAGCTGGGAAAAGGAGACAGGCACATCTAAACCTAGTATCACTCACCACTCCCAGCCTCGGTAAGCCAGTGATCACAGGGGAATCATAGCTCCCACTGGGGGCAGCTCTGCTAAGTCACTGAATTTTCACTAGAGCAGCATTTGGCCTGAGGTGATGATACACCGCACTGCTTAATGTGAGGTCAAGCAGCCTTGCAGCTGACAGCTTACTCCTGCCTCATCCAGAGGACCACTGCATCTGCTTGGCTTAACTCAGAGTCCCAGCCTGGCCCACCGGCAGAGCTGAAGGACAGTTGCTCCTGCTGGTGTCCCCCTCTGCCAAGGAGCTGAGAAAATTCCTAGGGAGGACAGGAAAGTCACATAATGGGCTCAGCTCCTCTTCCTCTGGCACAGTGGCACTCAACCTGGAAAGAAGTAGGTTAATGCAAGCAAGGCCCTTTCTTGTGAATTTTGCTTTAGACTAAGAGTTACATGTTTTGGCAGACTTTTTGATGAATAGATCAGCAGGGTGTGGAAACATATTCTAAAGCTTTCTGCATCCGTGCACATGCTTCTAGTTGCCGGGGGTTTTGCCTACTGCTTCACTTGGAAAGGTTTAAAAGAAAATGCAAATCATAGGCAAAGAGTAGAGATAGATTTTTGTGCATACTTTTGGCACAGATTTTAGCCATTCCTTTGTCATTTGTGAAACAACAGTAAGAAAACTTACTCAGCTGTATATGATAAGAAAATACCAGTTTCTCTGTTTACAAATGGAAAAAAATATCACATCATAACCTGCTACATGCACCTCCAGGTAGCATGCATAAATGTCCTTAGAATTTTCTTTGTCTCAGAATAAATACAGGACAAGTGGGAAGAATCTGGACTTTTTCACATCTTCCAGAACCAGCATTGGTAATAAAAAGATACTGTTTCATACTTCAAAAAGATGTGAATGTTTCTGCATGCTAGGCTTTCAGAATCAAACTTCTACACTTGAAATATGAGAAAAATCATATGAGCAAAGACTAGGAAACTGTTTTCAGATGTAATCAGATACACTGTCCAACAGACTGGAATACTTAAAACCATTTTCAACCAATGGCATGTCAAGACATGCTTGCTTCAGACACTGTTAAGACATCCAGCCCCCAATATTTTACATACCCTCCTAATTACGTTCATATGTTTGTTTCATATTTGACCTCTCTCTTGCAACAGAATGCCAAGTAAAGCACTCCACCTCCTAGGTCTCATATAGGAATTAAGCTGGGGGTGTGGAGGATTCATGATTGTTTTATTCCTCAAACATATACCAATAAGCAGTAAACTAAATAAAAATATTTTTTGAAAACCCACCTCAAATGTGCACCTTTAAATTTAAAGTACACTCTGGGTTTCTCTTGGCCTTATATATATCTTTGCTTGAGCAGAGCAGCTAGATCCTGTTGGCATGCCTGACTCTCAGTAGGGCTGCTCCCCTGAAGTGCAGCCTTCTCTTCTGACATTGCCTTCTTTTAGAAGCATGGGCAAGAGTGCCTGCATCACATTCACAGACACAGAGCCCTCCATCATCTCTTCTGGCCCTTCAAAGAAACCATGCATCACTCTTTGAGCTGGATCCTGGCTTTCATTTAATTACCCTGTAGTGGCAAGATGGGAGGCCAAAGAAGAGTCCTGTCACTGCCAATAATTTCACACAGTACTTTTCCTCAACAGTAATTGCTCTCCTGCAAGGATCCATGAACTTGAGAACAAAGTACATTTTATTATTTACAAGGGTTAGATGACAAATACAAACAGATGGTGTGAAGATGACTCCTGATGCATAGTGATCAAGGAATTTAATATTCATGGGTAAAGGCTTGGAAGATTAAGTAAACAGATTCAAATGTGCAGGGGAAAGTATCTCCTAACAATGCATAAAGTCAGCATGGCCTTTTTTGCCCTTTTACTGTTTGGCTCAGGGCAATTAACATAAGGGAAAAGACTAGCCAATTTTCCAGTCTTCTTTAAGCATCTAACTTGAGCAGCATCTTTATAAGGAAGCCCTCAGCAGAAATTTTTTCAAGGCCAAGAAAAAACCCTTTTGTTTTGCTATTGAAGATGGCTGCAAACCTGATCATGCTCCAGTCTGCTGCAGCTGCCCTTATGTAAAGCAGTTTTACCTGAATGACAGTGCTGTTTTAGCTGGGACTGGTTGGATGACTTACGATTACTCACCGGAGCAAGGGTTGTGCCACTGGAGTCTCACCACACCACTTTGCTGCTAATGATACTTCTTGTGGCAGAAGCTGGGATTTCGTTTTCACATGCAGTCATCTTGCAGAGGCAATTCCAACACTGATGAATATTACGAGTCAGGTCCTCAATATGAATCATCCTGTCCTTCCAGATGACTTTTTCTTTCTGTTGTTTACATCAGAGGCAGGGAATTTTGATGCTTTTTTGTGCCTCTTACTAAAGGAGTATTTCATATGGGAAGCTATTTCCAAACTCTCTTAAGACATCCCTCTGTATATTTCCTTTTGTTGTTATTTTTTGTCCTTTTGAGTATAGGCAGATAGTGAGATGTCTCTAAGGCACTGCTGACTGAGTGCTGAATACACATCAAGAAAGTTTAAAGCAGGGGGAAAGGTTGATTGATCCATGTTTGGGCTGGATTGTGCCCAAAAGTTTGCTTTGAAACTTTGATTTTCCTTGCCAAGATCAGGTTCTTGAACAAACAGATTCTGTGAGATTTGGTCATCCCATTGACTTAGATGATCACTCAGCCCCAGAAAGGTGTGCCAATGTCAGGAGCAGGACAACAGCTCCGAGGTATCTGTCCCCCTGCCTTCTCTTGAAAAAGCCCCTTGCCAGTGCAATAGTCAGGATTCCACAGTCTGCAGAGAGATGGGGGAAACTAAGAGATGGGGTAGGGCTGGGGAACAGTTGAGCTCTAAGCTGCAGCATTCAAGGAAAGCTGTCCTTGAATGTGAAGATGAGCTCTGCCCCTGGCACTCCACCACTGTAGCTCCAGGAGGAAAGATTATACCCCAGACTCAAGAAAAGGAACTGCTGTTTGTCTGCTCTATTTTCATCCTCTTTCAGTAGCTGTAGCCACCACAGCTATTCTTATGGCAGCCTACCAAATTTCTGAAGACATCAGGCACCTCTTTCTTATGATCTTCCTGCTCTGCCATGCTTTCTCCACAGCACCTGGCAGCATCCTGAAAATGGTATCTGGTACCTGAATCCTTTTAAAGAGTGTAATGTGAGGAAAAGTGTGTTTATTGCCATGACTCCAAGTCTCAGATTTTCAGAGGGACCAAACTGCTGCAAAGTAAGTCAAGCTGTTCACAGTAGCAGGAGCACAGCATCTCTGTGTCTGGTATCCTCTCAGAAATTTGCCTGGCTCTGTGGATGCATTTGGTTTATATGGCTATGCAAGCTGGGATACTGCCCAAGATACGCCACAGAGAAACCTGCCCTGTGAATAAGAGCCTTTGTTAAGATGGATCCCATCTGCACATGATTTCATCAGCTCCATGAAATGTACACGACATTCATATGGTGAAATAGGCAGAGTCCCTGTTCCAAGAGAGAAAAGCCCTTCTGTCTGCTTTTCCACAGGAGACTGTTGCCATATGAGGAGGTGACACCTTCTGTAATGCTGTTGTGCTCTTAACCACAGGATGGGACAAGCACTGTGACCATACTAACATTGTCAGGAAAATAATGTGCATGGGGAGGCATCAAAAACACACCCAAAAAATTGGCATTTCCCTCTCCTTTACCTTCTTTTCCTTGAATATAGAGCTACTTAAAGCAGCATAAATATAATTCAGGCCAGCTAACAAGCAGTCCACAGAGCTGAAACACTTCTGACGTCCAAGCCAGATCCCTGCCAGCGATTTCATTTACCATATGTTTGGTGTGGTTTTTGGCAGAGTCAGCCTGAGGATTTTTTTGGGCAGGCCTGCAAAACAGTTTTTCCCTGCCTCCGCCCAAAGCAGGTGAGCAGGTGAGCAGGTCCTGTCTTCCACCGTCATACTGCTGTGCAGGGTCAGCCTGGCTGTTTTGGACAAAATTAGTCAAAGGGGCCTCTGGAAAAAAGCCCAAAGAGGGCTGATTCATTTTCCATAAAGTATTTGTATTAAGCACACAGTAGGAAGATGACTTCTTCAGCATCACACCCAGCTGCTTTTCCCATCATGCAGTAATATCTCCAGGGACTACTGCCGTGATCACTGTGTGCTTTCTTGCTGGAGAGGCAGCTTGAAGAGGCTGCAAACAGCAGCAAAGGTAGATCCCGACGGGAACGGGGAGCCCCTGCAGAACCAGAAGTACCCAGCAGCAGTCTACCAATAAAGCATTTCTACAGACGCCTCATTTTTCTGGTTTGGTTTCTGTTTCTTTGCTGTGAGCGGCTGTTAGTTTTGCAGAGGAAGCTGCTGAGATGTGTGCCAGGACAGCCCCCGGTGTTGGCCTGTCTCTGCAGCCTGCAAGCCCAGGTCATGGCAGGGGTGGCTCCCGCTCTCCCCATGGGTGGCAGCTCAGCTGCCCAGTGCAATGCTGCCAGGTAAGAAGGCTGACAGCTGTCCCAGGGAAGGAAATGGGAGGGTTGGGTACACGCTGGGAAGGATTAGGTCACATGGGTGCCAGTAAGGAGCAAACCTGGCAGGATTAGGACACTTTTCTCCAGGCATTGGATCTAGTGTCAGGGGTGGCTTGCTGCAGCCTGTCTGCACATCACGCTTCTGCTGCCTGCGGCAGGGCTGCCCAGCTGGGCACAACCAAAGCAAACTGTGGCATGGAGAAGGCTGCTCTGGAAATCCTGCCCTGGTGCTAATGCACCTGAACAGACCAGCTGCAGCAGTGCAGTCCTGCCAAGTGGGATGGAGGTGCTGGGCAATGCTGGAGGACCACACTGGGGTACAGTGCCCCTTATCCCAGGATGCACTATCCAGGCATACAATCTGGCTGGTGTCATCCAGCTAGGGCCCAGGACGAGTCTAGCTGACCCAGAGAAAAATAAAAGGGAATTTAAACACACTTCCCTGTCATTTTTAAAGCAGATCCCAGAAGGTGGGAAGGTGTATATGCCTCTTTCTTTCCTGCCCCATGCTCAGAGCACGTATTCCCAGGGGAATAGCAGTATTTGACAGGTCATGTTCACCCAGCAAAGGAGCTTTGCAAAAGAGTCACAGGTTGTCTGTTCAACAGACACTCTTCTTTAACTTGCTGACCTCAGGGAACAGCCTTGCCAGGTAAGCCCTCCAAGCAAAGATGAAAAAATCCAATAACCTGCAGGGCTACCATTCCTCCCTCCCTTGCTGCTGAATTAATTAGCCAGGCACTCCATCCCCTCTGGAGGAAAGTGCTGGGATTTGGTCTTACCTCTGCGTTTCTGTTCTGTGAAGCAGCATGTCTGATCATCCTGATTCACCCTGGAACTGAGATGTGGAATTTGGCTTGATACCCATTGGAAGGAAATTTAAATATTCATGCCTATAGCAATTTCTTTTGCAGACTACTCCAGCAAGCAAATGTGTCCCAGCTGGGATACCTGCTGTGCACAGCATGGGCAGGAGCATCTCTTTCTCTGCCTGCCTCATCTTGTCCCTCTCTGGCCCATCCCGCGGCTGCTCCTGAAGGCACCAGACCTACACGTCGTAGGACTGGCATATTTGCCAAGGAAGCTTCCGTGTACCCACAGAAGGGCTGGGGGCCCTCCCCGTGTGGGGACCTGCGGGGTCATCTCTGGCTGAGTCAGCCAGAGGAGCTCTGCGGCTGCCTTGGGCACCAGCCCCTTTCTCGCCCTCCTCCCCCGAAGACACAAGCTGGCCTTTAATCAGCGTTATAGCTGTGCGCTGGGAACTGTCAGCATCGCTTTTGTTCCACTAATGGGCCTGTGCTGCGGCAGGCTGGTGTGTTATCCCCGTGACTCAGCACGCACACCCCATCGCACGCCCCTACCTCGAGTGTGGGATAGCTGCGGGAACGCAAGGGAGCGGCGTGGGATGACCGGCGCTGCCGCGTGCGGGATGCAGTTTCTCTCTTCCCTATTCTCCTTTAGGGAGAAACTGTTGCAAATTTCACGGACCTTTCTAGCTAAGGCAAACAAAAGGGAAATTAATTCTGAGTGGGGGGACCGACGTCAGTAAATAGCAAGGGCATTGCTGAATGTGAGTGTCTGGTTGTTTTCCTGCATAAGCAGAGGTATGCGAGGGCAAGCTTAGAAAAGAAGGCAAAAGCGGCAGGGCAAGGGCAGGGATCTCTGCAGAGAGAACTCGGCAGATAAAAGGCAAAAGAACAAAGGGAGAGACGCTGAGGAAATATGACTGAGCAGATGCATTGCTTATCTGCTCCAGCATCAAATACAATTCCTGTGTGTAAACCAAAAGCAATGACTAACCCAAAGCCGAGGACTGGCCTGTGGGAAGGGGTTGTGCTGCTGTAATCAAAGGGCCATTTTAGTTAAAGCATTGCACACGTGAGCTGCTGATAGAAGAAAAAAAATCTGGCTTTATGGCTTCCAACAAAATATCACAAACACGGTGGGTTCCTAGTGCAAAGTGCTGATCCAGTACAAATGCATGCTTCCATTTGTTCAGAAATTGTTGACAAGTGTGCTGGCTGCCTTTATGCTGGATAAGGCACGGTTTGTCTTCCAACAGGTGGTTTAATGCCAGGGGAAAAAAAAATTGAGAGCCAGAATAAGCACATGGAACAGAATTTTGGCTCTTCCAGCAGAAATGTGCCTGGGAGTTCACAAATAATCTTGATCAATCTTATCCTGGGTACTACCACTTGTCTGAATTTTCACTTAAATCAAAGCAATTTTAGTTTAATTGGCTATTTCAGTTAAATATATGTCAGTACAAATGTTTCTAGCTCTTGGGTCCCAATATAACTAATTTTCCAAGGCAATGCATATGGCATGAGAACTGGTACTCATGATTCTTGGAGCATTAACACATGCATTTGACAAACACCTGCCCCTTTTTTAGGTGCTAGAGGACCCCCGTGGTGTGTGGGGTGAGCAGAGAGACCTTTCCATGAGGTGCTGGAGCCAGGCAAGGGGTTTGGGCAGCGGCAGATGAGAGAGCTACAGCAGGAACCAGTGAGACCCATGGCAGGGAGCTGGCAGGCGGAAGCAGCAGACATCTTCCAGCCTCTGAGTGGGATGGAAACCTCCTTCCCTGGGTTTATTGCTGCAAGGTGTATGCTCACCTGCTCACTCACCTTAACCTGCCCTCACCTTGGGTTTGAACTAGCACGTCTGGCTGATTTTTTGAGATGACTGTATGAATGTTTGTTTCTGCCACCTCCGGGAGAGGAGCAGTGCAGACAGATGTAGGCGGCTACATCTTCAAATTACAGCTTAATCCACAGCAGCTCATGAGTCAAGGCTGTGACTCACAGGCAGAGACAACTTCGCATGAGGGGCACGCAGCTCCTGCCCCGGCTGCCTGCCCCAAGTGCTTGCAGTGCCTGCATTCAGGCTGCACACACCTGCCCGCCCCGCAGCAGCCCTGCCAGGCCAGCCAGCAGGCAGCTGTGCTGCTGCAGGAGCCAGCTGCTGCAGTCTGGGCACTGCAGCCTCCCGCTTCAGCCAGGGGTCCGACAGCAGTGCAGGCCGTTGGGGACATACGTCACTTCTGTGGCCAACCCTGTATAAATTACTGACAGTGTGGCCTGGAGACCCACATGTCCTCTAAATCCTTAACTGTGTTTCCAGAGTGAAAGGAGGGTGTAGATGTGTTTTCATACCACTGTGTTGGTTCAAATAACTGTTTAGATATAAAAATTAACTCCCATACAATTGGCAGCTTCTTGAGGTTTTACTTTTGCTTTCACTCTGAGAGAGTTTAGCCTTTGGTGACTGAAGATCAAGAATATTTCTCCCTGTACAAGTAAGTCTGTTGCTGGTCAGAGGAAATGGGGTTTCTATGAAGGTCTGATTTTAGGTGAACCAATGATTTTAGCTGCATCAATGTTCCAGGCATTAAAGACAGCCCTGTATTTTAAATGTGTTGCATGCTCAAAAAAACTGTCTACCCTAGGTCAGTCCCAAGGCATGAATATTAATGAAAGAGTTTCCCCACATGAACAACATGTACTGTCGCATGCCTTATGCCTGCCTCAAATTTAAAATAGCCTGGTGCAGCCATAGGGAAGTCTCATGTCACTGTAACTCCACATCAACCACAGGTAAATGCTGTGGGTGATACTGTTCTGCTGGAATGCATTTCCAAGTAGCTTCCAGAACAGCTCTCCTGTGGGGAATGGACTTGATCTGGGCTGAGTACAACTGGACTTTGAGGACTCCAGGCATGCTGGCTTGGGTGCACAGGGGCAGAGCTGTTTGTCTCACTGTTTCCACATGGCTGCTTTATTTTTTAACGGCCGGGACTGAATTTCCCAAAAGGACTGCATCCTGACAGACAACAGGATATTAAATATAAGTGACAGATTTCCGCAGTGGTCACTTTTTTCCCAAAATCCACAGAGACCAGGGTGGCTGTCAGAGCAAATGTGCTGAGAACAGGTGCTCCATGCAGCACATCTCCTGTCCCAGGGGCCAGTGTCCCTTCTGTGCCCTCCCCTGGGAGGAGAAGGGCAGGCCAGTCAAAGAAGCCTCTCTGGCATTTTGTCTGAGTTACAAAAAGCTGATAGCTGGAAAGATTCTTCTGCGTTTTGTCCTTTGAAGGGACATGTTTAGTGTCACTGCCTTGCTTCAGACACCTGCCATATGTGGTGTTGAGAGCAGCTCTAAGTGGGACAGCAAAGTTTCGTTTGCGTCTCTGAGGAAACCTGTCTCTTATTCCCAGCACACTGGTGTTGCTCTGCTTTCCTCTGAGCTCTGACTTGCAAACCTGTCCATCGCTCCCTGCATATCTGCACTTCACAGGCACCATTGCTTTTAACCAGGGAGGGCTGGCCATTGGCAGGGTGGGAGCCAGCCTGTGCTGGGGCAATTCTCAAGGCATTCTTGCCTTGTCCCTTTCCCATAGGCATTTGCCCCAAGCTGGTTATCACTTCTTTGAAGATTGACATTCAGTAAGTGTGTTTCCTTAGAACAGGGAAGTAGGAAAACACTAATGGTGAGCAAACTGACTGGGGAGGCAAACATCTCCACTTCTCCTTTTTGGATGTTTTCCCGGCTCATAGAAGTATCTCGTTGAGCCTGACTCAGCCTGTGTCAACAGATCAGCAACAACCCACAGAGCCGCCCCCCATCACATCTCTCTCCACCAATCCCCCTGTCTTGTGCCAGCTTGCAGTGGCTGGAGGCAGGGGAGGGTCTGGCTGGGGTGGTTCCTGCTTCCCCCAACACAATGAATGCCCTGGCTTCATCAAAAAGGGTGACGCTGCCCCTATGATTCCGTGGCATGCAGCGAGTGACTGGCATTGCCAGTTTCATTACCTCTTTTGTATGCTTTAATATGAATATCCCTTCCTCTTCTCCTCCCTCTGCCCTCCAAAGCTTCGCCAAATCTGGGAACGGGCAGTGAAGGGAGTTGTGCCCTTTGCTGCTGCCCTGTCTTTTATGCCATGCCTACATACTCTTGGTGGAATACAGACAGCAGCTGTGGGATGGGTAGGCAGCCAGTGGTTGTGCCTGGGGTTTACTCCCATTGGGAGCACCAGGCCTCCTTTCACACAGCTGCTTCTTTCAAACTGTTTCTGAAGTTTCGGCTGGGTTTGGAGGAATTGCAACCTAAGTACTTGGGAGATATTGCAACGGGACATTTTGTTATAGTGAAAACTACCTTACTTCTTCCCCTCTCAAACTTCTTGCTCATGCTCAGCCCTGTTCAGGGACTGCATGGAGGCTCACATCTGGGACGAAGTTAAAAATAATTTACCTTTTGGGTTATTTTCCAGACACATAATTTCCTTGATCCCCTTCAAGTGAAAGCACTGCATGGCAAGGGAACAGGAGCGGGGTACTCATGGCATGGGTGGCCACCAGAGGAGACATGGGTATGGGGGATATTCCTCTATGCTCCCAGAGATGCCCACTCATAAAACCAGTCCTTGGAGGTTTCTGAGGCAGGCTGCAAGAGGCTGAGATCACACCCATTAATTGTTCCCTTTGCCTGCTCTTCCCTTGTCTGATTACAGGTTGTCTAGACTGGGAAGTGTAGGTTTTGCTCTTGGAGCATGATCAGAATAAGGTGCGACATGCCATTCTCCCTGTGTTGGAAAAGGGATGCCTGCTCAAGGAGGCTTTCTTTCTCTTTTGGCTTGGGCTGGCTTTAGATCTGCCATCTCCTGGTGCAGGGAGAGGATGGGGCAGTCCCAGCCTACACAGTGCCCGCTTCGCAGGTAGGGCTTGGATCTCCAGGCACTGAAAAATGACTCAATGTGGATCAGAAAGTGGTGCTGTTAAATACTCACTTCAAAGCAGTTATCAGTTGGTAAGAAATAATTTAAAATTAAACCAGTTCTGAAACTATCTACCGCAAGTGGTTACAAGCCTGAGTGTTGTAAAACTGGACTGTTTCCTCTTTTCCTCACAATGATTGTGTCCTTGATTCCTCCTTTAGGCTGCTTTGGCAATTCTTGCACAGTAATAAAAAGGCATGACACAGCATATGTTTCGTGGCTCACCTTGCCAAACAAAATTACAATGTTAGTGTAGCTTCTTTGCCTTTGCATAATGAACTCTACAAAGAAGCTAGAGAGAGGGTAAGCATCTGTGCCAAGATAAAAGTAAAAACAAGAAGTACAAAGGTCTGGTTTAAAGCAGTCTCAGTTTAAAGTAATTCTTTTTTAAATGACTTATCTTGAAACTGTTACAGACAGGGAAAGTCATAGTTTCTAAATGGCTGTTATGTTCTTAGTCTGCAGCTTCCTTGCTTAGATTAAGAAGAAATAGATGCAACTTTGAGAGCTCACAAACATGTCACAGCAGAGCATCATCTGCACAACACATGCTGGGGCCAGGAGGAAGTGGGCTGCAAAGGAACTGCTTATTCACCATTCCTCAGGCTTGGATGGACATTATTTGCATTTTTAATAGCATTCAGGACAATGTTTATATCATGGTAATTACACTGACTGACAACAAGGGGAATTTGGTGTGTGGGCAGGAGGTTGTTGAGAAATAGTGGTGCCCAGTCATGCCACCTTTTTCATCACCTTACAGTCACCCCTCAAGGAGCAGAAATGGGAGCATGGACCTCACTGGGAAGTCCAATGGAAGGGAAGGATTTCCTTGTAGAGTACTCTGATGACCGAATAAAGGGGAAATCCTTCAGCCTGTGGATCTGCTAAATCTGTTTCAGGAAAAAAGCAAAAAGCTGCTCCAACAGCAGCTGCATTTACTGCCACTACATACCTCTGTTAATAGCTGAAATTGGATTCAGGCAGAGTGAGTGGTTCAAATACTGAACATTTAAGATCAGAACCTACCTCAATAATGACAAAGACAAAACTCCCAGCAAAAGATCGGGCACATAGTTTCAGGAAATCCAGCTAAGGTGAATTAAGGGAAATGAAGGGAAAAAAAAAGAAAAAAAAAAATGGGTGGGGAAAATTTTGTCATTAGCTCTGGCAGGACACTCAAATCTTGCCTATCATAAATGAGATCCAATAATTTGACACGTATTAAATCTGTTTATGCTTTAATCACACTGAAATATCACGTGTTTATCACAACCTTTTTTGCCTAGATCACCTCTATGTTCATTGTGATATACTATGGATGACTTTTGGTAGCATTTGTTAACGATATAAGAGTTGAGTCAACAACTATTTTTTTTTTTGTAAGAAATAGAATCAAGGAAAATAATTTAGTTATTTTTAGATAACAAAGATAAGTGAAATCTCCAAATACAGTGGCAAGATAAGTCAGTGCTTGAAGAACAGCAAGAGGTGGAATCACTGTAGAGGGAAATGTTACCAAATCTGTAAAGCAGCTCTGTGTCTGACAATATTCATCTTGCATAAAGCACCCTGAGGTGCCCTTCCAGCTCTCTGTAGGCACAATTTCCATGGGATATCTCAAAACCAGCTTCATTCCCAGGCCATCTCACCATGGTCCACGTGTCCTTGGAGGCTGAGGGAGCACATCCATGGCCCTGGCCCTGGAGCAGCAAACCCAGGAGGTGGCCAGACCCCAGCAGGCATCTCTGGAAAGAGTCAGAGATGCTGCACACTGAGACAGCTCATTCCCTGCACAAAGCAAAGAAGACCCAAACACCAACCCCTAGCCTTCAGCCCAGTATGACTCTGCGGGTGAGCACATCTCCCTTGGAGGTAGGGATGGCTTTGAGGATGCTCTCTAGGGTCCACATAGAATTCATGGGTCAACTTCAATGCTTCTGGCATTGGTGCCCCATTTTGGATGATTGCTGCTATTTTTATGGTGGTGGATGTCTGGCAGTGATGACTCTGAGCCAGCTCAGTGTGTTGCTGCACCCTGAGTGCAGGGCTGGCTCCTGAGCTGCAACTGATGGCATAAAGCTTCCAGTAAATCAAGTGGCTCACAAAAGCATGAGTGACTGCTTTCACAATGGGATAAAAATTACCAAGGGTAAACATTTCAAATGTTTAATAATTTACATCACCACCTGTACTTTAAAGTGCCCTTCCCCATTTTACTCCCTTAACCTTATAGGATTCTTCCCATGTTCCTGAAGCCATTTCCTTCCTCACTTCAGCTGTCATTGCAGCTGAACACTCATGTAATAAATAAAAGTACTGTATGGCTGGAGATTGTGCTGGGGATGAAAAATGTAATGCCATTTATTAGAAAATCGTCTGGGCAGGTAGCTGATCTTAGCATGCACTCTGCATCCTTTCAAAATCCAGACAATTTGTAAAGTACTATTGCAAAATTTGGTTTATATTCCAGATCACTTCTTATGATTCTTATTTTTATGAAAGCACTTTCAAATGCAATTTCAGTTAGGTTTTTTCCATGCTGGCTTTTCACTCTAAGCAATGTTACCAAAGTCGGGCCTCACCTTCATGGTTTAGTTTGAAAGGTTCTAAATGTAAACTTGGAACTCATATTGCACATTACGAGCTGTTGGTTTTTATATTTGTAAACTAGGACTTATTTTCTCTCCAGCATTCTTCAGTTTCCTACAAGTAAGCGCTTTGGTGAACTAATTCTTCAGGATGGACATGAACTGAATTATTGGAACAAAAAAACAGTAGGGAACAGGTGGGGTAAATTGTCCTTCCAGCTACTTCTGCAAACATGTTAATAGCAGGATGAGTCCTGGGACTGACCTGTGGCTTTCAGTCCTCTCCTGAAAAGCAAGAAATCTGAGCAGTGGGGGGTAGGTGCAGGGGTTTGGGCCACTGGCTGTTCTCAGAGGAGCAGTGGAAAGGCTATTTGTTACAACATGCTTTTCCCTCAGGTGAGTTACTTTTAATAGATGCTTTGTTTTAGGAAATGATGAGTTGGCACTGCTACTTTTGATTTTACTTCAGGGAAGGTGAGCTACAGGTTCAGAGGGGCTCTCTGCTTCCAGTACTGTGATTTCTTTTAATAAGAGTAGGCTGATGCAAATACACCAATTGTCTAAGCCTCTAGGTATGTATTTAGAAAATAAATACATTACCCATCCACGTCTTTACAGGGAAGCCTTTCAAATCTTCCCACCTCTTTCTCAGTGTTTTTAAGCGTTGTACAGTCTGATCCAAAGACCAAGAGCATGACCAGGAGTGTTCTCTGACTGATGAGAATTGATTCTGAATTAGATCATAAAAGAAGGATGCACTGTGACAGCATTTTGGGAATTTGGGCTTTTTTTCTTTTTCATGAGAAACTTTTTTTGCGACCCATCTGAGTAGGAGAATGTGCAGCATTAGCACCATGGGTTCACGCAGTCAAACACTTGTGATCAGTTTATTCTCCCTGACATCTGAAGGTCTCTGCACTTTCCCAAGGAGCTTCCTATGACTCAAAGATCAACTATTGGAGGACACGTCAGATCAACAATTGCTAGACAAAGAACAGGAATCAGACTGCTTGCAAGGATACCAGCTGTGGATGTAATAGCTCTTCTACAATAGTGGAAGAGTTGTTTTCTTTTTATATGATGATATCAAGAGGAATCAGTTACAAAGTTGGGCTCACATGGTTGTTTGGAGCATTAAAATCAACAGCTCCTTTAGCAACCACCCCAGCTTCTGGGCAGATATCCATGGGAGCTTTGGGAGCTCTCTTTAGCTCAGGATGCCCCAGAAGGAAACACTATTTATACACATTAACTAGCTGCTACTTCACCCCTAATGCCAAGACTTGATGTAGTGAAGCAAAACTACAGTGAAGTAATGAAATCAATAATGTTATTAAAATAACTTGCAGCAGTTAACAGACACCCTGCTGGCAAATCTCTCATACCTAAAGGGGTGTCAGCAGCAACATGCCAGGGCCACAAAAAACAGCCAAAAGCCAAATTGCCTTCACTCAGGGAAGCTTTTCCAGAACAACACAGGGGCAGGCACCCAAGGAGAGTCCCAGGATGGATGAGGGTCAGCTTGGTTGGGATGGCACCAGAGAAGAGAGGATAAGCATCTCCAAAAAGGTAGTTTTTGGCTTGGAGTTTTGCATAAGAAAGGTTTTCTAGCACTAATGCAGCTAGAGTGAGATATCACCAGGAGCAGTGCACACTGTGAACTGGAAAAATCTGTCTGGAAAAGATTAATCTGGTCTTGAAGGCCAGATGTGTCTTGGTTGGCCATTGAGAGGCTGGAGGGTCTGGTTCATTGATGGATGCAATGAAGACAAAACAGCTCTGCTTGGCCTGAATATCTGTGTTTAAAAACAAATTTTTTTGTCAATGCATAACTGAATAAAGAAGATTAACTCTATGCTAGTAAGGCCTAAGTCTTCTTACTGTGCAAAGACCATAACAGACAAACAGAACTGAGAAAGTATTTTAATAACACACTTTTATTGGTCATGTTTTACACAAATAACATAAATATTTCCACCACTATTAGCCACATCTCCTGGAAACAAGTTCATAGGCAAGTAATTTTAAATGTTAAATATGCAGGGTCCTCTCTGTCTGGCTCTATTCTGGTACTCTGTCTATGCCCTTCCCTGAACTGACTGCAGCTGCCATCTGTCTAGCTTCTTCCTGGCCATCTTCTCTGAAAATTTTTATTCTAATTAAAACAGGGGAACTGATTTTGCATGTGATGGTGACAAGCAACTGGTGTGAGAGTGATCTTGAAGTATTAGAAGTCATAATTTCTAGAAAAGGAGGCAGAGAACAAAACCCCACAAAGACAAAACTGTGGACTTTGAGACAGACTTCAGCTAACTCACAGTGTTAGTATACACAAACCCAGAGGAACAAATCCAAGGCAGAAAGAACATTTGGGAAGTTGGCAGTGCCCTAAGGAAGTCGTATGGAAGGCACATAACTACTGTGAGCCTCTCTACTGGGGCAACTTAGCACAAGTACAGAGGGAAGATAGTAAGATATCAACTGGCTAAGTCATGAGCTCTTCATTAGTCTCAGAAGTGCAGAGGAAACTCACAGAAAGTGGAACTAGGTCACATTAGTAAATATGAAAGAGCAGCATAAGCGTGGAGGAACAACATGAAGATGTAAGTGATGCAACAAACGATGGGCGTGAAGTGTATGCACTAATAGCAACAGGAGAGCCAAAGAAAGAGCTGGGTTTCACAAAGAGAAGAAGACACTGAGCTGATGATGTCAAATATCAAACATGTTTGATATTTTTTCCTTCAGTTTTTGCTCAAGGTGCCTTGTTTAAGACAACCAGCATAAGCAGTCCAAGGGTAAGAATACTGGCTTCAAGAAAGAGCAAAGAGGTCAGACAGTGTCTAAATAAGTCAGACATATTCCAACTGGCAAGCCCTAAAAGTCTTCTGCCATGACAGGTAAAGCAGCTGAAACCCACCTGGCACCATCGGCACAGAAGTCAGGGATGGCAGCATGTGTTACTGCACAGTGGGAAAGGCAAATCTAGTACCTACCACAAAAAGTGAAGGACGGACAGAAGGAACCAGGAATCAGAGACCAGACAGATTAATTTCAATTCCTGGAAAATTACTGGAAGTGGTTATTGGATAAACTATTTTCCAGCACCCAGAAGACAACAAGCAGATGAAGAACAGTGAGTACTGATTTGACAAGAACAAATCACATCAAATCAATCAAATTTCCTTCTACAGTAGGTCTTAGATCTTGATTTTAGTTCAGCTTTTGCCTTTGTATCACCTGACACTTTCATAAACCAAGCAAAGAAGCATGGCTTTGAAGAACCTGCTATTAGAACAGTGTGCAGCTGGTTGGAAAACCAGACTAAGAGCAGTTATAAATGTTTCACTGTCAAACAGGCAGTACGTATCAAATGAAGTCTGAAGCCATCTGTTTTGTGTCTGGGAGCACACATTATTTTCATTAATATCTCTAAAAAAAAAAAGAAAGAAGAGCAGGGAACACTTATTAAATTAGCACAGGACACTATGAAGAACAAGCACTTTGGAGAACAGGAGGAGAATGCAAAACAATCTTGACAAACAAGGTAGAGGGATGGGAAGCGAAGCGCCATTCAGAACGGACAAATGGAGCTCTGGGTTTTTGTAGGCATCATAATGGACTGCAAGACCAACTGGAGAACAGCCAGCACAGCAGCAGTTCTGAGAAGAAGAAGATCTAGGAATGTCAGCTCGACATGAATGAGCATGGTCATGCTGCAGTAAAAAATGAAAGTGCTCTAAAGAGGTGAACAAACAGAAGTGCAGCTTGTGACAAACAGGAAACCATTCTCCCACTGTTGTCTATGTTGTCAAGGCTTCGTTTGAAGTAATCTCTGCAGTTTTGGCCACTGTAGTTCAAGGAGATTGAGCTGACTGCAGAAAGTGCAAAGGAGAGCAATGGCAATGGTCCAGAAATGGTGCTGAGTGAAAAAAGCTGAATAGTCTAAACGCAAAAAAGTCTGTTAGTCTGTACCACTAACAGTGTAGGGGCTAGGAAGACATGTTAGTAATTATCTAGTATATAAACCAGGAAGGGAATAATCTCATTTTTAAGTCCATCTGGGCTACTAGAGTCTTAAATCAGAGCACCAGAGTAGGCTGCCCACAGTTGAAGAATACCCAGTGTTAGAGGGTTTCGAGGACTAATGCAAAATCTCACATGGGGCTTGGGGAGGAGCAATCAGGCCAGACAGTGATTCTGCCAGCCCCACTTCTAACAATTTCCAGGAGTGGATAGTCTTTGGGCTTCTACTCACTGCTTGCATGTGAACATCTCCAATACTGAAAGCCGTTTTGAGTGGGGACAACTGAACCAATCAGAATAATTGTATCTTTAATGAAATAATTTTGGTCAGAAGAAGGAGATCAACAGGAACACATAAGCTCAGTGTCAATTGAGCCAGTGTAACACAATGTATTACACTATAATACAGTGTAATACAATTAGAATTTGCTTGCAGCCTACCTGGTGTTGTGCCATGGACAAAAGTCATATCTTGTTGCAAGCTTTTGGGAATCTGCTGCTACAGATTTCCTCTTGAGCTTACTGAGTGACACCATGGCTCTCAATACTCACACTCACTCTTTGTCCTCTGTTACCTTGACAGTATCCTCCTCTCTGGTGGATAGAGATCCTTTAGGGACTGTCCTAGTGTTGCAAATGCTTCCTGCTTCTTGCTCTAAGAAGAAATCTTTGCCTCAAAGGCCTCTTTGGCTGTAATACTCCCAACCCCTACGGCTCCCTGCATTCCCTTAGATGTCTAAAAATGCAGCTCTGCTGTCCTCCAGTTCACGTTAGCCCTCTCATTAAAACCTTTCCCAGGGTTTTATATCATATGGTTTTGTAGCCCTCTCTGCTTACTAATGTCTTCCCCACTGGCCTTGGTCTCTTCCCAGGACTCTCAATTTGCCACCCTAGCCTTCCATACTTCATCACCCAAAATCAGTGCCATACATTTGCCTGGCTGCCCACAAAGCTGAGCACTCGACACAGGAAAAGGAAACTACCTCTGAGCTTAAGTAAAATGCAAAGCAGAAGCTCTGGTAGTCCTCAGCAATCCCATTTGAATCCTTGGAACTCCTTTCTTCCTTCACCAGATTAATTAATTTCTGTCTTCTCATGACCCAGTCTCCTACTGGTACAGCAGAATAGGTGGCTAAAAAGGTGCCTCGTGACCTTAAACACCCAAAGATAATCCAAGGAGGGAGGTTGTGGCACAGGTAAAAACCACACACCACATTTTAAAATAAATTCTGTAGGCTGGATTCCTTGAACTTATGCCTTGGATATGAGGATACACTGTGTAGAACAGTCTGACTTGGGTATGTTCACTTATTTTACCAGTCGTTGGGTTCTTGTTAACTGTGTGCTGATTTGACACCAAGTTCCTTGCCACAGTATGCATTGTCATATATGTCAAATATATAAAACATTGCCTAGCTGTACTTTCGTTAGATGAGATTTTGCACACCCCCACACAGGGCAATGTGCCCTGCAGAAACTGCTGCAGCATCCCCAGCCAGGAAGCTCCGGTAGGAGAAATGCTATGACAGTGCAAACATTTACCTCCCTTGCAGGCGTGATAGGAAGTGACACTGCAAATAGACGTGTTTGAGCCACCTGGTCTCAAAGGTGTGGAAGGTGTCCCTGCTCCTGGCAGAGGAGGCTGGAACTGGATGATCTTCTAGATCACTTCCAGCCCAAAGCAGCCTATGATTCTATGATTCTTTGTAACTGGTCAAGGCCTCAGCCGTGGGCACATCAGCTTGTCTTTTAACCAAAAGCAGTCCTGAAGCCTGAGGACATCTGCACACAGCCAATGTCCTAAATGAAACCTGCATAACCTGCCTGAAATCCCCCAAGAAAGCTACCCCAGAAGCTCTAACCTTGTCTGCATGTGCATGGTCCTAATTGCATTCAGTGAATATAAAAGCCTTCAGTGCCAGTGCAGGCATTGCAGTGCCATGGTGGAAAACATTAGAGAGAATTAACAGAAGGTCCCAGAGAAATAAAAGTGTAAGTAAAGGAAGCTATACTGAGGAGCACAACATTTGACTTGTAAGTGTTGTGGCCTGAACCATAATCCAAAACAGTCCTGAGTTTAAGGTTTCAAAAACTTGAAATGAAAATAATGAAAACTTCATTCAAATAATAATTTTGCTGAAGTATTCTTTACCAGGGGCAATCCTCATAGACTTGTGTTGATTAAGGCAAAATCCATAGATGCTGGCCTGGCGGTGCAGGAACTTCTAAGGCTGTCATTTTTCCCTCTCACACCATGCTACCTCTTTCCTCCAAGCTGACTTTCCACCGGTTTCATTCCTCCGCCACCTCATCCCTCACAGACATTACTTTTCTAAAACACAGTGTACAAATATGTTTTCTGAGAGATGGGAGCAGAAACCACTCCATAGCTCAGGGCTGTTTTCCCATGCAGGTATCCCCTTGCATCCCTGTCCAAGACTGAGCACCAAGATGTTTCCTATTACCATCCGAGTAGCAGTTGCATCTGGACAGTTTTTCCTTATCTCCTGTTTATAGGCCCATCAATGTCTCGCCTCATGACTCAGAGATAACACTCTCCAAGAGCCAGTTCTGTTTAACAGGTGATTAAGAACACACCTTGTGACTCAAAATAACATCAGCCCATTGTGAGATGCTCCACCCAGGAGGAGAAACTAGGCATTCCCACCTGGATAAATCCAGGAATTTCTAGACAGAAAGGCAGCCTTTCCACAGGTTTCCGAGAAGACACAGCAACCACATCTGCCACTCCAAGAGGACTGCAGCCACTCCAATTTAGACTGCTACCAGCACGCTGGCCAAAGTGGGTGTCAGGTTGTATTCTGACTTTGCCAGTGGTCTTCCTTTTGTATCATTGTGTGTATTTTTGTCTTTTGTTTTCCCTTTTCCCAATAAATTGTATTTCTGACTTGGAGTCTCTCACTGGTTTTGCTTTCAAACCAGAACAATCCCTCAGCAGAGATGTAGGGTCTCAGCATGAGGCCAGCTCCTCACCTTTGCTCTTCACTTCCAGTACCCTGTTCACAAAACTCATTAAAAAAACCCCTCAAGGCTAAGGACTGAAACTTTGACACTGGGGGAGAGACTTATTCATCCTCCACAGCTGGTAAGTGTGCCTACTGACCTACATCGTGCCAGCAGCATCAAAGATGGGCACCAGGTCTGAAAAGCTCACTACAGACACCTGGCCTTTCCTACAGGAAAAGCACAGGCTGTAAATATGCTTCCAGGAAGGTGTCAGTGGCAGGAACACTGGCTAGCACCTATACATGCCCCAAGGCAGCCTCTGCTGTCATTCCAGCACTAGAGAAATTATGTAACAGCAGTGCATTTTTGGAATGCAGCAGCATCCACCCATCAGGCTGCATTGGATGCCCACATGCAAGGCTGCAGGCTGGGGTTCCTCTTCTGCTTCGGCTACCAGCGCAAAAAAAAAATGAGATGGAGACAAACAGGAGATAAAACACAGACAAAGGACTGCTGAAAAATATCAGTTGTAGTAACTCCTAGGATTAACCTTAGGTGTCAGATGAGTCGATGCTTCTCTTGAACATATGAACCATTATGTGGGTATAACAGCAATACACTCCATAATCCCTTCTGTGTTTGGCTTTATTGGCTTATTGTGCAGAGCCATTAGAATCAGGATTGTCTCTTATGAAGCTGTTAATGGGATGCAAATTGTATGAAAGATTTCTCTGCATCAATAGAAAATAACCTAGTAATACATTCTTGCATAATAATCTGCATAAAAATCTGCTACAAAAAGCATACTTTGAAAGAAGAAAAAATCCTGCTTGACTAAGGAAGAAATATGCTCATCATAGGAAAATGAATATCAGGATTGGAACTCGACATGACCTGTCTTAGAGCTGCTTGGTACCAAATAACAAATGTGCCTTTAACTACTGAGGTGTTCTGAAGATGTGATTCACACCATATCATGGCTAAAGCCAGGTAAAGAAAGTGCAATTAATATACTATGCACTGAAAAATGTAGCTTCAGTCTGATCTGTGCTGAATTTAGCAAAGAGCCATGGCCAAAATATGCTATATATATATGCTGTAAATATGTGATATATATGCTATTTGAATTAAATTAGAAGTCTAAGCATTTCTTCTTTTCATGCTGAAGTGATGCTTCAAGACTGAAATTTGACTTGTAGTAAGGTAGTAACACCTGAAACTAAATAGCATGAAGTGCCAAGCAGTAAGTCAAGAGTAATTATGTACTTTATCTGCCACATAACTTTGGGATTTTTTTCTTTTTGGTGTGGACATCAGTGTGGCTGTGATTTCAGTCCATTGTTTCCAGCAAGCACACAGCTGGAATGAACCTGTTATTGGTGTTCAGCCTGTGCCACCTAGACTGGCATTAGTGGCAGAGTCCCCAGCACCTCCGCGCACCGTCCGTTTCTCATGTCATGCCATGGATCTGCCTATTCTCTATCCAGTCATGTCCAGCCAAGAATGTCTGGCACCAGAACACTGAGAAATACCAGGCCAGGCAGAGCTGCAGATGTGAAACCCCTCAAACTTGTCACAGTGGCAGTGGGCAGTCCTAGGGATACCCACTACAAAGAGCCAGGAAGACAGAGAAGAAAAGTAGCATTGTTGAAATTCCTTAACCTTTTTCTGCTCAAAACACCTAGGCACAACAGGAGCCCAGAGTTTCCCTCCAGGGACACTACTCTGTCTCAAGCATGAAAGACCTGTCTCTTGCTTAGTCTCCTGCTGGGGTCAGCTGATATACATGGAGGATCCTAAATAAAGAAGAGCTGAACTCCTTGCCCAAGCTTTTCCTCACTGCTATCTGCATTCTTTTGCATTCATTAAAAAACAAACAAACCTGTTTCCTGATAGCAGGGAGGAAAATCACAGGGCTGGGTTATTTGGCTATTTGGGTTTTTTTTTTTTTACTTGAAAAGGCACTTGAATATGAAGAGAGAAGCAGCTCTGCAGGAAATAGACAGGGAGATTCAAGTGGTTGGTAATAGACAAATGTGATGCAAAAGGAGAGCAAACAAGAAACCCACTATCTCCATCTCTCAGGAATAGGAGAATGGAAAATAAAAGATGGGAAAAAGAAAAAAGAATTGACACTGCTCTACCAGCCAGGTCTTGGAGAGGAACCAGTATACTCCCAGTCTGGCCCAGCGAGCTGCCTTGGACAGGGTGAGTGGATGTCAGCCACAAAGGTTGCAAAAAACAGTCCCCTTGTTTTACAGTGACAGTTAGATCTCTGAGAGAGAGCTGAAAGAAGCAACGAGTGTAGAAACCCACAGCCAAGAGCAACAGCTGCCTCCAGAGGATGACAGGGGGACAAAGATAGCACTGGAGGCTGCAGCACTCCTTGGCACAGGGCTGACCAGTGGCGGGAAGTGCCTCACATCCTCTTCTCCGCATTGTTCTCCCAACTCCTCCGGTGGCTGGGAAAGTTTCTTTGAGCAATTTACCCCATCCTCACCCTGCAGCTGGCCAGCCTGCTGCTATTGATTCACTTCCCCAGGCATTTCTCTTACTGTCATGCTCTTGTGGCATCAAAGCAGCCACTGGGCTCAGGCAGGGGGGTGGTGCAGACTTCTCACTGTCAGAGGAAACTTTTCCTATATACCAACATTTTTTAACCACAGGGAATGGCAGTGGTGAGAGCAAGGACAAATGAACACTCAACCAAGATATAGGTGGATTTAGGAAGCATTACTGCTGCTTTATGTGAGAGGTGACACCTTTCAGACCCGGCACCACTCTATTATGTGTAAGGTTGTTTTCCTTCCCTCTCAGCACAAAATAAAAATCATCAAACAAAGAGTCCTGGGTTTAGATCCGTAATCGGATCAAATTGTTGTTAATGACCTTGTTTGGTCTATTGTGCCTTTGTTGTCCACCCCAGCTTGCACCAGGGCAGGTAGCATGCTTAACACTGCCATCGGGGTGACCTGACTTAGAGCCATCCTGGTTTTATTCTTCCTTTGGAAGAGGGCTGGCATCCTGCAGGACAAATCTGAGTCTCACTGCCAGAGAGCTACGGATGATTGCTAACGTCATGTCAAGGTAAGTACAGGCTATAGTGTGGTGGACTGGAGGCTTTGAGAGACCGGCGTGCAAGCACAGAGCTTTAACACTAAGGTTACAACTAAACGTCACCTGGGGCTGGCTGCTTAACTAAGGTAAGTCTTGTTTAACTGCAGGAAATAACATTTTGTAATAGAAATCTAATTACAATGAACAGGACCCAATGTAAAGGTTATGGTTTATGGATTAACAGTGAGAACTGATGCTGTGAACTGGGAACTCATCTGGAACTGGCTGAAGGGGAAAAGGACATGCTGGTAGTTAATTATTTTGGGCACCAATAGGATGCAGTTATGGAAAGACAAGCATGATCCCAGGATGTGCTGCAGAGTGTGTTCAGCAGAGGAGGTGAAAAACAGAGACGCTGACATGTACAGATAGGTACTGAAATGCTGAGTGCCAAGGGGAGTTGCCCAAGGGAACCCCTCTCCCTTCATCACTGTGTACAGGAGAAAGCTACAAAAACACAGTAACATTTCTCTGTATGGCACAAGAAGAACTGATTTGCTCATAACTATAAAGCAAAAGGTCTCTCTCTGGCAAAGCTGTTCTGGACCAGCCCAACAGTCAGAGTACTGGGTAGAAGAGCCACAGTGAGCTTTGTGACAGCTAGGCTGGATCAAGACAAAACCAGTGAGAGGCAGTGTCTGCCACGGAAGAAGCCAGGATTCAGAGGGCATTCATCCTCATCCCATGAACCTAGGGAAAAAAATAGAAGCTGAAAATGGAAAATTTGTGTGGCTATTTGAACTGGAAGGGGAAAAAAAAACTCCTACTAATGTGTCACTGCAACCCTTCTAGTGCTGGATGTAGCCAGCCTTTGATCCCAGGCCTTTCATGCACTTGGTAAAAGGCACGATGGCTCTAAGTCCTCTCTTGTCTTATTGCTTACTTGGCTTAAAGGTGCATGGCAGTGTTAAGGGTACCTCTTGATGGCAACAATGGGGAAGGAAGAAAGAAAATAAAAAATTTCTAGCAAAGACCACCAAGTGCCATGAAGGGCAGGTGGGGGGCAGACACTGATGCTGGGTGCAGGCATACTGTCATACTGTGGAGGTGACCTTGTGTGGCATGTTTAAAAATAGCAGATGCCACCGTACTTCCCACTCCGCAGGCTTCATGCTCCCTCCTTTGTCACATCCCCTACAGCACTACATAGGTTGTAAGTAATTTAAAAACACAACTAATTACTTCAGGGAGATGTTTAAGTACCTGAGTCTTCAGCAGATACAGGACACTTACAATGCTGCAGGCATTGTAATGCAAGAGCAGAAGGTCTCCTGGTGGGTGCCTATGCCAGAGGAACCAGCAGCCCCAGCACCGGTGGGACAGAGAGGTCACCCGTCAGCAATCCCCACAATCAACCTCTTGTGTGGGACGTGTGAGAAAGCTCTCCCTTTCCTGTCGCACGCTGCTGAGTGCTCTGGCAGCTGCGGGCCCCCTCCAACACCCTGGCAGGCCTGAATAGACGGAGCCGCCCCAGAAACAGCCAGATGTGTGCTGGGTTTCTTGGGATTTACTGTCAGACCATGTGTGAGATCAGCATCAGGCCAGGGCGGTGCTGTTTAGTTAATTTAGTTTTGTGATCTAATTTCCTTACTTTAACTCTTTTTGTCCCCTCAGCATCTTGAAAGGAAATAAAGAAGAGATTCAAGATGCCAACATCTTCAACTCCTTTACAGGGTCTCTGTTTGATATTCGCTCCCTGATCTTCGTTCCTTGCTGTAAAAGCTCTCCATTCCCATGATTTAATGCACATGCCAACACAAGCTGCCAATTACACTGGTCTTAATGCAAGGTGACTCCAAAGACACTGTCTGCCAGCAGAATCTGGCCCTCTGTAGCAAAGCGGTTGCTGTGTAAACTCAGAGATGAGCAGTATTGCCTGACTTATGACATCTCAGCCATTTCATCCATCTTGCTCCCTCACTCCAGAGTAGGAGCACACCTTTGCAAACCACAAGTCTCTGCAGCAAGGTCCACACACATACCCAGTTGTTTGGATTCAGTTCCTGTGGCTTTTAGGAAGGATCACAGATTGGAAAAATCACTGGGCTGTGAACAGTGTGGACCCCTCTGCTAATGAGAGCTTATGAAGGAGCCATTTATTTCCCCTTCACTGAGAGGCCCTGGCAAAGCTATGGAAGGTGACTTCAGGCAAGCTATGGAGCATGGCTTTTTGACCCTGGATACACTGCATCCATCTAGTTCACTGCTCCTCTAATTCAGACCCAGCTTCAAGCATGGAGGGATTTTCCCAAGAATGTGGAATTTTTATGGCTCTGTCACATTTTGCGACAAGCCGGAGGCTTGTCTAAGATCCCCCTGTCAAGTTCCATTTTTCAGGCTCTTTGTGCAAAAATGATACTTAATGGAGGAACCTCTCCAGTGTGTGCACAAGCAAGGACTAAAGAATACACAACATACAATCCATAAATAGAGACGCTTTAGGGACTTTTTAAACATTCATGCTTTTTGCATAATTGATGACTTTCCATAACAGATATGGATGATAAACAGCTTTAAATAAAATGAAAATTTATTGTTGTCGTATCATTTATCAGCATCACGTTAAACTGTAAAGCATGGGAAGAGTATCGCCATGTTCTCAAATGAAACTGGTGGAAGTGAGAATAATTCAGGAGCTGCATCTTTACATTCATCAGGGTTTTCAATGAGATTGCCAACAGCCAAGAAGCTGCACTAGAACCTAGGAGCCAGAGAAAGAATTGTGTGTCATTGCATCGCCACCATAAGTCACCAAGCACCTCCTCTGCAGCTCCAAAGGACCAAAAATAAGCCTGTTCTCCAGGGCAGGACATATCATTTAGGGCTCATCTTCTCTAAAGTGGACAGCTATGGCTAACCAAAACTCCCAGTCTCCCATTATGTTCCATAGACAAGGTGGGAACTTCCAGCAAGAGATTTGCCCCATTGAACATATATATATATATGAATATATGTGTGTGTGAGATGCCTGTTGCTCCTTATGCTGTGAGAGAAGAGAAAGGATGATTAGCTTGGATCACTGTGTGACTTTCACACTTCTACAGTGAGCTGAGATGAATCTCACCTCTGAGAAAGACAGATATTTGCCAAGGGATTTTGAGTCACTCCAAATTCCTTCAAAGTGGGGAGGTCCTGTGTCAGGAAAGTAAACAAAATTTCTTAGTTGTGATGGCAATGGGTGTCCCGAGGCACTTCAACATCTCAGCACAAGCTGCTGAGGAACCTCTTGTGCCCTCAAGCTTCAGGTTCCCCATGATTTTTCAAAAATAATTGACAGAGGCTCAGCAGGTCAGCTAACTCTCACAGGGTCCACCCTACTGCAGCCTGCTCATGGAGATAGGTTTGATTTTTCCAAGTATTCCCATATCATCTCTTTGCTGATATCTTTGTTGACAAGGCCAACAAAGACAGACCAGATAACTAAACATAACAAACCCGCCTTCAAAAAAAGTTAGGAACCATTAAAAAAAACAAAAAAAAAACAAAGTGGTTTTTTTTTTACTACTTGCCTGCAGCTTTTTTAAATCAATGGAGCAAGGATTTCACATTACTTGAAATACAAGCTGTGCTTGAGGGGTAAAAAGTGCCTTCGCATACCAAAGGCCAGGAAGACTGTGAACCCCAGTCCTGAGCCAAGGGAAGGACATTCAGGCTCTGGGACACAACCACAGCTGTCACTACCAAATCCCTTTGACTTGGAGGGTGCTATTTCAGCTTGTCAGGCCCTTCGTCACCACTCAGAGCCTGGCTCCTCTACCACAGCCAGTACAGCTTTTACTGCCCAGCCCCAGTGTGAGACTGCAACAAGAATATTTATACCTGAAGGAAGCTGGGTTTACCATCAATCCACATGGTTTTAACAAAGAGCAAAGCATCCCAAACAAACTTGTTCTATTTTATTTTATTTTATTTAAACTGAATTTGTAAAGCCTGTCCCTGACCTCACAGGACTGCTGCTCTGTCTCCTCCCAGCCAGGCAGCCCGTGAAGCATCCTGCTGACTCCGCTTTGGCAGGAGTTCATGCCCCCAGCAGGACCGGGGCTGAGAGAACAAAACATCCAGCCCAGCAGGCCTGGCTCCAAGCACCAGCCCTGAACTCTTGTGCAATCTTCCTTGAAAGGAATTCAACTTGGCCAAGAGCAGAGCATTTGCACATGGCCTGAGAGCTGGATTGAGTACCATAAACAAAAGGAATCAAAAAGAGAGGAAGAGCATTGGGTCCCAGGGCAAGGAGGAATGCAGGCATCTGACCCTGGCCAAGCTGTGCTGAGCACTGTGACGAATGCCTGAGGCAGAGAGGGTGCACTGTGCAAGGGGACAGAAGAAGCCAGAGGAGAGCCAGGGACCGGGACTTGCTCCTGCTGCGGTTTGGAGCACAGGGCAGAGGCGCTCATGGCCCCTTTGGCTCCGTATCAAGGAGCTGCAAGTATAGGGACACAGAAAGACAGGCCAGTGGGGTGAGAGGACAAAAAGGGACTTGGGATATGACCACAAAAATGTATTTCTCTGGGCTCAATTCAAGGTAGTCGGTAGGAACAGGGACACCTCTGCACCTCCAAACAGAGGAGGACAATCACATGAGAATCAGCTGCAGATCGTACTTGCATGAAAGACAAAGGGTGCTCACACCAGTTTTGTGAATGTGATGGACAAAAAGAGACTGCTTTGCTTGAGGTACCCTCAGGGATATAACCTGGGCCAATCGAACTATTTTGACTACACAGAAAGTTTTTTCTTCATCCAGCTCAGGCACCCAGCTGGGTATAAGGCATCCTGTAACTGCACTGGTGATGCTTCTCAGGGGAACAGAATTGAGAACGCCCTGCTCAAACTGACCTGGATGTTTGCCCTTTTGGAGTTGCACTGAGAAGTTCCTTCACCCAAACCTCTCTCCTGCACCTATGCAGGGAGCATGGCCAGGGGAAAGGCTCTGTGCAGCCTGTGCAGGGTGTTTCTATGCCTCAGCAGTCCTACTTGGCCAGAACAACCCCTTCAGGCCATTAGTAGTTGGTGTTAAATAGAGCATCCCTCCAGCTGTGTTTTCCTGTGCCAGCCACTGAGCTCACACTCCCTGGCCCAGAGCTGGAGAAGCACATATCTGTCGGGCAGCCACTGCCGTCACAGCCCACAGAGCCTCAGCCCAGCACCAGGGAGGCTTTCTCCACTCAGAGACACTTTGCCCATGTATGGCAGAACCAGGCCAGTGTGGGGCAGATGGCAGCAAGAAGAGGAAAGCAGTAAATTATTAAAGGATTAAGACTGAGCTATGGAGATAGTGAAGTGGGTCCAAGACATCTAGTTTGCCTAAAGGAATCAGGAGCCCACAAGCAGCTGGCACATTGGGAAGCAAGCCTAGAGCCTAGAGACAAACTGCTGAAGCCAAATGCAGGGCAAGATGCACTTCCTAACAGCAAAGTGCATTAGGCAGTGACAAAGTTTCCCAAAGGAAGCCCCATCACTTGAATCACTGGAAATAAGGCTAGACAAAATACTGGATCATGTCCAAGAGGGGATAACTCTTCACCAGCAAGAAGAGAGTAGTGAATAAGATGAATACTTGAGTGTTTTCCATCTCCATGAATCCATGTATCTAATGCACTCAGTGCTTTCTCAATGTCTGAAAATAAGTAAGTGCCTTTCTTGTGCCATCAGCACATCTCAGCATGGAGCCAGGATGGGGAGAGGCCTGGGTGGGAGCACACAACCATCTTCTTTGGTGCCCAGGAGCAGAGGAGGCAAGCGGCTCTTGGGTTTTTTTGCAAGCAGGCAGGGAATGCAAGCAGTGCTCTGGTTTCTCTGCCCTCCAGCATTGCAGCAAGCCCCTTCCCCACAGCCCCAGCCCTGCTCTGCAAAGCACTCCAGGAGCTTTGTCTTGCACTGCAAAACATGGCTGACTCTTGCCTTGCTCCCGCAGAGGAGGGAGCCAGAGGAGCCCACTAGATACAGACCAGCCTCTTCATCTGGAGTGGGCAGGTGAAGGTCACCAGTGCACAGGGGTTAAGGTGTCAGGATTGAGCTACATCAGTTTTGTTTCTTGGTGCCTTCTGCTTCCCATGAAATCTCTGCCTCTGGAAATCTGTGCTTCCCTGGGGAAGCCCCCCCTCCTGCCTTGGTCCCTCTGCAGCCAGGCTTACGCATCCAGTGGAGGACAGTTCCCATCCTGGGAAAGTCACTCATAGCATCAGGGTCTCTCTCCTGACAGCTGATTATTTGGTTGCTGTTAATTGCTAATTAATTCCAGAGTTATGTTATTAAGAGGTGGACCAGGGTGGCATGGCAGCAGCCTGGTAAAATCACATACTTCTTCATGGGAAAGGGCACTACAGAATTTTTTAGGCCATTGACTAGTTAACCATTAGCAACTGGTAAAATCCCTGCACAACAAGGCGAGTCCTCTTGGCACTGTTAGAAAATCCTATTTCTAGTGGGTTATGAAACAGAGGTTTTGATGTGCTGCCAGGTTTGATGTGGAGCTCTGGGAGCTGAACACTTGCTGCACTGTCAGCTGCCGGCCGAGAGCCGCTTACATAAAGCTTTCCTAGCAACCCTGCTTTGCCGTCTACATTTGTCTGTCCATCTGTCTGTCTATCCACCTCTGCAGTGGAAAAACGGAATGACCCAATGAGGAACTGGACCAACCAGCTCTTCCTATGCTGACTAACATCCAGTGGTCTGCGGCAAGCCTTGAGCTGGGGAGCTTTTCCATCACTGAGCAACACTTCATGCAAAGCCCACCATCCCCTTTGGGCGCCTTCCCTGCGTCTGCATCAACAGGAGGAAACAAGCATCACATCCTGTGGCCTGCGCCAAGGAAAACAGGAGTGCTGCCGGGAGGGAAGGAGGTGCGGGAGTGGGGAGGCAGCCCTACTGCCCCAGCTGGCCTCGGCCTCCCCACCAATGGCTGCCTACCTCCTGCTGGGGGGAGATGCTGGCACCCCTTGGGGCTCCCTTGGTAATGAGACATGACTCTGTTATTTGGTTGGCAAAGAGACCAGGTGGAAAGAAGAAAATGACCAGGATAGAAGATGTCCAGAAGGCAGAAAATCCAATGGTTTCTCCTGTATGTCTTTGTTCCCACTCTTTATGACTAGCAGCAACTAAAAAGTGTCCTGAGCAAAGTCCTTCCTTTACAGACAGGGCTTGCCTCCTGCATTACGCCACAGCAGCCACACGGGCACCCGAAAAAATGCAGTGCATCTGGCTTGGTTAGCCTGAGATTTCTGCACTTTGGGGGCTTTAATTTAACAAGAAAGGTGTGCAAGCATTACCTAAATCATTGTACTTGCTGGTGTGTGCATGGTGGTTTTTTTAAGAGGGAAAAAAAAAATCCACCCCCAAAGTCACCCTGCTGGCAGCTGAATGCAGCAGGGATGATGTCATTGGAACAGTTGGAGGAGAAAAGAGAAAAACAAGTCTGTGTGTGCTAATCCTGTTTGCTGCCCTAAAGGGAATGGAAAGCCGCCAAGGCGAGGAGTTCTGGGAAACCATATAAGGGTGCCACACAAGCGCCGCCGCCAACATGGGGAACTGACATCTTTGTTCTCCCCAGCTCGGCAGCTGGCCAAAGGCCTCATTTCGGCGCTGCAGCATGATTACACTGGACATCTGCCAGCTGAGCGCTGAGCCTCTTTTCTTCTCCGTAAGCTTTTTGCCAAACATGTAATAGTTGCCATGGCAGTCACAAGTAAAGTAGGAAAAAAAAAAAGAAATATCGCACACGTATAGATAGAGAGGGAGATAAAAAAACCCAACAAGAAAGCAGAGGCATGCCTTGCTCCAGATGTGCCACATGTCTGGGTATAAAAAGCAAGCAAACTTATTAATCAAAGATTTTGGGGAGGGAGGGAGGGAGGGAGGGAGGGAGGGAGGGAGGGAGGGCGGCACAGCTGAAAGGTGACTTGAGGATAAAACAATAAGTTCACACAGGCACACGTACACCACAGCGGCAGGGCAGGCGGCGGTGGGCTGACCCAGTGGTCTCCTCCCCTGCCTGCATCCGAAACTGCAGGCAAACAAGGTTTAAAATAGAACAACATGGTGGCACTTTCACTATTGCTTGCCTGCCTGCTTGCCTTTTTTTTTCCTCCGTCTCATGTGTAAAAAAAAAAAAAAAAAAGGAGAAGCTGTTCTGAGGATGAGAAGGGGGTTATTTATAAGCTCTGCATAGCAGAGGGAAGCAGACAACCCTGATCTGGTGGCATCTTAAGGCAGAAAATCCCATTTCAGCCTCTGGTTCAGGCCAAATGGTATTATTTGAAGTTGTGCTCTAAACAGTTAACAATTAACCACCCAGCAGTCCCAGGTTTATAGCAAGCATTTCATATAACTATGCAACTGCTGCCAGACCCTCATGGGCAGATCTATGCACATAATAGAAGAGGTGGTCCCTGCTCGCTTTCTTTTTCCACCCTGAGAAGCATAGGCTAGTTTCATTTTACAAAGAGGCTATATACAAAAAAGTTCACTGCCCAGTGAGCTGGATTTCATCTGACTATTTATAATCGTCTCTTCTCCCCACACTCACCCTTCAGGCACTGGGACAGTCGCTGGGCAATGGTGGCCATGTTTGCAGCCACCCCAGCAGCCAGTATAGTTGCAGTGTGTCTGCAGGTGAGGCTCCAGTGAAAGGCCAGATAACACTGCCCAGGATGGGATGCAATGTCCAACCCATTCCCAGTGGGCCATGCTCTTCAAACCCCTGGACAGGCTACCCACCTGCCCTGAGAACATTCACAGAGTGTAGGACATTGCTGCACTTAAAGGGCATCCCCAAAATGTAGGAACTGCTGGAGCAAACCTGGTCAGAGCAGTACCAAGCAGCTGCAGCCACTCAAGGACCAGCCCACCTCGAGCAAGCAAGCGCCGGGAAGGCAAACAACCCCCAAAACAGAACTGTGAACAAGTTGGGTCTGGCCCCCAAGAGCCTGCAGCCTCTGATGGCATCATTGCAGCATTGTGGGCATGGGGAAGAGGTTGGCTTAAATGCAGAAAAAGGCAGCCAGAGTCACAGTAATTAAGGAGACTGGACTCTCACCCTGCCTCACTGCTGCCTTCCTGCATGGCAATAAATCAGTTAGCTACGGCTTGCTCCAGGTTCCCATTTGTAAAAAGAAAGTATGGTTTTCCTCCGTATCTCAGAGATGGGCTAAGTATCTTGAATCATTAATATCTGTAAAGTGCATTCATTTCCTCAGATGGAAGCTCCTACTGATGTGTGAAGTATTATTCGGATTATTATTGCTAATAAATAAGGAAGACAGGGCAATTTTACTTCTTGGTAGGCTTACACAGGGAACAAGAATGCAGAAACTGGGGAAGATGTTAATTTGTACCAAAGGTGACCCCCTTGCCAGTGCTAAGCTTAAAGGCAGCATCTGTAAAACACAGAGATAAAACCCCTGGGATCCTGGTGGGTTCCTAACCCACTGAAGACCTCCCCAGGAGTGCTGACCCCCTGGCAGCTCCTGTGGGGCCAGTGGCAGGAACTCTTGGCCACCAGCAAGTGGAGGCCTGCTCTGCAGCCCTGTCCTGAGCGCCACCAGGTATTGTGGGTGGCCCAGAGGAGGAAACCTGTGCAGGAGGTGATTTATGCCTCCCCTTAGATGCCCGACTTTTTACTGGGGTGCGTCTTATCTAAAGAAAGGGTGGGCATTGAGGCATCATACCCAGCAGTCTGAGCAGATGCACCCCCAGTTTCACAGAACTGAGCCATAGCAATTGCTGAGCCAAGAAAAACTGTTTTCCTACACAGGAAAGGGAGAGAGGGAGGGAGGCACCTCTGCAGAGCAGTTCACTCCTGTGGGCTATACCCAGTGCCTACTGTTTCCCAGTGACCACCAAAGCTCCTCAGGCACCTGCATCCCTCACTTAAAATGTGATGAGCCACTAGGCCTTTCCCCAAGGTGGCAGAGCAAGCACCAGGGGGAACCATCACTTGCTTCCTTGGTGCTTGGGTGGGCTATGTGGAGCTCCACACTGCACGTCAGCCCCTATCTAAGGGATCACCCTCCCACTGTGTGAGTGTTGCTAATTGGAGGGTTGTAACCTACAGAAAATTTTGCCAGCACATTTTCATATATGAGAGCATGGCTGTAAAAAAAGAAATTTCAGGGTGGTGGATTAATGTTACTTGGTTCTGGCCAAGTTAATAAAATATGGCCTGAGTTACTGCCAGGCTGCTTAATTCACTTTTATTCAAAGTGGCTGGGTAATTTCACTGAGGTTGGCTTAGCAGGAAGCAGAGTCAGCTCTGGCTTTGTCTGCTTCTGCATGCCACCTTCCTGGCTGGCAACAGTGGCTGTGTCCCCACAGAGCTGGGACAATGGGGAGTAGGGAGACTTCCCTCTAGCAAGACATTGTGTGCTGGGGGCTGCAGGGTGACATCCATCTTGTCCTGAACCTGGAGGGAGCATGGACTGGGAGCACGTGCTTGCACAGTCTGCCAGCTGCATGCAATGTTATGAATGGCACCAATGGTGTTTCCTCATGGCTGCCCTTCCTGCAGGTTGGTCCAGGATGGCCAGTGCAGCCATCAGCCCCATCAGCATTTAAAAGAATCAAACTGTCACCCCAAAAGCCAAGCCTTAGCTGGTCAGCTGGTCAGAGGCACTCTGGCATTGGGGCTCAGCAGCAGGGGCACTGCGGCCTCCTGTAGCTCCTCCCTGCCAGCAGGGATAAGAGGAAGGGCTGAGCATCTTTCCTCAAGGGTTAAGCAACATCAGCAACCTCCATGCTTTAAAGAAAACCTTTCATATCTCCCCACTTCAGCTCCAGTGGAAGTGATGTTTCCAAAGGCAGTGCTCTGCCTGTGCAAGCTCTCCTTCTCGCTGACATCCTCCAGCTGATTAGTTGCCCCCTGGTTCCTAAACCAAATTTTGTTCCTTTGCCCACCTGCATGGCAGAATTAATCACTGGCACACACTGTGGTACCTGGCACTAAAAATCAGTGTAGAGGTGCATTCCTGAATGTGCTCTGAATCATCATGAGGTTCCCGAGCTTTAAATCGGAAGTAGAACATGTTGCTTTCTCAATGGACAAATGAAATTTTATGCAGTCCACTTGCTTCTGAAACAAGCTCTGAATCATGCAGAGGGCAAGGTGCCAGGAGTGGCTCTGCTCTCATCCTGGCTTCACTACTTACTTACTGTGTAAAGGGGGTAAATCCTGGTCCCTCCTCCTCCCCACCAACATCCCCAAGGCAGGGGACACTTGCAGGGGGCCACAGGGCTTCATGCACAGAGGAACAGAGGAAGGAAATACTTCTCATAAGCTGTGACACCAGCTCCCTAAAAGAACATGACTTTTCTGCCTTCTCTGCCTTTTGCCCCCCTCCTAGGCTCCTGGCAGAGGAGGATGCTCCCAGTGCCAGAGGGTGCCACAGGGGGCTGAGCAGTGGGGCTGGGAGCCACAAAATGAACCCTGTGAGGCTGCACAAATCTTTTGAGCTCAGAGAGGTAGATCTTCCTGCTGCACTGATAAAAGCCTGGATTCCTAGGTAAATAGAATGCATTATTATTATTAAAATATTTATTTTAAAAAGCTTGGAATCATGATTTAATATGGTAGAAAGGGCTATTCTTACATGGCGTTTGCAGAGCTTCTTCTAATACAATATTTTCTAACTTCAGACATGGTAACCCAGTAAGCTCCACTACCATGCTAATACTATATAAAAATTATCCTTTATTATAAATCATACTGCACACCAAAAAGGATATAAATAGAGCCCCAGTGCGGCATTGGCACGCCTCATATTTCTCCTGGTTCACATTAAATGAGCCACTAAATTACAGTGTCCTTCTTTATAATATCATCCTCTAAAGCTGAGCATTTTGTGTGTTACACAGGGCTGCTGTAACAAGAGAAATTAGCATGGCTGGTTTAATTCAGCAAGTCTGCCATGCATGTTAGAGGCAGAGTGTTAAAATGAGCTAGAATGAGAAATTTCATTGTCCTTTTAAAAAACTCACCACTCGGAACGTGTTCTTTTTGTGGGGCTTTGCTAAGGCCTGACACACAGGCTCTCTGCAGGGGTTTAGCTGCTCCCTCAGTTCCAGCAGCAGAGAGGTGAGGGAAAAGGAAAGGACACCCCATCCCATTCTCCTGCTGCTGCTCTGAGATTCCTGGTCCTTGGATGCCCTCCGGGGAGCCTGGGGAAATTTGGATGCCAGAGAGAGGCACTAGCAGAGCAGAGTGGAAGATGCTGCAGGGGCTGGAGGATCCATCTTCAGATTGGGGTCCTGGTTTTAGTGTGCTGCTGGTTTGTCTGCTAACAGCACTGGAGTTACTCCTGATTTATGTAAATGCAGGTGCAGGCAAATCCAGACCCTTGATAAGTGAGGCTAGCAATTTTTTATTTTTCCAGTTCTCACCTGCAGAAACAGGGAGGTATTTTACCCACAGGATTGATGCCTGCCTGTTTGTAAAGCAGCCCAATCTTCTCCCTAACAGCCAGTGCTACATAATTTCAGAGAGTTATTGTTTGTATTGCAAAATAAAAATACAGTGTTCAGACTGGGTGGGGGGGGGGTGGCGGGCAGGATCCAGCTTGACTGTCATCTCTAATGATGGTATCTGACTGCACTGTAGAAGAAAACCCTCCTGCAGTCCAAGGAGCTGCATATGCCTTCAGGGACACATAAAGTAATTCAGGTCAAAAATGTAGGTTGTTTTATTTAGCAGACAAAGAGGTGGGGAAAGCAAAGAAGGAGAGGGAAAGAGGAAACAGGCTGCTGCAAAAATACAATCCCCATAAAGAGGTTTTCATGATTTCCCCCCAAAATTTAAAGTGAAATGGAGATATCTGGGTTTCAACATTTCCTTGCTGGCCTTGCTAGGTCCCAGCTCACGCTGTCAGGAACCCAGATCAGTTCCCTGCAGGGCAGAGATAAGGATTAGCAAATGGAGTTCATGGCTGGATGTAAGGAGGCAAGGTTGTGGCATAAATGGGCTACCAGACCCTCTCAGGGGCAGCAGCTGGGCCAGAGGAATCCAGGAGGCCCAGAGTTGGCATGAGCAGCTGGTAAGAAGTGAATCCAAATCAAAGTCACCCAAGTGCTCATTATCTGCAGAGCTGGAACACTTCAAGGAAATTTTCAAGACAACTTGTCTGCAGCAAGGAAATGTGTCCCCTCACCCATGTTGGGAGGCTGCAGGCTCTGTGGCCTATGAGGATGCCTAGCAAAGCAAACTGTGCTGTGAATAATCAGTAAAAACTAAAGGTTTCTATTACCTGCAGTGCCCCATGACCATGTGAGATAATATAGAAATGGTAGGCAGCCTCCTGGAAGTGAAATAAAACCTCTAGAGTGGGGCCCTTGGCATCATATCCCCTCAGCAAAAATCCCAAAGGAAATTGGGGTTATGCAAGCTGTGAAAGACCCAGCCTCAGTGCTGAATTGAAGAAGCTGCCAGGACCACATCTTGCTGCTTCCAGAAATATCTGTCTCCTCTTGGCAGGGCAGGTTAGAAATCCCCTGAAGTTTAGCGTACAGACTCCATCAGTGGAGAGGTAAAAGGAGCAAACCTCAGCTGCAAGGCTGAAGCCTGAGCACAGGGCAGTCCTAGGGCAGCTCTGTCTGCTCCTCCCACCTCTCCCAAAATGAAGGAGCTGCCCAATAGAGAGCACAGCCTTTGACCTGCTACCAGCTGCTCAAGCACCCTTTCAGTGTGGATCTTCCTTGACCCGTCCATCCCTGGCTGGTGGCTGCTCAGCAGATGAACAGACATCTCTGTATATGCACATTGACCAAAACATCGCTGCTGTCAGCAGAGAGCCACGTTAAGGAGCGCTTGCAGGGCAAGGAGAGAAAAAGTGAGGCTGATAGTGAAATCTTCAGCCCCTTCCATCTCTGTCCCCTGAGTCCCTGGAGAAAGGCTCTCACAGAGAGTCAATAATTTCAAGACCTTGGGTTTAAAATTGGTCTTGCACAGTAGAGATCACATGTGAAGCAGCAATGGGCTCATAAGAGACAGGTTGAAATGTGATGTCTTCAGCTATTCCCAGGGCAAAACAGGGTATGACCTGCACAACCTGGACCACAGTCCCCACTCTCTTAAAGCCTGGAGAGTTTTGGTTAGCCCATGACAGTGACAAAGGAGCACACAGGAAAACCCGATGGTGTTTGGATCTTGTAATTCAATACAAACCCATTTCTGTAATTTAAGAAACATTTAATAATAATAAAAAAATAAAAAAGAAAGAAAAAGAGATGATGATGATGTATCATTTATCACAAGGAGACAGTGGTATGCTGCAGTATCCCTGGGCAAAGGATGGTGCTGTCATCATTAAGGTAATGAGCTAGCATCTCTTATAAGCCCAATTTTTGTCTTTCCTCCTTAAAAATCTACATGCAAAAGCAGAAAGTTAGTTATAACATTGATAAAGGAGGTCTGGTCCCAAGGTGGAATTTTTGGTCAGATTTAAAGTAAATCAAATATAACACCTTAAAAATAGCAGTCTTCAGCAAAGCCTGGAAGCCTCAGTGATTTCTTTCTACTTTGCAACCAGAAAGACAACCAGGGTAGAGAGGAGGAGCAGAGAAAGAGCTTTAATTTTAGCTTTAGCTCTTGTCTCATCAAGAGATAGTATGTGACACCAAAAAATGAGTCCAATTAAAAATGTTTATAACTCTTGTCTCATCAAGAGATAGTATGTGACACCAAAAAATGAGTCCAATTAAAAATGTTTATAACTTTAAGTTGTTTAATTAGCACCTTCAGAAGTTTCATGATGTTTCCCCACTAACTTCCTCTCTCCTGATGTGCATACATGCAGTGGCAGCTGGTCCTGGAGGGGGATGGTCAGGGCTGCTCCAACCATATCCCAAGCCTGGATTATAGTCTTTTGAGGGTATATTGACCTCCTGGCAAAGCCTTGATGATGAAGGGTCTGCAGAGGCTTCCAGAGGTGCTGGAGGATGCCCTTTTCATTGTCTCTGATGTTGCAAACAAACAAACAAACAAACGAGATGGGAGACCCAATCTACTCCATCAGCCCGGGCTAAGAAACTTGCCCTGCAAGAGCATGTGCTTCTCTCCTGGAACCCTGTGCCGGTGCTGACTCTCTCCTTTGAGCTGTGTTTCCCACCAGTGCTCCAGTATAGATGGTAGGCACAAGGCTGGCCTCAGCCTTTGTGTCCTGCGTGCAGCACCTGTGCCATGCTGGCCCACGTATGGGAGAAGAGAAAGAAACCTTCCCTCCATCCTCTTGTCTATTACACCCTGGAGAGTTAATGAGAGGTGCCTCGTGAGGACTACACATTCTGCTTCCTGCTGGGAAACTCAACCCCAAACGGGTCCCCTCCAGGGCCACTCCCTGTACCAGTGCCAGAGATGCTCCCACAGACACAGACTGGGGATGGTCTGGGGAACAAACCTTGCCCAGATTCTGTATTTTGGTTGCCATGGCAATATGCTCATCCCTATTGGAGTCGTTTGGGGAGCACAGAGGTTCAGAAAATGACAAGGAGAAACGTGAGGGCACAGCACACTGTGACAGTCACAAGGTGGGGAGTCTGACTAAGCAAGACGGTGAAGTAGGTTTCTTTTGGCTCTGTCCCTGTAGGAGCTCCAGCCGGCCAGCCCCAGCATGGCTTTTGGTGGCAGGTTACCATGAACCAGGGGCTGCTTAGCTGCTGCAGGGGCAGATGCACCATTTTTGGGACCTTGCACAGAAGAGTGACTGCAAACAACAACCCATTTTTAAATGTTTTTTCACCCAAGTCTTTTACAGATGTAGGAGGAATCAGGGATATAAGTTAGGGCACTTCACAGCACACAAGATTTCCTCTGGCCTGGAAGAATAATGTAAAGTGCTAACTGAATTTCACAGAATTGCAGAATAGTTTGGGTTGGACATCATTTAGTTCCAAACCTCCTGCAATGAGCAGGGACACCTTCAATTAGACCACATTGCTTGAAGCCCCATGCAGCTTGGTCTTGAACACTTCGAAGGATGAGGCATCCACAGTTTTTCTGGGCAGCTTGTTCCAGTGCCTCACCATCCTCACAGTAAAGGATTTCTGCCTAATAGCCAATCTAACCCACCCTCTTTCAGTATTAAGTAGTTGCCCATGTCCTATCACTACATGCCCTTATAAAAAGTCCCTCTCCAGCTCTCTTGTGGCCTCCCTTCAGGTACTGGAAGTCTGGAAGTTTTCCCTAGAGCCTTCATGGAGTCCTGACTCTTCCTCAACCATAATCCCTAGCCCTTTTGTGGAGTTCATACAGAATATAATTTTTGTTCACATCAGTTTGACAACAACACAAAATTTGAAGATGTACTGTCCAAACTAACACCTCATCTTGCTGACTGAACACCCATCTGTAATGGGATAGAGAGTATATAAAAGATGTCCCTGCTGGATTAAATAGAACACCTCACCTATTAGTCTCTTTCTAACACTTTTGGGCCCTGAATATACATTGTATCTTGTGTATAAGCTTGTGTTCTTAGGTCCTAAAAATAATAATAATTTACTTATTCATTATAAATTTCTGTTTATAGGCTATACCTACAAGAGATACAGTGCCAGGCCATTAGACATCAAAGGCTCCACATTACAGGCAATCTCAAAAGAGAAGTCAACATGATTTTTCCAGGAGCTCATTTCGCTATAACAACAGTAATCCTGAATTTACATTGTGCCTTTGATCCAGACTGCCAAAGCACTCTGTTCTCTGATGGAGAAACAACATACAAGTAAGGATTCAATTTGCTTATCATTGGCGTGGATTGGGAGGGTCAGTCTTCAAAAATATTTAGCAATGCAAACAGCAGTTTATACTCATAAAACCAAAGGGTATTTTTAAGTTTGGCAAAGGAAATGTATGATCATCTTAGAGAGGATTTAGGTAAAATAGTGAAGCTAATGGTCCTACTAATGTGAAGGTCAAGGTTCACCTTGGAAATCACCTCTGTGGCAATGTTGACCAGAGACAGTGAAGGGTTATTCTGGCTTCTGACAACCAAGTCTAGGACTGTTCTGTATATTTCCCCTACATTGTTACTCAGACATTAGTGAAAAATTAGCACAGCCTTGGTTCAGGGCAGGGATATTAAGCAGAAAAACTTGAGAGATAGGCACAAGCTGGTTCTCAGTAGAAAGCCAGCCTCACATCCTCAGTCAGAAGAGAGGCCAGAAGAGAGGCTAGAGACTCTGGCCGTCCTGATGATCACACCATAACCAAGACAGTTCCTTTGATGGGTCCTTCTGAAGTATAAATTAACCACTTCTGATCTTGGGAAACAAGAGACATTTGGGTATTTTGATTGACACAGTCACAGAAGGTAAGGGCTGTATCAGTCTTAGCAAGTAAAGCAGCTCAAGAGCAGTGCTGGTGTGCTGTCAGTCCCTTTTACCTGTGACTGAGCAGCCACAGGTTGGAACACCTCAGGTGCACACCTGCATCTCCTCTCCCAGCACAGTGTCACCCGAGAGGAGCCCAGCTTGCATGTTGCAATCCTCTTTTGTGGTATGAATCATCAAATCAGTTTTGTGGCCTGACCAGGAGATGTGTTTCTTTCATCCAAATGAAAATGCTAGTGAGAGGCACCTTATGTTTCCTGCTCCTGCTTCCCTGACTCCAGCTTTGCTCATACTCTCACTAAAACCAGGTTCCAATGTGGACCACTCTTCCCTAGTTGCAAGGATGAAGTGTTCACAGGCAACAAGGGAGAAGAGTAGTGGTATCTATGCTTTGAGGAGAACAAACACCCTGAGCTAGACTCACTGGGGCAAAGTGAAGCAAGTGAAGCAAGGTCTCCCTCGGCTGTGCACTGCTGTGGATGTGGACCCTGGTTCTGCACCAGGGCAGACTCCTACAGCACACAGAGAGCCATGTGTTGTGATAGTGGCTTTCCAGAAGAATTTGGCCTTAAACCTCTGTAAACACCCTATACTTTGGGTTTAAAGCTGCATTGAAAAAAACCCTTTCCTGCAAGAGTCAAGAGATTACCCATCTGCAGGGTAAACAATGGCTTCTATTTTGCTGCAAACTGATGTTCTTTTCTGGAAGTGGTTAACTCCAAAATGATGCAAATACTATTGTCAGCCCCTTTGACTTTCCCTGCTGACAATCTTATCATTCAGCTAAAATCCCTCTCCCACAAACCCACACTGCCTCTCAAAGAGCCAAGAGTGTTTGTTATCCCCTTCCCAGCTGCCAAAACCCTCCAGCTGCCTTATAATTACCCCTGTAATGTGTTTCTGCATATCTAATACATAGATCTGAAGAACACAAAAAATTAAGGAGAACATAAAATAAAGAAACAACAAATTAAGGAGCACAAGGGGTGCTGGAGCAACTACATTGTTAATTTTTTCTGTTTACTTCACTGATAATAGCTATTTTTGATCCAAAACTGCTGTATAATAAAGTGGCACACTTGAGCACAGCTGAATGTCAGGGATTCATTGCTTAAGGTCAGGCAAGACCATTATGATTATCAAGTGTAACCTATTGCATAAGAGATCCATGGTACCACCCCAGTCATTTCTGAGGCTTGCCTGCGACTTCTTTCAGATTTGCAGATGCATCTGTTAGAATGTAACCTAGTCTTGGCATAAAGACTGAAAGGTCTGGAGAGTTAACTAGGATACTAGGATGTTAGAAAAGCCCTTTTTTGTTGTTGTTATTGTTGCTGTTTTGGTTTTGTTTTGTTTGTTTGTTACCCTCATATAACATTTAGACCCTCTTTTTCTCCCCTACATCTGTTTTGCCTCTGCTTCTAGTAGATTCTACATTTTTCCTAAATGGAAGCACTGCAGCACTGTTATCAAGTTGCCTTATAGTTTCTGAATTATGTGAAGTAGATCACTCTGTAGTCTCCCATGACAGGGAGTGCTTTGTGGCCCTTGTACATTCTCACATATTCCCTCCATGTGCTTTCATTTAGCCAAGCTCACCTTGCAGTATAAGGGTCTTTGCACAAAGCCGTGCTTCCCCTCAAAAGTCATTAGAGTAGACAGTCTGTGCCCTGTGTACTTGACTGCCCTCAGCAGTGGTGTGCTCTCATCTCTAAAAGGAGAAGAAATGTCCATATCACTCAGAGGTTTTGACCATTCTCTAATTATTTTCCCCCAGCTCTTCTGGCAGGTGGGTTAGGGTGCCTGGGTAAATGAGGACAGCACCTTGCTGGTGGCAGATGAAGAAGACAGTTTGCATGTGTGGGTCACAGCTCCTGCTTGCCTCCAGCTGTTACTAATAGACAAGTGTGAGCCTTGCACTCCTTCCTGCCCTTCTCCCAGCCAGCATGTGGGGCCATCTGCCTGCCTGAATCATGCTGGCTTTTGCCAGTTGCTCAAGGTATTTCCCCTTCCACATCACTGTACAAAAGCAGGCCAAATGCATGCAGCTTCTAGTATATCAGAAACAGGCTCTTTGCACATATTTATTTTTGGCCCACCTGATCCTAGTGCCATGCACAGCGTGGAATAGATGAAGGAATGTGCAAAGATGGTAATTCTGTTCTGCAGAACAGAAAGCCAAAGCAACAACTGGAGCATGGCTCTAGGGTCTGAATGTCAGGTTGGTGGGGCATCTGAGAGGGGTTTCCATTTGGCAGGCCTGGTCACCCAAGCCTACTTGTAATGCCATCTGGTTTCCAGGGATATTTTGTCAAACCTGAAAATGCAGAATGAGCCCATGGATATAGTGGGAAATGAACCTCCATCCTTAGAGTTTTAGAGTTCCATGGGTAAACACCAAGCAGCAGGTAGGTATTGCTGATTCAGCCACCCTTTCTGTGTTGTGCTCATTTTGCTACAGGACATCATTAGAAGAGGCTGACATATTTTGTTTTTATAGCTTTTTAACCTTTTCCTTCCCAAAACAGTGTTTGTATTTATTTTGGAGAGGATCAATTTTAATTTGTTTAAGCATTTTTCCCTCTTAATCCCATTAAGTCAGTCTCTAATTCCTTCCAGGGCTCCCTTCTGTGGAGCTATTTCCTCTTGGAATCATTTACTTTCTGTGGATTGGGGGAATTAATGAGGCAGATGCTGCTTTCATTCTCATCACTGTAAGCCCAAAACAACTTCAGCAGTTTGTTGGCACAGGTCCAGATTTTACTGGTGTAAATGAGGTCAGAGTTTGGCTCACTGTGCTTACTTTTGCTAAGAGATAAGGAGGTTACTGAAAACAAGAAGTCTTGTGCAGCTTGGGAAAGTCCAGTTGAAAGTGGGTGAAGCTCATCATTTCATTGAAAGTCTGAGTTTCTGCATTTCCCCACTGAGAGGCTGTGCTGAGCACGACAGATATTCAGGTAATGCAGGCACTGGTAAGCAACCATTCAGGGAAATAAGGACCAAGACTTTCAGGAATGTCAGAATTGTCTACACGAGCAAATTGCAATGGCACAAACCTAAGTCACGCTGAGGCAAAAGTGAAAGTTAAGAAATATAGAGAAAGATCAAGGACTGTGTCAGTCAGTTTTCAGGGGTCTCACAGGGAAGGAGGAAGCAAACAGAAAAACTGAGATACATGCAAACAGCTCAGGGCTGACATCAAAGGTTAGCATGTACTGTGGATAAAATCGAGAAAGACATAAAGGAAATGTAACTAAAACAGGACAGGAAGGCAGGGAGTCATTCTGACCATAGATTGGTGGTCAGAGGAAGGCTGAGGAAAGCACTGGTTTAATGGCTTTGCAGCAGTACCCACACAAGGGTCAGCCCAGGCTGGGACCCTCCATGAACCCTCAGCAGCAGCACGGGGGAATGGGGCTCCTCGCAGAGCAGCACCCTGCCTGGCAGCAGAAAGGGGAAACAAGAGGGGTGAGGCAGCTACGGCCAGTCAGCTCTATTTCGGTTCCTGGAAATGCACTAGAACAAATAATTAAACAAATTAATCATCAGCACCTAGGAAACAACCAGGAGAAGAGGAACAGCCAGTGCTGATTTACCAGGAGCAAATCACATCAAATCAGCCTAATTTAATCCTGCAACAGGTCTTGTGGATAGAGACAAAGCAGGATACTTCTTGTATCTTGATTTTGGTACATCTCTGGTACCATCTCATTTCATGTTACAAGAGGTAAATTTAAGGAAACATGCCCCAGAGAAATTACCTTAAGTAAGGAGTTCAAAACAGGTTGGAAAAAATGTACTCAGAAAGAAAGTGTCTTTGTAAAGACACAAGAGAGGGTTGAGCAGGGCTCAACAGAGGTCCAGCCACTGGATAATGAGATAGTGGGCATCCTTATCAGATATGTAGATGACACCAAGCTGAGAGGATCTGCAAAGACCTGAAAGAGGACCAGAAGCAAAAATCATCCTGGCATGTTCTCTCCTGAAAAAAAGGAGAGAAGTAAAGTTGTGCACAGAGGTAGGTATAGTCAGCTGCACAGGGACAAAATGAGAGACAGATGATTAGGCAGGTGTGGAGTAGTGCACCAATGCAGGAACCTGAAATGAATAAAAAGTGCCATTTGTCATACACAAGGCAGTCACCATATCAGCACACTCAGAGAAAAGCTCTGCCTGTAAAATACACGGCTGTGCCCTCAGTTTTACGCAGTGCTGCTACAGTACTTGTTCAGTTCAGGAAAGTCTGGAAGGAAGTGGGATGAGAGGTCTAGAAAATAGGAATTGGAAAGAAATACTTACTCATAGGGATTGTTTCCTCCAGAAAGAAGGAAACCAGGAGAGAGGCAATACTATTTCCAGAGAAGGAGGGAATATACGTCCTCCAGACATTTCTCTATATCCATTGTGAGTATGGTAAGAAACAAAGTGCCTGGATTGCTGCAAGAGAGGTTAAAGTTAGATGCTTGGCAAAGGGGAAGGCTAACCAACACTAAACCCACCTGTCTGGCAAGGATATAAAACCTGTGTCCTTGCCTGTGTTTAAAAGCAGGCTGGAAGTATCTGGAATATTTCTGAAATCAGCCTATTGAGGTCCTTTCTAGCCATGTTTTTCTCCAGTTTTGTGATGAATGGTGTTAAATGAATATAAATTACCTCACATGGGGACACTGACATTCAGGCTTGGTGATGAATAGTGATCAGCAACAAAACTGTCAGCTTGTGGGGAGGCATCCAGTAGGGTTATTGCTAGAAACCGGTGTTAACTCCAGTTTTATTTACCATCTTCATTAATGATCTAGAAAAAGTGTGTTTATTAAAACTGCAACTGATACTGCAGTGGGGAGGAGAGATTCAATCACCATCCAGGAGTGGAAAATAACACAAAAGGACAAAAAAGATATGTGGCATGGGGAGAAAATGACCTAGCTCAAAGGACACACAGATTAATACGTCTAGGAAAGTAGTCCAAAATGAAGACCCTCTATGGGAGAAGGAGACCCAAATGCAAGGAAACACTTTGCAGAGTTAGCTTACAGGAAATTGAACAGGAGTTTACAATTTGTCACATCAACAGAAAAAGTCTCAGTGTGGTTTTGGGCTGCATGACATACCCCAAGGCAGAGAGATAAGCAACTGTCTGATTGCTGTTTTGCAAGCTTTCTTTCTGGGTGCCTCCTGACCAGCGTGGCTGCCAGGCTGCAGGAGGAGCTGGGAAAACCAGCAAAAAATAATTGAAATCTGAGAATATTGGCTTATGGAGAGAGAATTACATAGGTACTCTGTGGCAAAGCAATAGCAGGTCCACGCTTCTAAGGTGTAGGTAAGTATGTCAGGAAAGGTGCCCTTTTTACCAGGCATAATTATTGCAGGAAAATTGGGCATTGTATCGTTATGAGGTATGTTATACTAGCATTGCACATTTTGGTTGGCCACAAAGCAGTTTCAGTGATACAGTAGCCTCCTGGGGCTCTTACACTGCTGGCTGCCAGGGTCCAGGCTAGCACTGAGCTGTGCAAGAGCTGAGGCATCACCCCAGCACGTGCCTGTAGAGGAGGCTCCTGGGAAGGGCTGTTGCTGCCAGGCAATAGCAAAGAAAAGGATAACATGGCCATTTTGTGCAACCAGAGTCACACCGACATTCATTGATAACAGAGTTGTGTAAGCAAATCAACACGATGAGCCGTGACGATTGGAGGAGGAGAAATCTGTGCTGCTCAGGGGGACAAATCAATAGAGAAGGAGATGCTATTTTCAGGTTTCTAGAGAGTTATTACTAACAGAAAGAAAGCACAGATATAAAACTGTACTTGACAGAGTCCTTTAGAGAGAAGATAAAGGTAAATGCTTTTCTAACTTGTGATTTTGAGCCTTTTCCCTCTTTGTCCAGCTGGCTTTTGAGATGGAGGTCTAAGAGTGCAATGGTGTGTTTGTCCCAGCTGATACTGAAGCGCACAGGCTTTGAACAATAAGGCTTTGTTCTTTTGCCAAATACAGCAATGCCTCTGTTGTTGCTTGGAGAAAAAAAGGAACAAACACATTAGGAAGTCACCAAAAATGAAATGATGGCTCACTTCAAGGCATTCAGTAGCATTCTATGCAGAGATGAATGAGCTCTGCATAGCATGTGAGTATATGAGGAGGAGAAATCTTCAGAAGGACACACCTTAGTTTCCACCACACTTGCAATATGGCAGAGGAGATGACCTTTAGATATATCCCCAGGATCAACAAGCCTCTGAAATGTTTTGCAGGAGAGCCTTGTTGCTCACAGCTTTTGCAGGGACTGTGGGCATTGTCGGCAGAGCATTGTGTGAGGGTGTACTTTGCCTTTGAGGAGCAGTCCCCACAAAGCAAATCTGGTAGTTCTTTCCAGCAGAAGACTTGAAATGAGACTCAGCAGCGTGGCTGGCAGGCCAACACTGCCAGCTGCAGGACCACAGCAAGGTGCAGGGCCACCAAAGCCTGTGGCTTGCCAAGGGCAAGGCAGCTCAGCTCCTGTCTCACAGCCCAGTGCCACCAGCAACCTGGACAGAGCAGGCAGAAAATGAATTCACAAATAAACTCAAGGGGAAAATAGGAAGGTGGAACAAGCACAGTGGTCCAGAAGAACAAATTCACTGAACATACATCCTTGATTTTAATGGGTCTTCTAATAGCAGGGTGAGCCCAGCAGAGTTGGTTATCTTCCAGGAAATGCTCCCAGAAAATGTGGAACTCTGGCAAAGCCATTCCTTTCACTTGCTTGACAATGGGAACCAAGGGACCCCCAGTAAAAACACAAGCAACATAAAGATGAGCAGATGTTACCTTGAATTTGTCCTCAACTCATGAGGGAGAATTAAGTGATATGAAACCACTGGAGCAGCCCAGGTGGGAAAGATTACTTCACTTGGGTATGAGCTCTTATTGGAGTTAAGGGAAAGAGCTTATAGTTGTGTTTTATATGCTGGGACCAATTATACTGAAAAATGCAGAATACAGTGAAGGTTTGGGGAATGAGAAGAGATATTAAAACTACATGGCTGTGTTAAAGCCCAGAAAAGAAGAGAGAGAGGCAGAAAGACAGGAAGAAAACAAGGATAAAGTTGTGCAGGGTGTCTTAATACAGGGTCCAGATGAGTTTCACATGAGCTCATTCAAATGCATCTCAGGCCAGGCCAGGCTTCTCAGGCCAGAAAATGTGCAACAGTCACCGTGTGCTTGTGCTTGCAAGTGCTGGGAACAGCAAGAACAAAGGGTGGGCTCTTCAGCTCTTTAATTCTCCTCCTTATTTTGCAGGATTGCCACGTGCTGAAATAGCAAATGATGTATGAAATGAAAAATCACTCCCCAACCAATGCATATAGATGATGCAGAGAGCATTTGGCCATTACTTCTTTGCAGTAATTATCTGCATTAATGCCTCATTCAGAAGTAGCTGGAAATACCCAGAATGTGAGAGTAAGGGGATCGGAAGAGAGATCAGGGAGAGAGGCAAAGCAGCAAGGCAAGCACTTAAGGAGGCAGATATAAAGCCTTTCCTGAATAAATCACCAGCTCAGTTCTGACCCAGGTTATTAGCAACTACAAGACAATATTCTAAGTCACAATGGTAACCAGTTATCTGTGAAGAGTAATTTCATTTAGTGGGCTTCAGAGGAGTCACTGCCATTTGGAGATGACTTTGACACTGGTGAGGAACATGCTGATGGCCCCAGGCCAGCAACTGGCAGGGAGGTGTTTTCCCAGTGAGAGAAGCCCTCCCCGGCTGGCATGGCAGTGAGGTGTGGGAGCCAGCCCAACCATGAATGGGGACAGAAGCAGCAGGGCTCTCCCTGTGACAGCCTCAGGCAGAGGAACATTGCCAGGGCTTGCACCAAGGGGAACCATGGGCAGACCCAGCTCTCTAGTTTGTAATCTCCATACAGAGGATTGAGCCCCATAAGATGCTGGTCAAGCACAGCATCGGTGTTTACCAGACAGCATTTAGTACTGCTGACTCACCGATGTTTGCACGTAGGATTACATTTGGATACGCCTTCCTAAAACTGGGAGGGAGGAGGTGCACCCAGCTGAATGCCTCTTGCAAGCACCCCTATCCTGGCACAGGAGTGTCACCCAGCAAGACAGACCCAACAGAAAAAGTCAGTAGCAAAAACAAAACCTATGCACTCAGTCAAAGACACGCTTGGGCTCAGTGTTGGCAAAAAAGGCTATGGAAGAGCTCAGCACAAATTATAAGGTAAGAGCGAAATACCTTGCACTTTAACAGCTAGAAGCCAAGGGATCATAGAATCCTACGAGATACATTTGGGATGTTCCCTTTGCCTCCTCTTACATTTTACATCCCCACCACCAGAAAAAAGGAAGTGGAAACTACTGATAACTACTTTTGTCCTCCTAAAAATTCTTTGGCTTCGACTTAACATCTCAGTCTGGGTCCAACTTGACCTTCAGATAACATGAAGTCAAGAGGAATTGCAAACATTCATCCAAGGACAGGCCTTGGCTTTCTGCTAGTGTCTGAAGGCACTTTGTGTTGTCTCTGAGTGATAACACATTTAAAGGACACCAAAATATGTTTCAAGACAATACTAAAGATGTGATCCACAGAAATTTAGCTATGAAAAATGTTTATGGGAAGGTCTGGAAAACTAATCTATTGGATGTATTGGCTACCTTGGTGGGGTTCATTAGCATGCAAGTATGGGATGATGCTGCTGAAGTTGGAGTTACCCCTCCAATGCTGCTTCAGCTGATGATTTGGTATATGCTATTGGTGGGCAGGAATATCTGGTATTTAATGAAGAAATTTAACTCTAACGGAGCCTCAGGTAAAGATACTACCTTTATGTGTGTTTTCCTAGTCATGCGCATGGGTGACACAAGTGTGAGGGATACACATCCAAAACTCATGGGGACATTTACTCTGAGAGCTCTGCAGAAGTACTGTGGACCAGCATGACTGTCCATAAGAGTCAACAGAAATCTCTAGGAGCAAATTGAAACTTCACAAAATCAGTGTTTTAAAGAATTCATGTTTGATTGGCTAAAATCACCTGGCGGGAATACCTGACTACAAAGGCGCCAAAAAGTCTTAGACTAGATTAATTAGTATCTGTACAGACAACATGGTACACTGAAAATGTGTTTAATTAGCTTGAATTTTCAGCTTTAAGTCCCTTATGTAATGTGGAGACTCCTAATCAAGACTTTTTTGGAAAAAAATACCCTTGTAAAACATGTGATTTTTTTCTCTACCAAGATGACGAAAACCATGGAGACTACTTAGACTGTATCTCCACACCTTTTCCTCAGAAAGTCCCCACATGCTTAACTCTGGGAATGGTTTTCATAAATTCAATAAGAAAATAACTTTCACAGGTTCCATAAGTACTAGAAATTGTGAAGTCTCTTCCACACCCAAAATAGGACATCCAAATTTCACTGGCACTCCGTGAATGGACAGCTTGTTAAAAGAAAATTGGATAATAAAACAGTAGCATTTGATTCAGCCCTCACCCTTCCAAAGGCTTCTAAATTATTCTTAGCCCAGTATTCTCCTTGCAGGTTAATAGGAGATGATTTGGATATGGTTGGTGTTGAAACAGAGCCTCACACGTGGCCAACCCTTTGACTCAGGGCACTGAACCCTGGAAGGGGGCTGAGTACTCGGGAAGGCCAGAAGTGGGTGCTCCCCCTTCCTGCAAAGCAAAGGAGGGCTCTTGCCTGACACTTGCCTGTCCCTTCCCGCTGCCTTGGGAGACACTTCTGGGATGCACAGAACCCCGCATCAGACACGTGCCAGCAGCATCTGGAGGCAACACACGCACACACACACACACACACACACCTACCCACCATCTTGCTTGCTGTTTATGTTTGAAATGCCTGGGTTGCTAATAATATACTTAAATGAGGTATCCAATTGTCACTGGGTGACTAAGTAATATGATTGAGAACTTATTTATTTATTCCTCCTCCTGCAGCTCTTTTTCCTAAGAGTTACCACACTCCAGCAGTGAGGAGAAACCAAGAATTTTGGCAGTGGGCAGGAGTCTCTTTATCTAGGAAAACAGAGCAACTTTAACTCAGATGGAAAATTTTCATGTACCACGCTGGAGGCAGAGTGTGGATGCTCCTTGGTGCAGGGTACCCAAGGCTCTGCAGAGCTGTGCCTCTCTCATGCTCTACTCTTGTGTTGCCACTGCTTTTCTGGGAATCATGCCCGCCACTGGGGTGTGGGAGCAGGCAGGCTCCTGTAGCCACCACCAGGACTGACTGCACAGACTTTCAGTCTGCAATGGCACTGCAGCCATTCATATTACATCCCTCCAAAATGCCTTTCTCCACAAATATCTACAAAAGAGCACTGGGTGGCTCGGGATGTTTGCAGGCCATTTCTTGGTTTGCAATTTGTTCCTTCAAGATCTGAAGTGGTGGGCTGGGGTGGCTTCACACCCTGTTGGCCACCTCAGCACAGAGCCCAGGAGCTGTGGTGGTGACACTGGGTGACTGGGTGTAGATCATGCAAAAGATGTCCAGCATCTGATTTACACTGCACAATTGCTTTCATTTTGCATTTCAGTCAGTTTGGACACTGAGGAGAGATAAAAAAGAGATTAAGAATCACAGGCTGCCATCACCCTTCTCCTCCCACTGCCATTGTCCTGGTGCAATGCTCTTAAAAAAATATCCAGACTACCTTTGGGAACAGAAGCCTCTCTGTTACTGCCATCAGACCTTTTTCTGTGCTACCTCCTACTATCGTGCTTGCACAAAAATCTGCACTGAACACAGGTGGAAAGAAACATTTGCTCTCAACCAGTGCAGCAGCAGATGTCAGCATGTGGACTACATATTGCCTGACTCCTTTTCCCATGCATTCCTAGTTTGGGTGCTGCATGCTTCTCCTTTGTGTCCACCATGTCCTGCAAGGGACTCTGAGTGGAAAAGCCCTGCACAAGACAAATTCCCAGGCAGCTTCAGAAATTTACATTCATCATCTTGAGGGACTTTTTAATATGCACAGCAATGCTGGGCAGCACAATGGATATGAAGTGCCAGCCAACTCTGCCAACACTTGTAGCGGCACAAGTGAGGGGCAGCAAACTGTGGCCAGGGGAGGGTGGGCTTCAGCCTGGAAGCTCATCTCCTGTGAACCTGTGTCTTCTGGTTCTTTGACTCTGAGTGATCACTGAACAACACAGCCCCCTCTTTGTTTTGACAGTCTAAATCCCCATAAACAGAGAGCTTATTCTTTTTTCTTTAACATCCTTTGTAGTTTCATGAAAACGCCGGATGCTGCAGAAGCTGAAGTATGAAAGGTTCCTCTCTCTATCCTGTCCTCCCTGTCCAGCAACCACACTAAAAAGAAACCACCAAAGAAAGTGCTTGCAAATACCTGAACTGACAGCCCTGGTGACGGAAAGCTCTCCAGTTATTCACAGCCCAAATCGAGCCCGGGCAGCAGCTGTGCAAGTTTCCAAGCTAGCCCCTGCCAGCGCCGATGGAGGCTGACCCAAAGGGCCCCACCTCACCCCTCACTCTTCTCTCTTTCTAGCCCTTGGCAGCTTGGTGGGGGTGTAGCCATGAGCCAGTGTGGGGGAGGGGGGGGGTCGTCACAGCTGCAGCTACCCCAGTCATGAGACTGGGGAGGAGGAAATAATCATGTTCTCAAAAACATTTCCAAGCCAATGCTGCAAGCAGCTCTGTGGGTGAGAGTTAAAGCTTTTCATCGCTGAAACCTTGGGTTCCTGTTTACCAAACATTTGTTCAGTCTTTATGCATTTGAGTGAATGAGGACATGAACCACAAAGCTGGGCACAAACGCCAAAACCTTGCTTAAATACATAAATCACCCTTGTGCCACTTTCTGTGCCTACTTCAGTCTTGAAAAATGAATCCTTCTCCTTAGATTTGTTGTTTGTCATGAGCTCCTGACACTTCCTGGTTCACCACCCAGCCACCATGAGCACAGCCTCTGCTTTCCTGGAAGCTCCATCATTGCCTTCACAAAGGCAGATGCGAGTTGCTAGAAAGCCATGCTCTCTCCTCCCTGCCCAGTGCTCCACTGCCGGTCCCACCCTACGCATGGCACACACGCCCTGGAGCAGTAAAGGGAGAAAGACTTAAATCCTTTTCAGTCTAAAGGCTGGGCTTACTGCCATCCTGTCCCAGTCCCACACCCTCTAAATAAGCTCCCAGACCTCAAATTCTCTTTAACTGAAGAGGTGATCCTTTCACCATCCTAGACCTGTTTGTTACACCCAGTTCAATCTCCTTGCTCATCAGTTCCTCCAGCACCTTACTCTTTCCCTCACAGAAGCAGCCTTTTCAGCCATCTCTTTTTAGTACCTTTGTGGTCAGAGTTGAGCAAACCCCCTGAAACCCAGAAAAAGCTCACAGAGACAGATAACCCCAGACAGGGAAAAGGGAACAGACTGTGCAGTTGGGTATAACAGAGAAGAGAGGCCACTCTGCTCATGCTGCAGCCACCCAGGCTCAGCTTCTGGATGCCATGTGGTGCTGCAAAGCCACAAGGGCACTGGCCCCACTGCAGGCAGGGGGAGTTATCTGGGGACAGCATCTCTGTTCCACCTGATACAGCTTTCCCTGCATGTCTAGATGAGGGACAGTCATGAGACAAACAATCCTGGCTATTTTCTCAAGCTGATAGCACACGAGCAGGGAGAAAGAACACAGCTGTTCAGCTTCCAGCGTTCTCAGCCCTAGGAGGTCAGACCCTCCCTCTAAGGGGGAGAGCAGACTTTCAGCTGTCTCTGGCCACTGTTCCCTCTCCCTTAAAGCCCTGTTGCCTCTTTTTTTTGTCTCTGCACAGCCTCCTTGCCTCCTGAGAGCACCACTGGTCCATCTCCCAGACAAGTTCAAGAATGAAATACGCCCACTAGGTGAGGAGAAGGGACTTGCCAGGGCAGAGGACTATATCCAAGGTAGTGGCAGGTAGGTAAGAGGGATCTTCCAAAGATTATGACACCCAGCACCCACTTCACCTTCTCACCTCCTCCCTGGGTTGTAGGGGCATTGAAACTCCCTCTGCCTGCAGCACACCTGAGGTTTTCATCCCTCTGCTATGAGTGACTTACCCTCCAGGTGAAATTCAAGCTGGGTTATCTGACATGCTTTAAAAATTCAGGATGGTGCTTGATGCTCCTTGAATTCATCAGTGGACAGTTATGGTTTGGGTAGACATTTTCATTCTTTATTTTCTGCTTTCTCATCCCACAGAGTACTTTGCAAGTTACACCTTCATCTTACTTAGGAAAGAAAAATGTCCAGCACAACTCCACACCATGCTGTATGCCTAGAAATCCCCAGAGGATACTCCTATCTCCTCTTATCATATTATGTTGCTGTCCTTGGCCCAGGCAGGATTTCTTATCAGACTCAGCAGAATAATGCTGTGGTTGATCACACAGGAGCTCCAGGCCCCATCTCTGCAAGCACTTACCCACCCAGGCTGAAGTCCTTCAGGCCAGTGTTGTGGCTGTGCCCTCCCCAGTCACCTGGAAGAGTCACTGGAAGGTACCTGATCTGCATGATCCTATGTACACCACTTCTATCATAGGCTACACAACTGAAATCCAGAAGGATTTGGTCCAAAGCATTAAGTGACCCTCTTGCCTCATGCAATAATAAATATAGTAAAGAGGATGAGATGGTTTGCTGATGAGCACAGTGCGCAAGGTCCATGTCCTTGAGATTTACACACAAATGTTCCCTTCCATAACTATTTACTTATTTTCTTAATCAGTGTCAAGACTAGGATTAGTTTATGCTTTGCCTCTGAGCAGAATTCTTGCACTGCAAGTATGTGCTGTGTCCTGCTAGTCACCAGAGAACAAGAGTGCTTTGCAGCCACAACAAGCAAATAGCAATGATGCTTTTTAATAGGCAGCACATTTAAATGCAGTAACCACCCGCAGAGAAAAGCAATACGTGCTACATCCTCCCTTTCCAGCACTGGAAGAGAAAAACAATTGTAACAATCAACACGCAGAAGTGACAACCCACTCGTTGCTCAGTAAGTCTGGCTTTGTGGGAAGGATCCCCCACAAGGCAGCTGGCTTGGCTCCACTCTTGATTGCTTGAGCTGTAGTAAGGCCAAGGCCCAGCATAGCAGCCCAAGCCATCTTCCCCAAGCATTATCACAGGCATATGCTAATATTAAAAACAACCAGGTTGCCCACATCTATTTCTAAGAGCCCCACTTCACTTTGAGCCTTCCCCTGCCATAAGTGCAGTGCCCCCAGCTCTGGATGAATGGCACTTGGTGGGAGCAAGTGCTATACCAGGGGCTCTGTAGCTGTAATTTCCCCAGCTCTGCCTACAGGTATAAATGTAAAAAAACAAAAACTGCATGGCTGACACAGCTAGAATGCATCTCAGTTCACACTGAATATTCATTCCCCAGCTTTTGCAGAAGGCCTTTAAAAACACGAGTGCTTGCCAGAACAGTCCCTGCCTCCTGTGTTATTTCATTTTAGAAGAGCTTGCCCTGTTAAAGATTAAGTAACTTAATGAAGTATATAACTAACAGGTCACTTGGCTAAGTAGACCATGTCTGCTGTCCTATAGTCTCCTTTACATTTTCATTAAATCTAAAATCAGTTAATATTATGTAATATAAATGCAGTGGTTTCAGAGACTCTAAGCTGAATGAGAATTTTGAATTAGGAGTACAGAGCAACCTGAAACTGTCTTTACAAAAAAAGCCAAAACTGGAGCACCCAAGGGCTCTGTCTGGCCTCATAGAGGCATGGCATTTCCATGAAATGGCTGTGAGCTGAATAAGTACTCTAGGTATTAATATTCAAAGCAGGGCATCACATATGGCTTATGAAACACCTCTTTATGTGGATTAAAGACCTGCTTGCAATGCAGTAAGCTTCCCACTCCAACTAGAGCCACTAGGCTCCAAATTCATTACCATAGCACACTTACTGGATAAAAAAAAAATAAATTGGAAGGTTTTCCTTTCTATTAGCCTTCCTCTCTAACTATTAAGATTCAGCCTCATACCTGACTTGACTAATGATGAGTCCCCAGAGAGTGAACCCAGACTTCAGAGCAACACAATGACTTTGAGTAACCTCTGGCTCAAGGTGAGAAGCTCCTGTGGGATTAGTCCAAGTAGCAACCAGGTGGAAATATTAATGGCCATCATTACAGGAGGCATGGAGGGGTTTTTCTCAACCAGTGATGACAGCAGCTTCTTTCCAAAAACCATGTCAGCTGACCTGGTTTGTACTCTTTGCTCCTGTTTACCCACACAGGCTGCTGCATTGTCCCCAGGCACATTCTACTGACCAGGACAACATGCTAGCATCCCACTGGCATTGCTAGAACTCAATCCCATGATTGTAGACATTTATGGACCTAATTACACTTAGAGAAAGACCTTAATGCAGGAGAATGAAACCCTCTATGGATGCTTTCCATGTACTTGAATGGAAGTCAGTTTCTCATGGAATAGATGTTTTATGTAGATAGATACATAGATAGATACATAGATAGATAGAACATACACATGTATGCAAGTTTGATTTGGTAACAGTTTTCCTGAAGTGAAGCATCATCTCACACTGCAGTGCAATTTTTTCTGCCCATGTTCTGCTTCTGAAAAGTGAACACCTCCCAGACAAGGAGAGCAAATTTGTCACGGTGGTATCACTCAATATGCAGGAAGTAACACAGAGCACCTGTTGGGTTTATTTGCCCAGCATGTGGATCCTCCAATTGCTAGCTGTGCTCAGTGCTCCAGAAGAAAAGTAGAGGTTTGGGTCTGTTCCAGTGTATCTGTCCTTATTTTCAGAAAACATTTCCCTAAGTAGGCCAAAAATGTCTCTTAAATCTTGAGCTTTAAAGGATACATTTGTAAGTCAACAAACACGCGAAAAGGGTGACCAGCTGTTCTACTTTTGGAGGCAATGTCCTAGTTCTCAGACACCGATCTGCACTGCACCTCCCATAGAGGACAGAGGCCAAGTGTCCTACTTTCTTGGTGGCCTATTTGTCCTACCATTAGAAAGTAAGGTGTGTGAGTCCACATATGAGAACAGAAGAAATCCTCCCCTCTGCATGCCCACATAGAAAGCCAACAGAGATGCAAAACATCCAGAGCACTTCCAAGTTATGTCTCAGAGTCCTACTGTTTCAGCTCAGACTCTTGTCTTGCAGCAATGTCAAGGTGCAGCGGATGCTATTAAAAACTGGTTTCCCTGTCCTCTAATGTCACTTCCACTCTAAAATCTCACCTTGTTAACACATGCAGTTCACTGCTTTGTCTCAGCTAGTGAGAGCATATTATCACTTAGCTCTGATTCAGCAAGACACCTACATTTATACATTGCCTGTGCCTGTTCAGTAGGGCAGCAAGGGACACTCTTGAAGCCCCTTTTAACTCTATTAGGCATGCATTTACACCAAGTACACAAGTACTTGGCTAGACTAATGCCATGATGAAAAAATATGAGGAGTGTTAAGCTTTGAACTGAAAATATTTTTTTCATAAACTCCAGGAGAAAAAAAAATTAAAATACAAATAATTATTTCTGGAAATGCTTGACAAGCACAAAAGTAATATTCTGAGTAAGTATCCTACTCCTCAGCAACAATAGTAGTAGGCTGATGTGAAAATCCAGGCTTCAGCAAGGTAGTGGATGAATACAGCAGTTTTCTGCATAGTCTCCACTGAGCTTTAGCCAAACAATGGGCACTGAATCCCTAAATTAGAGAGAAAAGAGGTAAAATTAGAGCAAGGGTAAAATTAGAGAGCATCCCTAAATTAGAACCACCACCCACTTTTTCTCCTGCAGCGTTTACTGTCAGTCTCAATCATCTTCTGCTCCTCAGTAAGGCAACCTGGGTAAGAGGCATGGAGGAGCTTCATGATGTTTGCTTAAAAAACTTTAACACCAGATCCACTCTGTCAGTTACATAGACAGCAGGAGGTGGGGAGGGGGTGAGACCATCCGTGAGCTTCATCCTTCAAACATCTATAGCCATCAACAGAAGCTGTATTTATGAGTAAGGACAGAACTTGGGCTTCTGAAGCTGTATTCAGCCTCCCAGAACTAGTTATCTCTGCTAGCAGGGTTTCACATGCACACAAATCCCTCTTTCTCTGGGTATCCATTTCATACAGGCCTTTTAAAAATCTTCTCAAGCTCAAATCCTGTATGGAAGAGTTGCCTGATCTTTTGTGGGTTACAGCTCAGTAGAGAGAGAAAGCTAACCTGGCAAATCAGATCTGCTGTTTCACACCCTCGGTTTCACACCTCTCCATTCACAAGCTGCTTTGCATTTCTCTTTACTCCACAGTTTCAAACTTTGTAAACTTTGATCTCAAGTTTGATCATAGAGTGGCTGGGATTTGGGGGCAGAAACGAGAACCTCTCCTCTTTCTTCAAAGCATATATCCATCAATATCAGTGACTGGTTTTTATAAAAAAGGGTAACACACTTTCAGAGAAGATATAGCGACTTCTATGTTTTGACATTTTGGTTTTAGTTAAAGCATAATCAAATTTCTCAGAAATAAGGGGTTTGAAAACACTATCTTACTGCTTACAATCTGGAAGAGAAAAATCCAACAACATTCCTGCATTTGCTTCTGAAAGGAGATGCCACTTGTCCTTCACTTTCTGCACAGACAATAACAGTGGGCTCATCCATCTCGTTACTGTAGCCATGAGAATGGAAAAATCAACATCTGAAACTGGGTGAGTTTCTGATGCTCCCTCCATATGACAGCTTTAACAAGACTCCCACCCCTAGTGAGTCACTAACTCTCCCTACAAACCCTGTCTGGGATGGGAAGCCTGAGCATGCATTTTGCACACAGCAAGCCCTCCGGCAGGGTTAAGTTTTCACCTGGGGTTGTGTGAAGCTCCCTCTGACTCTGCCACATCCCATCTTCGGTCTGCAGCACATCTGCAGGTTCCCCAAAGCATCTGCTGGAACTTCTGCTAAAATGCCTTTGCATTTCCTGGTAACTTGGGATTTCCTCAAAAGTGAAGGACGCTCAAAAAGGAGCAAGCGAGCACCATGTAGCACCATTGGAGGGGCAGGGAGACTGGGACAAAGATCAGATAGTCCAATTCTTGTCAGAGTCCCCTGGCTCTGTGAGAATAGTGCAGTTAATGCACTTTTATGATGAAGAAGCAGTTATTAACCAAAAGACACATTCAGTGGCTAAGGGTGGGAGACTTCCAGAGCCCTGGACCATATGGTAAGAAAAAAATGCCCCTAGAAATTCAGACTTCGCAGCAAAATGTTGTCTTTTGTGAAAAAGGCACTTGATATCATCAGGGAAAGAAGGTCACACCCCCCACACACCTTCTTTGATTATCAGCTGATCCAGGAATGCTATGTGCTTCCAAAGGTGAGGTGCTGCCAAGTGTGGGTGACAGGCAGGAGGGGAGGGATGTGGTGGAGCCGAGCCAGGAGCGGCAGCGGGGCCCCTCAAGGCAGCCTTGGGGAGACAGGGCCTGCGCCCAGCCCAGCCCCGGCAGGGCGGCTGGCACCGGGAGCAGCAGAGACTGCCTCTGCCTGCCCTCACGCTGTCAGAATGAGCCCTGCAGAGCACGGCTATTATTTGCTTTAAAGAAGGCATTTTTGGCACCCAGTGTACAATATGTTCGTGTTGCCCCCGTGACAAATTCATAATCTTTTCTTTCGCTTCCAGTGTTATTGTCCCAGTTTCCAAGGAGCAGACAGAATTACTCTTCTGGAGTGGGATAATTCCTCATCAGGAAAGAAGTGAGTAGAGACAGACTCGGGAAATTCTTCAGTTGTCTATTTTTATTTACAGCGGAGTTCCTGTTATTACCTTGAACAAAAATAGCACAACAGCAAGGCTGCAGCCCAGTTTCCTTTGCCTTTCTGCAAGAGCCCATCAACACCAGCCCTGGGCCACTGCCCCCAGCCATGACCTCCTCTCACCACCCCTCCTCTTGGTCACCAGCAGCCCCAAGGATGGGCACCAGCAGTAGCCCCACACCTCCCATGCTTGCCTGGTGGCTCCTCATTCTGAGCAGGCTTGGCCAAAACAGCATTTACAGCTCCCAGCAAGTCCTTTCTGCAGCTCAGGGTCCCAAGACAGCCTGGCAGCAGCCATTTGGCATCAGCACTGGCAGCAGTGAGAAGATCCCAAGAGTGCATGCTGCAATTTCCCCCTCCAGGGTGTCATGAGATAAACCACACAGGTTTAATATTCGCCAGCAAAAGCAAACAAGTGGCGATATCCTTCTTCAAAAAGTAACACAGTACTAAAGTACTGCTGAAAGGTGACACCAAGAGAGGCAGAGAAGTGGCACTACCTGCATGGGTAACAGCCTCCACATTGAGAGGATTCCATCATGGTTACACAACACCCGCAATGATGCAAAGGGAGGGAAAGTAACAGCACCTCAGTTATCAACAGATGCCGTCTTTTGTATCAGGCAAAGTCACAGGCTGTTTTTAGATCCTTCATCTTTAAAAAACAGTTGGAAGTTTTCATAGAAAACTTGAGTTTTGGACATAATTTTCAAATCCGTCAGGTTTTATCTTCAGAAAAAAAGGCAAGATCTACCTTTAACAAAGCCAAGGAGCTGCCAGATGCTTTTCATTCCTCCCCAGGAAGGATGTACACATAGAACACAATTTTCAAAGCATCTCCAGGGATTAAGCACCCATCTCCCCATCTCCTCTTGACCATCAGTGGGACAAAAGCACCCAAGTCTCTTAAGCTTTTCTGGATTCTCATCCTTTGATGTAATTTCAAAGGCTTCAAAGCTAAGGTTTTTCTCTTTGAGGCAGGGAGAGAAGGAGGAATGTGGAAGCATTAAAGCAATTAATCTTAAAGCCCTTTGCCTGTTCTGCCAGGATGCAGAGCATCACCAGGGATATCACATGGGATAGCTCAAGGCAGGAACTTTCCCTGGCTGACCCTGCAGCTGGGATGCCCATGACTTCCCTCTCCTAGGTGGTGGAGCCAGTGCCTTCATCTGGGGTTTGAAGGGCCTGCAGCGAGGGAGTGACATCTCATACCCATGGAGACCAAAGCGCTCAACAGCCTGAATGCCCAAGTCACTCATGCTCATCCTGCCCATGGCCAGACCCTGGAGTTACAAGCAGCATGTGTGCCTTGCTCATGGTAGGAGACAGGACCTCCTTCACCTGGCTTTGCTTCAAGCACAAGCCCTTTCTTCCCCACACATTTCCCACCTTTCCTACATCTGTTTTCCTTGACACCAAACAGAAAATCATCTTTGCAACATTTTGGCCTCTGAGATAGGAAGTTGCTGCTACAAGCTTCATGAAAATGTGCAGCTGGACAGGGTCTCTACAAATCCTCCTTCAAAGGGAAAGAATTATTACACATTACTGAGCATCAGAGAATTCAGTCTTCAGCTCATGGCCTGCTCTTATATGGAGTGGTTGGATTTGAATGCAACTCTATGCAATGCAAATGGTAAAGTTTTTTCCTATGATTATGGTATTCACAGCACTGCTGGTCTGAGTAGATTCTTCAGGTGCTCATTTTCTTCAGTACTATGACAGTTCAGTCAGTCAGCTCTCAGCACTGTGAGAACCATATAAATCCACAGGAAAAAAACCCAACAGTCTTCAATGTTTCTACTACTCATTGAAACAGACTAGGCAGCCAAACAGACTAGGAAGCCAAAGTTGTGTATTGTGATTTGCACAGGGAGGGGAGAGACAGAGGGTTGGGGGGGGGGTTCCCTTGTCAATTTGTGATAGACTGAACCAGAACATCACCACACTCTCTCCTTTTCTCTCATTAGAAATACTCCCCAGCAGTTATTCGCTTTAGTTTGGACAGCAGATCAGTTCCCCTGTCATGCAGTGTTTTGTCATGCCAAGCTGGGAGGCTGGCACCAAAAAGGAGAGCCCTGCTCAGGACAGGTGGTGGCTGCAGCTGCCTGGAGTTCATCCTCCAGCCTCCCATCCCACTCCTTACAGTGATGCCATTTTCACAAAGTGTGAAGCAGGCACCTGTTTCTGTTTCCATTGCAGCATTGCCACCAGCCACGATAAGGATGATTTATTTTGGTTACAATACCCAGGCACTCCAGTCGAACAGGCAGACCCCCTGCGTGCCAGATACAGGGCAAAACAAGAAATGCTGAAGGTCACCTTCTCCCTGGTGAACTTGCTGTCTGGGAGAGAGCCCAGAGCCCGTGTGAATACTTTAGCAATGTAAATATCATCCTACGGCTCACTAATGACCTCAATGAATCAAGAGGAGGCCCTTGTTTACCTTATGAAAACTTCCCGAAACAGCACAGCAAACAGAAACATTGCCTGTGTCTCTGGGCTCCATAAGCACTTTGCTGACCACATTGGTCCCACCTCTGGAGAGGGACAGCAAGGAAAAGTCTCTGGAGGCTGCTTTGCCCTGCTGCTGCCACAACAAGGGTGCTGTATGGAGCTCTCGCTGCTCTATCCTCCCTCCACCAACAACACAGCTTTCACACTTCCCCAGGGTCAAGAGAGGGAAGAAAAAAGCCTGTGTAAGGAAACAGGGATTAGCCAGCACTGCTGCTTGCTCCACTGTGCTTTGGTGGCCTCCACACAGCAAATCCACCGGAGGTGTCACAGCTCCCATTGCCCCGTGGCAGAGATGCTGTGCATCCCCAGGCAGGGATGTGTGCTTCTCCTACCTCCTGCGGGCTGCTGCCCTGCAGCTGTGGCTACAAAATGTCTGCTTAGCCTGGAAATCACACTGAAGCCACTGGAAGGGCTCACATCACCTGATAGGGTTTGGACCCTCAGGAGCAGAGCAGCAGGGGAACAGAGTGAGGGGCTAAGGGACATAAATGGGTGCATTATTTCTGCCTCCCTGCCTGCAGTTTTATTAAGTGCAACATCTTTCATAAGATGCCAGAGCTAGTTGACATTTCTCAGACAATGGTTTAAAAAACATTCAGCCAAAAGGTGCTTTCAAAAAATCTTCTGATTCAAATAAAAAGGTGACAACTTTTTTTTTGTTTGTTTCTTTGGTTTTTTTGGGGTTTTTTTTTGGTTGTGTTTTGTTTTGTTTTGTTTTCACAGAAAAAGTGTTTGGGTTTTTTTACTGTCCTGGCTTGTAAGATAAGCATATCTTCTATTTGCCATCTGTCAGAGGTGGGGCAGGTATCTTCTGTTGGGCAGTTTTCTTATCTCTTCCAAGAACAATGTCTCCCTCCGGGGAGATATCTTCTGTTAATGTGCCATTGAATGGCTCACTGCGTGACTGAGAAAGCTGCATCATCCCATTGTGAGATGCTCCACCCAGAGGGAGGAGCCAAGCATCCCTGCCTACATAAAATCAGCATTTTTTTGGGACATCAACTCAGCCTCTTCACTAGATTCCCAGAGGAAGACCAGGCCCATCTACTCTATCACCAGACCTTCAGAGAAAACTACACCCTTTGTGGATCATCGCTTCAGCGGCATTTCATCTGCCACTCCAGGAGGAGCAGCCACCATTTAACGGGACTATCATCAACACCCTGACTCCTCAGGGTGTCAGGTTTCTGACTCTATCAGTAGTTTTGTTTGTACTAATTAAATTTTTTTTAATTTAGTTTTTTTTTCCTAGTAAAGAACTGTTATTCCCATTCCCATATCTTTGCCTGAGAGCCTTTTTATTTTGAAATTGTGGTAATTCAGAGGGAGGGGGTTTACCTTTTCCATTTACCAGGAGGCCCTTGCCTTCCTTCACAGACTCCTGTCTTTTCAAACCAAGACATTTACTCTTTCCTATTCTTCACCATTCGTTCAGCTCAACCCCCCCCCCCCCCACCCCCATCAAAAAAATAGGAGATTAAATGTATCATAGGGCAGTAGGTTTTGGATTAATGTTGACAATCATTCAACAATACTTTACTCAGCAGGATTTTTTGTGAAGATCCTGAGCTACTTTCATACTCTTCAAGCAACACTGAAAAAAGACAAGTCTCAATTCTTAGAGAACTCTATAATCAAACCAGGGATCTGGACCCAAGGGTTGCCAAAGCCTGGGTGAGGTGAATTTGTGTCTTTCTTTAGGACTAGCTGTACCCAATGCTGACATGGACAGGGCTCAGCCAGGCAGGAGGGGAACCTCAAACCACAGCCCAGCAGGACGGGGGCAGGGCAGCAGCTCTAGGCTAGTGTGACACAGGGACCCTTGAGAGGAGGCGGTGGCAGAGGAAAGGTGTTTCTGGCAGCAGAGGCAGGGAGGGGATGCCAAGGAGTGGGTACAATTGTGCCCAGTGCTGTAGCTGCCGCTCCTGCAGGCCGGCTCCCAGCAGCGCTGCTGGACCCTGGATCCTGGCCCACGGCAGGACCACAGCACCCGCAGGGGGGACGTGCAGGCAGTGCACCGGCCAGCCAGAGCATGGAAGGCATGCCTGAAAATCTTGGCATGGGAGCACTGAGTCAGTACCACTCCCTTCCCAAAATCCTTACTTAGGCAGTTGTTCTCAGGGCTGGAAAAACAAAAGGCATGAGATGAGATGAGATGAGATGAGATGAGATGAGATGAGATGAGATGAGATGAGATGAGATGAGATGAGATGAGATGAGATGAGATGAGATGAGATGAGATGAGATGAGATGAGATGAGATGAGAAGAGAAGGAGGCCCAGGAAAAAATAAATTACAGCTATAGAGTGTGACTATCATAAACAGCTAATTTAAAGAGCTTAACACAAGTCTTCTTGTGGGCATCATAATGGCACGCTGGCTGCATCCATTATGTATGGAAAGAGAAATGTGCTGATTCAGCTGTGAGGGTTTTTGAAGTGATGGCAGCTGAATTTGCAGTTAGCCTTCGTCTGTCAATTCATCCTTTTTACTGTTTTTGACAGGCAGACACTTCTTCAGCCTGACAAATGGTTTCTAAGACATCCCTTTTCTTTCAGCTGTTTGTCATTCACTCATATTTCTTCATATACAGACCTTTTTTTTTTTTTGTTACAGCAGAGCATTTCCTCTTCCTCTCCAACCCATCTGACTAAGCAGCATCACACTGCAGAAACTCTTATGCAGCACCAGAAGAAAAGAAAACAGCTGGGGAAAGGTTACCATGTCACATGCCCTCCTCCACAGATGCTATAAGCTGCTATGCTCAGCTCTCAGTCCGGGGTAATGAGTGCAAAGAAAGAAAAGTAGAACTGATAATACAAAATATATGTAAATAAGGCCCCAGGAACGTAATACTTTTACCTTTGAAAAAAAAAAAGTTGAAGATGCAGCATGAGGTTATAAATAAAGAGAAAAAAACATTGTACATTATACTTTATAATGGCTCTGAAAGAGTTCTGCATTTTTTAAACATGGCACATCTAATCTGCAGCTCAGAGAATGCACCCACAGATAATCGAGAGTTGACTGTAAAAAAACTTTTTTTTGAATGACAGCTTGAAAAGTTCATGCGCATTTCTCATGACAAATCCCCTAATTATCATTTCCATCAATAGACTGTTAACATATATTCTGGGCGCTACAGGCAGCAAAAAAAACCCAAGTGGGAAGCACCTGAGATTTATAGTTCAGATTATAAAGAGCCCAAATTTCAAGCAGAGTTGCAAAAGGCCAGCAGTCAGCTTGGACGAGGATGGAATTTCTACATACACACCAAGACTGCCTACTGGTGTCAGTGTTACATGTCATGATAACAGAGTTTGTAGAAGTGGCCCTTAAACTTTATGGCTTAAGCTGAACTCTAATTAGCAACAGGCAGGGAAGGGGAGAGCCAGTAGGGCAGAGTCTTTTTGGGGTGCTCACACTCTCCCCACAGCTCACCAACTGGCATGGAAGAAAAAGCCTGCCTCCCCTGTCAGTGCCTGTATGCCTTATAAGATGTGTGAACATAGCCATAAGAAAAACTGAAATGCATTTTTCACCACTACCCCCTCAATGAGGAGCCCACCCAATGTGCTGTGCATAGGCAATGATGTTAGTAACTTCTCTTCAGAAGTGGAGCTTTACAAGGTGGACAGTTTGGATTTCAGGAGTGCATGGCCCAGCCAGCCACTAAGACAGAACCAGTCACAAAATTTAAATCCAGATGTGTCAAAGTCTTCAAGACCTGACAAAGTCTCCAAGCACATCTGTATTTAAGCTTGTGTTGCAATAAGTGGTTTGGCTCTGCCCATCATGAAAATAATTACCTGCAGCACAGTGTTTTCACAGCCTGAGCATGGCATTTTCCCACCACTCTGAGTTACGGAGACCACTTTCAATGGCCTGTGTATTACTACTGCACAGGCGGGGTGGTTTCTCAGCTCCTACAGGGTGAATGTTCAGCTAGAAGGCAGTAACACAGCAGAGGAATGTCTTAGTAAGGTTCTGAGGGCTTCACAGAAGTTTATTTCATGCAGAATGAGTGATGGTTCCCCAGTCTGGTCCAGCCTCAGAAGCCATGGGACCCAGAAAGGCAAATGATGATTTGGAAGCAAAATATTTACCTAGCAGAGCAGGGTAAAGTGCAGCAAACCTTATGAAATACAATACTAAACTCTATATGCAGATCTCATCTAAGGTCTGGAAAGACCTTTGGCTTTCTCATGACAGAGAAAGTCCTAAAGTGGAGGGATCTTCTAACCAAGTTCCAGTGTGATTTTGTCACTGGCAGCCACTGGGTCGAAAGGAACAGGCTGCTTCTCACAGTGACCTGTTTACTTTTTCTATTCATGGCTGTGCCTTTCTCTTTTAGGAGATTAGTTTGCTTTTGTCAGATGGAGTCAAAGTCACCACTGTGAATGCAGCTTTTTTTTCCTTGTTTCTTGGAAAGCACCAGTCAGTACCATGTCAAGAAAAACAAACAGAGAGGTTTGCTTAGGATCTATTTAAAGCAAAGCATCAGTGGTAGCTTCAATACAAGTCCGAGGTCAGCACGGGTGTTTGTGACAAAACTGAGGCTGCTGCACTTGAGCAGGGTTGGATCATTGCAAAGCTGTTGTAGACCCCATCTTCCACCCAAAGAGGTCAGAGCCATGCACAATGCAAGCAAGAGAGCACCTCTCCAGCATCTCCACTATCCCACACTGGCCATGTAGGGTAAGTCCTGGACCTCAGCCACTGCAAACTGACATAAGGTCCTGAAATGTAGCAGACATGCTTAGAGAAGGATCTGAATTTGCTGCCCCTGCCAGCAGACCTTGAGTGGTGGAAGATTGCTCTGACCCAGGAGAAAGTCTGTGCCTAGCAGGAGGGTGACATGGCAGCATGCTTGCCACCATTGGACCAAGAGTCAGAATCTGTCTAGAGAGGGAGTGGTGGAGCAGACCAAGAGCTGCAGAAGGTCCCATCCCAACGACATGTTTACTGCTGGAAAGTGCAGGCATGAGCACCCCACGCTGCTGGTGTAGATGGGAATCCTATACCACAGACACACTGAGTCCAGGGAAAGGGCTAATAACGCATCCCCACTGGCCAGAGCATCACAAGGCTAATTTCATTAGCGTCTCTAAAACACTCTGATGCTGTCCATATGCAGCTCAAAGTGTTATTAAACAGTTACACGGAGCAGAGCCAACAGTGCTTAGCTTTTGTTTATGTAAGGTATTCTGCTGATACTATACCCCTGGGAAATAGTAATAGCTATGGTTACAATAGGGTATTTAGTACCACCTCAACTCGGTGCAGCAATACTGACCGGACCTCAGTCCCCTCAGCAATCTCAGAAATGTCTGGTCCACAGGGAATCTTGCTCTGTCCCACTTACAAGCATGCCAGTGCTTGCCTTTTCCTTCTGCAGTTCATTTCTGCAAAAGACACATTCATAACTCTGAGCTCCTTACCAGTGAACTTAATCCAGCAAGTATCTAAGATATTCAGGAAAAGAGACTTTCATAGCATTGGAATTTTTCCATGCCAGCACTTTTTCACCCTTAGATAAATGGCTTTTACTTACAAGGCTAAAGGCTCTATTCTTTTCAAAATACTTCTCAGCTTCAAAGCAGCAATGGAAATTGGCCATGCACCTGGCCAGCTGAACCAGCCTGGAGTCAACCAAACAGCAAGAGGTGTCTTTCTTCCCTGCACCAAGCGGTGCTGTGCAGTGGACAAGCAGGCTGGAGGGCTGATGTAAATAGACTAATACTTTATTAATAAGAAGGTATTTAGGCAGGGCTGGTTAGCTTGGCATGCTGAATTTCCAAACTGGGGGCTGGTGCCTAGGATGCACCTGCTGTGGTGGATGCTGGGTCTTGGAAAAGCCTTCTCTGGAAAGATTTCTTTAGACACCCAACTGCTGCACAGGGGCAAAGCCTTCCTGAGCCCTGTCATCTATGCAGTTCACTGGAGCAGGCACTGAAGGACAGAACTCTGCAGCAACTTGGGAACAGACCTGAAAACAGCTACACCAAAGCCCCTCCACTCACAGATTCCCTCATGTGTGAGTGAGCTCTCCTGCAGATACTGGATAGAAGTGGATTTTATTTTTATCATATGAGCGAACAAAGACTCCAGCTGATGAGACATGTTTTCTCATCTCATCTCATCTCATCTCATCTCATCTCATCTCATCTCATCTCTCATGTCTTTCTCATGAGACAAATGTAGCAAACACCTTGCTGAAAGCAGTGTTTACCAAATTGCTCCTGGCCTTGGACAGCAGAGAAAAGTACAGAGGAGGAGGAAGGGGGGAGGAAGGACACTGCTGGGGGAGCTGGGCACTGTACACAGAAAATCTCATATTTGCATGCACAGCAGCTTGTCTGAAGTCCAGCCAAGAGCAGCTCCCACATCTCTGCAGGGCTTGCGGGGGGAGGTGGGGGAGGGATTCCAAAACCCAGGCAGAGATATCTAGAAAGTCCCAGGAGATCTGTGCCTTCCTCTAAAACCCTTCCCTTGACAGCTCCCTGATGTGGCACCACCCATTTCTCTTCACCTTGCTCTCTGTCCCCAGTAAGTCTCTCCTGGCCAGGGTCCTGGCTATTCATCACTGAGTCCATCTGCAGGAGGTTGCACAGTTCTTGGCCACATGCAGCTTGACCCGAGCAGGGGCTGTTGCTCTCACTTTCAAGAGCCACAGCCATAAAAAGAGACGGAATTTGCTGGCCAAGGAGAAGCCAGGGCAAGCTGATGCAGTGCAGGCTCCCGAGGTCAGTGGCTGCAGCTCTGTGCCGGGGGAGGACATGCAATGCCTAATGTGGAAATGTTTATGTTTGGAGCAATATATAGTTACATTTAGCCCCTAGCAGCTGCAGAGGCTGTTTACTGTAGCACATAGACCTCAGCCTATTAGCTGAAGGCCTGACAGTGACCAGATGTGGAGAGGAGCGAGCGCGGAGCCTGCAGCTGTATTTATCCCTTTGCCAAGATCCAAACAATATCTTACCTAGTAAGTCTGGCACAGAAATAATCATTTAAAGAGCTAAAAAACACAACATCCACAACCCATCTTTACAGCCAGAAGGGGATTTTTGTGAGGCTTACAGTCTAAATCCTTCACCATCCCAAGTGCTTCCCTCTTACTTCACAAACAGCAGGTGATTTATTTCCCAAATGGCTGGACTCAAGCCCCTTCCACATAATCACTCAACAGGGAGGCCGCACCTCTGCAGCCAAACTTGGGCACTTGCAGCAGCTGCACAAGGAGGCAGAAAGGTGCAGAAGGCACCACCCCCTACCTGAGGTGCCAACAGGCTCCTCTGGCAGGGGGGATGCCAGAGTCTCCAGGGCCTTGCTCCCCCCATGTCGCCAATTCCCAGTGGAGATCTGGTCCCTGGGGCAGGCAGCCCTAGCCCTGCCTCTGACCCGCAGAGTGCACACGCCTCATGCAGTAGGAAGGACAGGCTGTACTGTCACCCTGTGTGTCTCAGCAACACCCAGCGCCGCAGATTAGCTTAACTGGCTAAATTAAAAACAAAACAAAGCAAAACAAAGGAACTCTTTAGGTGCTTTCTGAAGACCCGAAGAACTGTATCTTTGCTGGCAGAAGAACTGGATGTTGGATCAACATCAACACCAAGAAACATAAGTTGAACTCCGCTGATTCACACAGTTTATGACCTTGGCTGGCAGATAAGCCCATGTAATATGATTTTCTGTGCTTTGCAGGCTGCAGGTACCAGGTGTTGTTGAAGGTCAGAGTTGAGGAAAGGGCTCTCCCACAGTCAGGAGAAAGTTAGAGAATGATTTTTATGCAACATAAGCTTGTAGATGATTAACAGTTTTCTTTCAGTTAACCGAGAAGTTAATAGTTATTCAAAGCACTCCATTGTAATGGGAGTGGAGACGGGGAGATGTACTACATTAACCTTTAATCTTGGACTGTGCAATAAAAATTAAAATGGAATATGGCACATAAGTATGATTAATTCTGCTTGCAAAGGGAGAGGGTGTCAGTGTACACTTTGCGCAGGAGTGTTTCCTTCTAACAGCAGGGTGCCTGGATGCAGGTGAGGATGTGCAACAGAAAGACTACACTCAGTGCTCAGTCCTGTTTTCTGCTTTTTTTTCTAGCTCAGAATCCATTTTATTTCAACTTCCACCTTATTAACTCTGCACCTCTCAAAAATCTCTAAACCTTATGAAGTAGATTGACTATTTTTTTTCTTTAGTTTTGAGGGAGAGAAGGGAGAAAGAAGGGCAGAACTTGGGAATTTGAAACTGTGGAAGGCTATCATCAGTGAAACATCTGCTAGCCTGCTCCCACTGCAGTGTACAGCACCAGAGAGAAGGATGGAGGATTTCCCAAAAAGCAATTACTTTCTTACCCTACCCTGTCTACCACTCTAATGGGCAACCATGGGTTGAGCATGGCACTAAAGACAGCCAGGGAGTTACTCTGCTCAGGGCTCTCTAGTGCCTCCCAGCCTTAGCCTATCACAGAGCCGCTTTTCCTGGGCACTGCAGTCCTGCTGATGCTCATGGGACCATTGTCACATGCACAGAGACTTGCTGAAGTCAATGACATTGAGTTTATTTTCTGTTTGCAAGCTCAGTGGCAACCCTTTGGAGAGAAAGAAAAGCGTGGGAGACAGGCCCAAGAGGCAAACTGTGCTCATGGTATTCCCCAGCTTAGCCATGTTTAGCTCCTGGGTTTGGTAGGGTTTTTCAAAAGGGTTGCAAAATCTGGGTCTGGATTTGTCTTTCCCCTTTTGTTCTTACTACTCTCCCAAGCAGGCCAAAAGTCCCTTGCCTGATGTCATCGATGGGTTTGACCTGGTCCAGTAAGAGGGCTGAGGGGCTGGGTTTAGGAGGCTGAATCAGAAATATTTTCAAGGCAAATTCCTCCCACAGTTCAGACGCACGTGAGTGAGCCTGTCCACTTGCTTTCCTGAGGAACTGGCACTTCCTTGTACCAGCCAGAAGTGGAAGTGTTATGCTAGACTAAGTGACTGGTTTCTTTTATGAGTATTTTCTCAGCTATGGGTGTTTCTGTGAATCACACTAAATCTCCAGCTGTCTATAAGTCAACATGCATTTCCCAGCACTTTCTGCATTCATTCAACAGCCATGCCAATATAATGTGTGCATTAAGAGAGAAATCAGCCAGCTCATGAGAAGGCATTGGAAGCAGCTCTGCAGGCTGAAGTGCACTGATTTTCCTGACAGCCAAGAGGAATGACCCCACACACCAGCACACCCCTGGCCCCCTTGTGAGGACAGAGTTTACCCCTGCTCCCAACTATCTGCAGCAAGCCAGGCCTCTCAAGAGCAGGCATGGTAGCCAGAGAGCAAGGAGGAGAGGTGGTTATTCCCCTTGTCATGCCAAGATGCATGGCATACACACAGCCTGCCAGCTCACAGATTAAGGGGAATCTAAATATCTCCATGGTGTGCCCACAGATCCCCCCCACACCACACTCTACCTGCCTTTTGTGCAGGGGGCTTCCATGGGGAGGATGCAGGGATCCAGGCTTCACCCTGCTCTCCCTCTACCCAGGGGTTGTTTACTCCCTTCTCCCTCCATAGTGAGTGCTCAGCAGTTTCAAGACAGTGTCTGTTCTCATGCCTTCCTTCCTACAGCAAGTTGTGTTTTGGTTTCAACAAGCCCCAGTGGAGCTGAGCCCCTGTGACCACAGCAGGATAGGCAGCTCTCAGGTGAGCTCACAGGGTGCACAGAAGTATGTGGTGCTTGCAGGCAGCACAAACGAGGCCTTCTCCTTCCACAGCCCATGCCCAGCAGCTCTGATGGACATTTCCTTGAGGTCTCTCAGTCCCAGCCATCCTGCTGAGGCCCAGGGTGGATCAGCAGATGGCAGGCAGGGCGAGCAGGAGGGCACATCTCATTTAGAAGTAAGGCAGGTCACACGAAGACTGTGTCAGCCCAGGCTGAGAAAACTCCACACAATTAGTGTATTTGTCTTTGAGAAATAGGGTTAAGAAAGAATGAAGTCATAAACATAAGGATGTACATAATGGTGGCTCTGTAATTGCTGGGCTTTTGTGCACAGTTAATCTACAACCTGGTTAACCTGCCTCAAGGTAATCGAGAGACAGTGACAAATGTGTGCCATCCTCCCACCTCCACACAAGCCACTGCCTGCAAACATTATACCGAAAATTATAAACACTGAATTACCTGCTGGTAACTCATCCTGAGGCAAGCAGGATGAGGCCTTTTATATTTGCTGGGGCCAAGGTGTATCATGATACCAGAAGTTGCATCACTGCTGGGTAATGCTGAGCCATCAGCACAGGACACAGCACCCAGGGAGAAGGAGACCTTGTGCTATCATTTAGCCCAACTGTAGGACTAAATTTTAGCAGGGCCTTTTTACAAAATGCTCCTATGTGAAATTTATTTCCAGTGAGAACCAAACATCTGGGAGAATATACATTCCAGAGCAGACTGGGAATAGGAGCAGCCCTAGAGCAGCTGACTCTCATCTGACTGATGACAGAACCAAAGGTCTGAGCTGTGTTCCTGGAGAAAAAACAAACATCGCATTTGCGCTGCAAATGTGTAGAAAGCACCTGGACATGGTATTTGGAGGGAGGACATTTAGGAGCATGCCACAGCCAGAGGAAAAGACAACAAAGTGTTGCAGCTCCAAAAGCTAGTCTGTTGCAAATTACTGCAAAGCCACACTTAGATTCAGGCCTTAACCCCAAGCTGGACCAGTAACTATTTAGCAACTGTATGTAACACAGTTACATGTATGTAGCACAGTCATGCCTCATTTACGTTTCTCCTCAACCTCCATTTACTGTCAAAAGTCTCAGAAAGAGCTGTACATTCTATGGAAAGGAAGGTACAGCAGCAATAACATTGTGAACAAGGTGAGCTGTCTGTGAAGTCCATTCAGGCTTCCCTTCAGGCCCAGGGATGCTGAGGGGCAGAGCTGAGTGCCCACTCAGACACACTCTGGCCACTGTCATCATGTACCTGTGGGTACTTGGAATTCATTTTGCCATGTCATGGGAAGCAGCTGCCTCTGTGTAGGTCTCTCCTCAAGACTCCCCACATCAAATTTGTCCTTCCTGCACCCTCTAATAGTGCAGCTTTGCATCATGAGTCATGGATCCATCCTCTCCAGTCTCCTGCTGTGCCCACATAGATGGGTGTGCATCCTAACGCCCTGGGAGCACCCACAGCAAGCACAACAGTGGGGCTGAGAAGTCAAGGGCATCTACACAACCATATCTCCCTGCAGCAACACTGACACAACTCCCCTGCACCCAGTAAGGCCTCCACAGGGTGCTTGCTGCACCTGCTCTGTGGACACTTATCAGCCTCCAAGGCTGTGAAACTGGTAATCTATAAAAAGTATGAGTCACTTGAAAAAAAATCTCATATCCTTCTCTAGTTCAAAGTCTTTCCTAGAACTGCACTGACTGTGAGGCCTTGAAGACAAAATTGTTTACTGAAATTAAAATTTCCCAGTTCTTTTGCAGCACCTCTTGAAATGCCAGTATTTTGCTGGGTGTCTCACATCTAAAAAGTTTCTCAGCAGAAAAGGGACACTAACAACAGAGGAAATGGGCAAAGGGGAGCTGTGGCAGCTGAAAAGTTCATCTATTATAACACAAAGTGCACTCTTGGCTCTTGGAAAAACAACTTCTACTCTATGTGGATAAATAGACAACAGAAAAAACAGCAGGGGAAGCCAGATGCTTCATATGCTTTCAGTCCACTGAAGAGTAAGAAAGCAATGCCAGCATCATCTGAGCTTGAAACAGTGACTGAAGAGAAATATGACACTTGTAACATCTTCAATAAGAGGACATTTTTGCTTCTATAGCCCAAGGGGACCTCCATCTTCCTGGCAGAGGAGTGCACAAAGCCAGTTTGTCAGCCCAAGATGCAAAATGTTTACCAGAAAAGTTGCCCAGAACACAGGTCACAGGCAGCCTGGGCTGTGGGCAGCAAAGGTGTTGGGCATAAGCAGTTCCCTGAGGGGCAGCTGCTTGGAGCTGGATGCCAACAAAAGCATCTGAGCCCTGCTGGCTCATGGGCCAGTTAGGGGAGAGAGGATAGAGCTGAGGACGGGCTGGGGTGTTCTGCAGCCTGCCATGGGCTCCTGCTGCCTGGGAACTGAACACTGCTGGTGGTCTTGGAGGTATAACATTGATTTTGGGAAAAATTATTGCCAGGTCAGAGCTTTGCATGGCTGTCACATGCGTAACAAGCAAGTTGTATCTGTAGTAACCTGTTTCGTCAATTTCTCCTCTACTGGAAAGTCAATAAAAATTGACAATACCCCATGGGGTTTTTGGTTTTTGGTCACGTATATCTGAAACATTTACTTCCCTGGGAAAAGAAAGATAAAGTAAAGAATTTTATTCTCTACATGTAAGTGAAAAAGGTTATTAAGAAAAGCTTTTGTCAGGCAGGACACCCACTCAGCTAACACTGCTTGATGAGATCCTTGGAGGTCCTGCTATGTGGGGTGTACCAAAGGGAGAGGAGGATGCTTAATGCATGCATCTTCATTGCTGCCTCTCTTAGGAGAGGCGCTGAATTCTCCTTCTCTTTCTCCCTGGGCTTATCTGTTGATGGATTACACCAAAAAAGCCATTTCATAAAGCTCCATTAGAATGCCAGTGCATGCAGCAAGGGCCACTGAAATATTCCCAAAGCCACAGACAAAGCTGACAATCTGCAATATTTTGGCATAAGCTGTGACCCAGTATACAGCAAAACAGACGAATGGCACTTCCCCTAGGGCAGGGATCGTTTCTGAAGCTGCTGACAGCTCACTGTTTATCTCACTTCAGTCCCATTCTTAATCACTATTTGAGACGAAACTTTTTCTAACCCAGATTCCAGCTTGAAGATCTCCAGAAGAAAGACCCTTGACCTCTCTCCTGGTAGCCTTCTCAGCTGCTGGCAAAGCTGCCTGTCAGATGCTGCAGTGTTGCTCCATGCTTACCGGGCAGGAGGGGCGATGGGGCTGAGCCATGCTTTGCTCCCACTGCCCCACGTGGAGCCTCCTGCGGGGCCGGCAGCACAGCCTCCAGCCAGCAAAGGAGCTCACTGCAGCAGTGGCAGCTGAGGGCTGGTCAGCTGCTTCAGCTTCTTCAAAGTTCACCTCTGTTTGCTCCTGTTGTTATCTCCAAAGCAGGAACAAAACAGCAGACCATTTAGTCAGTTTTGGTATTGCACAACTTGAAAGAGAATAGGAAAGCACCCCCAGGAACTGAGCCAAGTCAATAATGGAGACAGATTAAGCAATATATACACCTGGCTGTCAGAAGTGTAAGATACTCTCTCTTCAGTAATTACAGAGCAATTATGAAGTTAACAATAATTCCAATAAGGACATGTATTTCACAATACAATTTTGTTCACAATCCATCAGGATCAGTCACACTAAGGAGATACAACTCTGAAAGCAAACTGTCCTCATCCCTGCAGGCATAATCCTTTAAATGCCAATCCTTGGTGGGGTGGGATCTTGCACTAAGTAGCAATTTAATTATTAGTTATTAACAGGATGTAATTGAAACTCTACTTCAATGTGACTTTTTTAAAAATCCCACTTTTAAGATAGGTAATAGAAACCAAGATGAGGTGCAGAGTTTGTGTATTGAGTTTATGCAAGCTCAGTTAACCTGTATTATAATTCTGAAAAACCATTAAAAAATTAAAGCTGGGTTTCAATATATGTGAAGTCATCAGTCTGTTCTGCATGGTCTGGATGAAAATCTTAGATTTTGTGTCTGTTTATAGTGGTAAAATCACAATGATCTCAGTTTATCTTATCCATCCAAAGAGTTAACAGGGAACAGAAACTGTTCTAAGGTCCAGAACAGATCCATGACTGAATTTGAGATACTAAATCAAACTCAGATCTGCTGAAGTTCACAAAGTCTGGCTAGCTCTGAAATCCAGCGTTGCTTCAAAGTACTGACCTGTGGCATTTTGTAGCTGTTCTAAGAGAAAAAACAGCCTACCTTGCTCCAAGTGCTGCATGGCAGCACAAGGTGGAGGTCACCTGTGGTGGCACTGCACTGCTATGGCTTGCAGCCAGGAGGAACATTGCACCATCACCATTTGCTAACAAGGACTAGAAATTATTGAGCAAGTGACCCAGGTTGGGTGCTTCAGCAGGCAGCCTAACCTGAGCCTGGACCTGCTGCCTGGGCACACGTGGCAGCAGTGCCCACGGGATGTCCGTCGGTGCCACTCAACTGGATTTCTGAGCACTGCAGATTCCCATGCAGGCTATGAGCCGTCCAACAGCCAAACACCCACCAGACAGCAGTAACATCTGGGTATTGTCTGCTTCCCCCACCTTGCTCTACCTTGCAGTACATTGCAGACAAGCCCATCAGCACAGACACAAAAGAAAGGGTGGCCCAGGCTATGAACATGAAGCATGGACAACCACAAGAGGAAGTGAGCACAGAGAACATGGATGGCATTGGACAAGCAAATGTTACTAAAGTGTGCATGAAACCCACTAATTCTATTCTCTAAGGGACTTTCTGGGCAACAGCAGCCAGGGAGGAAGTCTTCCATCAAGACTTGCATTAATCTTCTCACTGTCTCTTTCTCATATCTCCTTTCAGGCTTTATTTCATTCAAGTAGTGAAACCTGTTGTGGTTTGCTTTGATAAAGGTAGAGCCAGTTGCTCAGTGTATTCAGGCATTGGGGATATTTTACTATCTCTAGCTGCATCACCAGTAGGGCTGAAAAGGTGCTATTGTGGTTTGACAGCTAAGGGAATAGGTGATTCTATCAAGAGGTATCCAAATATCTAAGTGCTCCAGAAAGATTAAATAACTAATTATCAGAACTACTGGCAGAAATATAGCCAAGCATTATCCCTGTTCTCCAGACAACAAGAATATTTTTGTAACAAGTCATGGTTACAAGAGCTACCCAAGGTTTGCTTTGAGCTAGTGAACCAAAGCACAGACATTGGGAAAGCCAAAGATTTACATGTCCCAGGCAGAATTTTTACTGTCATTACAAATAATGCCCTCTAACAAACTGGTAGAGACAGGGACTTGAGCTCCTGGAAGGCATGTAAGAGTATATGGGAGTTGCAATTTTAATACACAGAGCTCATCAGCATTTGAAAGGTTCAGAGGGGAAACAAGGCAGTCATGGAAAACTCTTACACTTCTATCCTGTTCTCATCTTCATCCCCTTTGGTCACTATGCATCACTAAGGACTTTTTTACTTCAAATAATTTACGGGATGAGTTTTTAGCAACTAGAGCTAAAGTAATGGTTTTAAATACACATATGTACATGTGTGTATACATGCACACACACATACAGAATTGCATCACTATTCTCCATAAACTTAGCAAATGCTGCAATACCCCAGATATAACATCTCAGTGACTTTCCCTCTAGTCTCCTGTTATGTCATCTTTTTACTTATGCTTTATCTATGTTTAGGTCATTTTTCTGGGGCAAAGACTACATCCCTTATACATTTCTCTGATGTGCTTTTGAGATTAGAGACACTGAGTTGAAATAACTCAAGTCTCTCCATGAAAAGCATGCTACATTTTTGTGTTTTATGGTGGGTCCCTGGCAGTGAGAAGCTTTAAAAGCAAAGAACTAGAAGGACAAGCCATAGATCACCTTTAAATGGCAACATTTCAGTGCATTGCACTTACTGTGCTGTTGCCTTAGAAGGAGCTGCACGGCACAGAACAGACACAAGCAGAGTAATGCAGTGGAGAGCTCAGCAGTCAGATCACCCCTAAACCCATCTCCAGTAGCAAATGTCCCCTGCTGCTGATGTGTGGGTACAGCTCTCCACCAAATTCCTGCAGGCCAAGTGGCTGGGCACAGAGCAACTGCACAGCCCTTGGGAGGCTCAAAGGCCACCAGATTGACAGCCCTGCATAATGTTTTCTTCTCATTCCCTGCTACTGCATTTATTTTCCTAGTGGCTCCCTTTCTTCTAGGAGTTTTTTTTTTTTTTTTTTTGGTTTTTTTTTTTTTTTTTTTGTTTTTTTTTTTTTTTTGCAAACTTAAAGTTAGCCTTTTCCTCTTGCCTCAGCCTGGATCCACTAGCATTACCTTTTTCTTAAAAAAAAAAAATTAGCTTGCCTTGGATATTACCTTTTTTACAGCCAACTTAACAAAACCAGATGCAGCTGCCTTGATGTTGTCTTCACACAATCTGGGAGAGCCCTGACAGTGCTATCTGCCCAGGCTGACAGAAATCCATTTTGGTTTGATGGGGACAGCCAAGACAGGGCCCTAGGTGTGACCAGTGAACCCTTTGGGTCACAAGGACCACATGTGCCAGGGAGGAGACCCTGGCATTCCATCCTGCCACCATTGGATCAGCTCTGCAGGGCCTCAGTGCTGCTTCTTCCAAGTGGGTGTAGTTCATTTCCTCTCCGTATCACATTTAAAGGCAGTATTCATCTTGTCACATCTTGCAGCAGTTTCTCTGTGGTACGTTGCCGAGGATGATGCTGGGATGTTTATTTCACCCTTTTGTTAAAAAGGATGACAGGTTTTTGGATGAGCTTGCTGTGGTTTAGAGAAGCAGAAAGGGAAAAACAAGTTGGTCAAAGGTGGAGGAAAAGAGGTATAGGCTGAGAACATTTATGAGGCACCTGGACTTGCACTAGGAAGGATTTGCTCCCTTGTGTGAACACAACTCCTGTCAATAGTTTTGACACCATTGCCTCCCATTTTGACAGCACTGGCTTGCTCACCAAATCACTCTGCAATCCCTGTGCACACAACCTTCTGGAAATTTGTCTTCATACCTTGATGCAAGCTGACATAACTGGGCTTTTCTTCACCCTAGTTTGTTTTCTTTTAATATGATACCATTGCTTAATGGGAGTTCTGGGGATTTGGGTTCACTTGGGTGTCTTCTGTTGAAAGAGAAAAGAGGTATCCAGTGGCACTGATGAAATCTGCTCTGGAACAAAGAGAGTATTAACAGTGAAGGGCTGATGTCTCCTGGCACTGCATGGGTCTAAAAGGATGCAGTAGCTTATTTACAGTGTGGTGGCTCCCTCTGCTCTGAGGAAGGAGTTTATGCTGCCTGAACAGGCCCCAAAGTGGATGGGACCTTCCGTCCTCTTCCTCCTCCTCCCCGCAAGCATGAAGCTCACATTAGCCTACTGCACCCAGCACTTGTCATTCCCACATTTCCTGAAATGAAGGGTGTGTTGTCAACCCAACACAGACCTAATACAGCATCACTGCTGCAAGTATAGTCTTATCCTGCCTCTCAGCCCTGCTCCTACCTTTCTGCTACGTGCCTGGTGTCAGACCAAGGGCTCCTGAAGCTGTGGGGTGAATTGAGCACTGCCCCACTAAGTCACACACTTCCACATGGAACAACAAACTGTTCCAACACACAGTGAGGCTGCAGTGCTCACATCGTACTCTGTGGCACATGAAACAGAGAAAATGCAGAAAGATCCTCTGGTGATGGCAGCGTAGTTTTAAGTGAGCCCAATGGTAGCCCAACAGTGCAGCTTGAGGTCTGCACATGGCAAAGGATGCCCTGCCCTGCTGCAGTGGTGCAGCACCAGATCTGGGTGGCGCACGGCCTTGCAAAAACTTATGAAGCATGCTTAGTTTCCAGTAAAATCCACACTGCCACAGTTGCAGAAAATGTAAAAATACAGTTTTGATCCAGTTAAAGTGCTTAGCCTTGATCTGCTTTTCAGACAGGTTTCTCAGGGGAACAGATCAAGGAGAGGTGCCGGGGGATGTTGGAAACAGGGACATGGGAGCGTGGAAAAGAGCTGAGGTGACAGCAGTTATAAGGTAGAAGACAACCAAAAGTTAGAGGGATACAGAGATGTGGGAAGGAGCTGACAATACTAAATGGTGGAGAAAGCTACAGGGGATATGGTAGAGCAAATATATTTCAGTGGGGGTGCAGAGCACCAAGGACACAAACATATAACAAAAAGGGGGTTTTAAATTCCATAGCTCATAAAACAAAGCACTTCTGAAATCTAGGTATTTTATACACAAATGCACTGGATGAATCCAGCTACTGCCCAAAACTGCAGGAAACAGATTTATCATGTGAAGTCAGCTCTCCACTTAAAACAACTGGTCACTGCCTCTCAACAAGAGTCCCAAACCCACAGATCTAAAATACCCTGAATCTTGGGAAATTGTAGTCTGCAGCTGGGGTCTCCTGTAAACAATGCAAACATCAGCATTTCCGACCAGCCAGCCAGCTGCAGGAGCCAAATGAAGACTATTTCCCAAGACATCAGACTATTTGTCTGGCAGTGGGCTACACTCTCACAGAGCTCATGTCAAGCAGAGAGTGTTACACTGTTCACCCCAGATCAGCCTACCAATAACTCAGCATAAGAAGAAGCAGGAATAAATTATTTATTCCCACCATCCCTGGAGAAGATGGGAACCAGCCACCAGCTGGTCCAGCAGCCTGAGCAGGGATGTGGACCCAGTGAGCAGTGTTCAGAACTGAGTATTCACTGCTCCCACAGTTGTTAGTGTTGGTATTTGCAAGCTGGACAGTTTACAAGATTGGGGCTGCATGCACACCGTGGGAAACAGCAACAGCTTTGGAGAGCCCAAGTAAGCAACAAGATGCAGGTGGGAGGAAATTCCATATCTTGATGGGGGTACATGTGATTAGCAGTTGCCACTGACACAGCTCTCCTTGCTGCTGAACTCCTTGGCACCGCAGGATGGGCATTGCTGATGCTCTGTGTGTTGGTCTCCCACTGATCTCAGTAAAACCGAGAAAAAGTTCAGCTTCTTTTAACTCCCAGGGAAGCAGTGGAGAGCTGTGTGGTTTGCAATACTCCATCAGTGGGAGGAACACTCCAACACCCCCACCAACAACCACAAGGAGCCAATTTCCTGGTTTCAGCAGTGCGAGGAGGGTGGGAGCAGGGATGAACCACCGCAGGCACTGGGGCGCATCACACTCACTGCGGCAAACAGCTACCAGCATGCAGAGCCAGTGACATCCTCAAACACTTCAACCCAATTCTGCCTTTTTTGCCTGCTGCTGCGGTGCTGCCCCTGTGCCCCCAGGCAGGCAGGGATGGATTGCTCATCGCCGAGGGTGAGGCACCCGGGACAGAGAGGATGGGGACCTTGGGCCATCCTGAATGTTGTCAGCTGGGTACACAGACCGGCTGTCGGCACACACTACACTTGGGCCACTCATCCTGGAAAGGCAACCTGAGCATTCGGGTGCCTTTATTGCAACTTACTAAGCAGTCGCCCAGATCTTCCAAATGCAGGGGGAGGGGGTGGAGCAGTGGACTTAAAGCAAATGTGGGGCTAGGACGTCTCGCTCTGCATGAGTGAGTTGCATCATAACAGTACAGTTTCAGTGCTCTTTCTAAGATACCTTTCCAAGACATCTGAGAGTGCATGGCCCCAGCTTGCCCTTTTGGTCCCATCCGAGAGCTTGTCAGGTTTGTAGCTCCTCTTGACAAGCACACTGAATTCCTTTGGGCCTTTGGGCAGATTACAGTAAACTCACTGTACTTCTCAAAGACTATTTCCCTAAGACCAGTGAGCAGTCTGCAGAGAGGTATTGACAGTTCCTGTGCCTTTTCTCCTCTCTGCCAGCCAATTTGCATTGTGAGAAAGATGAGATCTTAAAAATGGACAATTAGCACCCTCACTAATTATCCATACTAAGCATCTCAATTAGAGGAGTGCCCGAGGGGGCCTTAACCAAAGCTGGATCTCTGCCATGCCAAGCTTCATGTGGTGCTGTTCCTGCCCCCAGAGGGGTTACCCGAGACACACAGTGCTAACCTGACCTGGTTTGGTTTTCAAAAGGGAAAATTGAAGAACCATGACCTGGGAAGCAGAGCCAGTGTCATTGCAACTCTTCTAGGAATTTACTTTCCATGTGCTCATCAGGTTCATTTTGGGTTTGCCGTGCATGGAGCTTTGCAATTAAATGCCTTGGGAAATTATTCTATATTATGTAAACTGCACTTTCCCCAGATTTGGTCCCACTTTGCCCCATATCTTTCCTTCTCCCTCACTGGGCAAAACTGAGATTCCTGGGTTTGATATGGAGATGATGAAAATGAAAAGGAGATTCTCTGAGTCTGAACACATGAGCAGAGGGAAACAATCATCCCATTCTTCACAAACAAAGCTAATACAGGATGATGTCATAGCACACATCAGTGGAGGATCTACAGTTAAAGTGAATGGGATTATGGAAAACTTGGAAATAGCATCTGAGAGAAAGGGCTAGGAACCATGCAAAGGACCAGGTTTTGGTTCAAGAGTAGATTGGAGACACTAAGTGTGTTTGAAACTAAAGAAGGTAACAAAATATTAATGAATTGGCACCAACCAGCAACAAAGAAATCCATTATTTATAGGCAAGACAAACAATTATACATGCAAGGTCAAAGAAGACATTTGCACTGAAGTTTCTTAAGAGACATGAGAGCAGAGAGTAATTGACTGTCTAGACACAGCCACTGCTGAAACACTGAAATCCTATGATTTGGACAAGTAGGAGCAAATGGGCCACGTTGGTCAAACACAGCTGGCTCATGCAGGGAACTCCAAAAGCACATCCACAGAGGAGATGGGTCTTGGTGGCAGCAGGGTCCATACTGTGGACACCAGGCTGAAAAGTCCTGAAACCAAGTCCTGAAACTTTTCCGAGGGGACCGAAGAGACTCTCACATCAAAGGCTGGGATTCAGACAACTTAAGGAAAGCTACATTTGCTGTATGGATTAATACAGATTCTCCAATAAACTCTGCTTTATTAGAGAGATTATTGTGTTTGCCACAGCATACTATGGTCCCAACCAGCAAAGACAGGCAGCCTTGAGCATCCAAGGACATCAGCAGGAGGCAACTCTATAGCCAGGCTTTCTGGGCAGAGGCCCCTTTCTCACCAGCCCCAGGATCTCAAGAGGAGCAGAGCACACTGGATTTGGGGATCAAAGGGAGCTAGGGAAGTGCCAGAGTCTGAGGGTGTGTGTAAAGCTTGCATGAAGCAGCACAGTTCCTCTGGCTCATCTGACAAAAGATGACACCAGCTGCTTTCTGAATTGGACATATTTAGGTGCCACCAGTGCAAATATACTTAATAAGCACACAGAAGAAAAACAAAGAGACACAAGGATGGACCACAGTCCCTTACATAGCAAAAGAGCTGCATTTGCTCCAACAAACTTCTGCTGAATTTGTTTAAAGCCACTTTTCTTGCCGCTGCTGCCAGCAAGCCTGCTGCTGTCACTGGAAGTGTTGGCATGGCCCCCTGCTCTGCTCCCACCACATCTGCCTCAAATAGCACGGGGTGAGGTCAGGCTTGGTGCTTGTGCCTGGAGACTCTACCTTCCTCTTCTCACACCCTCCTGCAGGCACCCTGAGCAAACAGCAAAAATCCCTCACACTGGCCATTTTCCTCTCTGTTAAACCTCGTCAGTCTTTAAAAAGACACACACACACAAAAATATGAGAACCCAAGTTCCCAAATTTTTGCAGGAAGATCTGGTGAGTGTTTTTGTTTTCAGTGTGGTATGCATGCTCTTTGTGGAACCAGAGGGCATTTTCCTACTGAGGAAAGCATTTACTTTAAAGCCAGAAGGGCCCACAGTTGCTACTGCTCTCACAGTTATGAAATACTTCCACATTGGAGAGGAGAGAGAAAAAATTACTCTCAAGAAAGAAAATCAAGTACACATTGACAGTTTAGGTAAAAGTCTGTTATTAATGATGCTGTGCCAGTTTATTACCTTCATAAGGACTGCATGGATTTCCTTCACTTAACACTGGTTTGATACACTGGAGGTGATTTGCTTGACATCTAAAGGTGGTCAAAGACTCATCTCTAATCTAAATTAGATACACAAGGACAGACCTTGCAGTGTTCCCTTATTGGGAACTGGGAGCTAGTGGGCAACCACATGATATTTCCTAAAACTCCAGCCCTTCTTGCAGTGCAGAATGAACTGCTCCATGAAAAAAAGGCTCATGATGGCATACACACCTCCATGTAAAAATGCAGCATAGGGAAAGGAAACCGTATGGGAAAAACTACACACTGAAAGAAAATGGATCTGAGTATACTGTGAGCACTTGTATATCACGTAAAGCAATTTGTAGCTGCAAGAATGAGTGTACAGCACAGAGTGGATGCCATGCTGGAAATGGATGAAGAAATCAGGACTAGTGAGTTCTTGATGTGACTCCAACTGTGAAACAGCATATGAGATGCTGTTATGACAAGTGCAGTCTATTGGCTATCACTACCAACCTTTCACACAGCTCATTAGGGAAAGGTCATGGGTTATTTTTATTTTCATTCCCAAGGACATACTTGGTTTGCTTCACACACTTCCACACAGGATTTCAATCCACACACCCAGATCTCTCCACTCTTATAAACACAACCATACATAGTGTGTATTCCTTCCTGCTCTTTACTTATAAAGAAAAACACAAAGCCATAAAAAGCCTTCTCAAACTCCAGCTGAACCACTTTATGGAAGCATTTGAAAACTATTACTTTTAGTGAATACACGAAAGGTCTCTGGCATACTATCCCTCTTTTGAAGATTGATTTAGGAGCAGACTCTTACCACCCAGTACATCTGGAGGGGTGCTGTGCTTCAGGGGCAGTAGTAGTGTCCATGGGACTACTTTTGGAGGACAACTCAATAGCACAGGGAGACTCAAACCATGATTAGGAAGCCTATGAGGATGCTGAACCAGTGGACTTTATCCTCAAAGCAGTCTTAGTTGACAGTTGCCCGTGCAAATTCACAGACAGTGTCCTTGGTAAGGCTTTGGTCTCCTTCTTTTCATTATTTCATCTCCTCTTCATTACACAGACCATCACTGTAATGCTTCTGTCCTGGAGGAGGTCACCCTCTTGTCATAATATGATACTCTCCTTGTTGTAGCCAATTCTGGATACCGCTTTTAGCATATTGTCTAACATCTTCTTCAGGATAGTTTATCCCTTCTGCAGAGACGATGAAAGGACAGTGTTGGTAAGTGACTTGTTCAAGGTGGTGCAGTAAAGCAGTGGCAGACCTGTGGTGAGGCACTGGGACATTCTGGAGTCTTCCACATGGCTCATGAGGACTTTGCATAGAAGAAAAGTTTCTTTGTTCTTTTTTTAGCTAATTCCACATGAAGAGAAGAAACGATTTGCATAATTTAAAAAATATGTATGTTTCATTGCCTATCCCTCCCATAATGTAAGAATTTTTCCTTATATGATAAAAAAAGCCTATAACTTGCCAAAGCAGACTCCCCAGCAATTGTCCTAGCATTATAGTAAGTGGCAGCACGTTGGACCATTGCTGGAGATAAATTCACATTGTTCAGAAAGATAATGGTTGTTTGCATCTGGTTACAATTAATTCCAGCCCTGGTTTCTTCCCAGGCAACTTTCTTTCTTATTTAATGTTTGTTTAAACCTTCATTCTGTGGATGAAATGGTTTTTTGTTAATATGATACTAATTTATTGATTTCATCACTTTTGTCATGTCTGTATTTTTTCTTCTTCAAAACACTTCACATATATTGTTATAAGGAAGAAAACACATTGGTCAGGAAGTTTCTGTCTGTACGTTTTCTTAATGTGCTCTGAGCTATGGCCTTAGAAGGTTACAGAGAGACATTATTTCAGCTCAGATAATGTCCTTCTCATTCTTCCCAACCTCTACAGATAGCTAGGACAACACTAAATACTCTTTGATACCACTAAACTCCAAAGACCCCATAAACAGAAGCACATAGCAATGAAAAAACTCCTCCAAGTATCTCAGGGCCTTCTCCAAAGGTAAAAAGATACCTCATTTTACAAAAGGGAAGATGATGAGCAGAGAGACTGGGGGGGAGGGGAGAGCCCAAATCATACTCAGTGAGAACTGCAGGGTAGCACACCCTGCTGCTGCTCAATACACTCATGAGGTCTCACACTCACCCTTCTCTATGCCCAAGAAGGTCCCAGTGATATGAGGGTGTAACAAGACCTGAAAACCAGCACAGGATGGATGAAAAGATCCACGTATATTTTGTTCCCTCCTCAACTACCTAAAGAATGTTCCAAGGGTGTGTTCTGCCACTCCTATGTCTAAGATGAAGCAGGAGGGAACGATTTTTTGCATTAAAAGCTATGAAATAGTGAAGACCACTCCAGTATTTCAAGGAGCCAAGAAACACGGCCTGCAAGGGTTCCTCTGAAGTGCAATCAGCTGCAGCACGTAGCTGCTTCCTGTGCACAAGTGTCCAAAATCCCTAGGATAGTATTGACCTGGAGACCAGCTAGCAAGGCAGTGAGGACAGACCACATTCTCGAGAGTATGAATCAGCAGGGCAACATGGATTTTCATAAGCTTTGCCTCAGCTGATGCTGTGGCTGCTTGCAGAGAGGGAGGGGAGGGGGTGAAGGATGCTTCCCTGGGCAGATGCTGCATGTGGGTCCCCTGTCTACAATGCTTTGTAACAACACCATGAGTGGGACCCCAGTGGTGCTGGGTGTCTTTTGGGGGCAAGCTCCTTAAAAGTGACCCTCAAGCCCAAGTGCTGCTTTGCTCTTTCCTCTGCTATTTGTTTGGATGGGCACATTGCTGTAACATTTATGATGGGAAGCCTGTTGAGAAGTGTGCCTCAGATGAAAGGAAGCTTATGAGCTTACGCCTTGCTAACTTTGATGTGCACGGTTCACACAGCCCTTTGTTTCTTTTTCTGTGCATTTTAACTGGTCTCCCCAGCTGTCTGTTCCCCTTCCCTCCACCCTGCCTTGTAGGCAGAAACCAGGGAGAGATCTCTCATTCCCAGTGAGCCTGGATATTTCAGATCCCACAGCAAAGACTTCGGCTAGTGCCTGCTCAACCTTTGTTTCCAGGGGGTGGCATTTTCCACCCCAAGAGCTTGCATTAGGGATCCTCTAAGATGAGCAAAGCAATCCTGAACTGCCAAACAGTTGTTTTCCCTAAGCTTGAGCCATTGCTGTGGGACCATGACACCTTGCATGGCTTGGAAAGGAATGGGGCCATAAGAGAGGCCAAGGCCTCTCTTATAATGTCTGTTCCTTTAATATGTGGATGGAAATTTGCCCGTAGAGGTATGTAAGTTTGCAAGTAAGGCATGATGGCTGACAGTTTTCACCAACTATTCAGACATTTAAGGCTTTTTTAAATCTATCATCTCCATCCCTTAAAGAGAGATACAAGCCTCTCTCTTCCTACTGTTTTCTATTCCGCTCCTTCCCTGAGCACTCCCTCGAGGCCCTGTGTCTCAGATTTATTTAATCTATTTTTGAAGAAGAACAAGGGGCAGGTGGTGCCTGCAGAAGCTGAAAGAGAAAAGATGGACATATCTAGCACATGCCAAGAAAACAAACATGAAATCTCTGGAGCCACCTAGTCCTCTGGAACACTGAGCAACTTGCCACTTTTTCTTTTTTATGCACTTATTTTTATGAGCTCAAAGAATAAAGTATTGGATATTACACAGCAGCTGCCCCAGGAAATAATTCTCTCATTCCATTGCTGCAGACTTCAAGGGAAAAAAAAAAAAAAAAGAGCAGTGAAGAGGGGGGAAAAAGCCAGTTCCTTTGCAAAATATCCAGTTTCTCAGAAGCTCTAACAGCGTAAATGAGAAGAATGTTTGGGTTTGGTGTCCCTGCAATTCTCATGGCTTCACAGAGGATTTTGGAGAATGCATTTACTCTTTTGCTAACTGCAAGAACAGATTTATCCTGCAGCCATGTGCTGAATGAGTATACAGTCCTAAAAGGAGTCTGAAAGCATAAACATTTACTTCATAAAAGAGATTCTGCAGACAGGAGGCCAGAGACAGTTGACTCTGGGTAAGCATTTGTGCTCCATTGTAAAAAAAATGTTCAGCAGCCAGAAGGAGACGTGCACACATTTCACACACTGGCCTTTGCCACAGTGGACAGTGATCCAAAGGGGCCCAGGAATAGGCTGTCTCTTGACTGAGCCCAAGATACAGAGGTTCCAGCATTTCCATCTTTACTGCAGATGGGAAACCGGCCCCAGCTCCACCTCTCGCCGTGCAGTGCTTCGCCTGGACTTGTGTGGGGAAATGAAAAAATAGCTCCATAACCAGGGAAAACCCTGGAGCTTTGTGTCTCCCATCCAGATGCTGTAAGGCGATACAAGCTCATACTTTAGCCTTTCCCACAACAGGAATATCAATGAGGACTTGTCTCCTCTTTACCTGGCTGTTTATTTTCACAAAACTTGTTAAGAGAGCATAAAGTTGCTGAGATCTCCACCCACCTGAAAAATTTGATTGAAATCTGCCAAATGTTGAAAGATGTTGTCAGGGACTTTCTTTCACACATATGCGAAGCAAGACCCCATGAGCCTTGCTCTCTCGAGGAGCTAGGCTGGAAGTGCAGCAGAAGGGAAGCACTATTCCAAGGGGAATGCTGTCCCACTGGCAGTCTGAGAGAGGTTCACCAGCAACCCAGCAACCTGTAGGCATGCGTGGAATTTTAGGAGTAACATGTACCCCACTAGCTTTGAGTGACCTGCATTGTTTTCCAGTAAAGTGGCAGCACATTGTGATTTTTAATTTCAAATTCCAATGTGGAGCAAAGGACCAAAGTAAGAGTTACACACAAAATGAAACATCCTGCATACTATCTATATTTTTCCTTCAAAAAGAATAGTTAGGAGGTTCAGCCCTATCTGCCAGGAATACTAAGCACAGATGAAATTTAAAGAGGATGTAGCAAACACTTCTGCAACATCCTCCCAGCCAGGAGCTTGCCCAGGATGGAGGGGTCTGAACCACAGCTGGGCAGCACACCACCAGATCACTGCTCTACACAGCTCCTCGGCCAATGACAATCCTCAAGCAGAGCATCATGCCTGCATGGGAAAGCAAAATTCTGAGAAAGCTTCTGGCATTTTTTTTTTTTTTCATGCCATGGTGTATAATTGATGGAGTTGTGTTTGGTGTAGATAATTGTCAATGTTTTTGCTAATGTAAAAGCTGTTTGGCTGTTCAGACTACAGCTCCTGGCACTGAGGAAGAGAGTTTAGGAGCCCACCCACTGAGAATGCTTTTCCTCTGCTACCTGCCAGGGTCTGACTATATGGGGACTGTGGGCACAAAGTAGCAAGTCTTTTAACTGATCACCAGTCTGCTTTTCCCTAAATATGTGTGGATGTATTTAATGGGCTGTTTTGAGACCTTAACCACCAATACAACTGTATTTGTAGAGGAAAGCCACCACGTTTAAAGGCAGTAGATTTGGTTTGTGACTTGGACCACGAGATCCTTTATAAGACCCAGACTTTCCAGCTCCCAGGTGATGAAAAGCAGTGGTTGATCTCAAATGCTGCTCTGTCTCAACAAATTCCCAAGTCATTTGAAGGACAGTCACAATGTATGCACTGGATAAGGAGCTGAAGGGCAGATGAATCATCAGCATTATCATTACTTGTATACAAGACCAAGCTGTTGAATCAGTGCCCTTCAGCAGCACCTCTCTCCCCTTTGCCTTTTCAGAACTCCTCAGTTTTCCATCCAGATGAAGAAAAAAGGGTGCAAATTCCAGGCTTGATGATAGAAAGGCTTGCACATGCATAGCACATAGCGGATGCATATAGGAAGCAAGGGGGAAACTAATCTTCCTACATGCGTGCCGTTATCAGTGAAGATAGGCCAGCACTTCTTGAGGGCATTTCAGAAGAGAAGCTTCACAGATGTGCTCTGAACTATTCTCTGAAGGATCCTCTTTCTCTCTGCCAGGTAGCCTGAGGCTTGCCTTTGTGGAAACCCCTTTAGATCCAGTTTCTTGGGACTGATACTGAGGTTTGCTGTCAAGCCAAGAAAATCTTCCTTCATCTGCTTCTACTCAAGCAGCCCCAAACCCACCGCAAAGGCAATGAATAGCAGCATCCTCTGTTGTAAAGGCCTAAAACCTGGATCAACACCAATAATTTAAAGTCATAAAGAAGGATCATCCTACTTGATGAAGCAGGCCTACAGCCCAAGGAAGTTGTAAAATCTCCATGCTTGAAGACATGCAGAATCTGCCTAAGCAAGGCCCTGAAACACCTGATCTCCCTGTGAAGCTCTGAGCAGAATTTTGGACAAGAGACCTCCAGCGCTTCCGTGTATTCCACAGTGTAGACTTTAGCAAGAAGCTCTAAGGAAGCAGAGCACCATATGGCACAGCCTCCTCCCCATGGAGAGAGGACTAGAACAGAACAGCACAGGACAGATAGCGGTGGTATATAACACACCTAAGGAAGGCATCAATCAGCTACTGCATGGATGTGTGCAATGTGAAACTTGCCCAAAGCAGAGCCCTTAACCAAACAGCCTGCTGCCCTCAGCACTTTCTTCAGCCTCCGTGGCTGCTGTTGAAATGAGGGCTGCTATCTCTGCTAACTACTGGTTCACAAGCTGTCATGTGGCCAGCAGTGAGTCTGGGGACTTAAAATAGGCAAGAATATGCAAGACCTGAAAAGAAAATGGTCTTCATGGGGCTGTCACTCTCCAACAGTTAACTCTGAAAATTATTAATTTCAGGATTCCCAGGTTTACAAGTGCCAGGCTTCATGGTTATTTTCAGTCACTGCCAAAATAAAACTCAGTTTCCACATGCATACATTTTCCTCATACTCTCCCCCCTACTGGCCTCATCAACATTTTTTATCAGGAAACTCATTATTTATACTCTTCTGGCAAGGACATTATATTTCAGCAGGGTTGCCAGCAATGCCAATTTCCCTCCTTACAGTTCTATCCTAAACTGTTTTCATTTCTCTCACCTTGTATTTCTCAGTAAACCAATAAAGCACAAATTCTAAGCCTTACAGTTTCCCTCTTTTCCCTCTCACAATAGTCATTGATGTCTAACCACAGACGTCTGTGCTTCTTTTCAATAACTGCATGCAGTTGCCTATAAAATATGCACATGATAGCACAGGGAAATTCCACACACGTTTTCTCCATCTGAAGATATACTGGTTCATATGTTACATTCATATTGGGTCTGGATCATGTCCTGCCATCATTCTGCAAGGAGAAATTCCAAGGCAGTCAACAGAGGCTTTTCAAGCAGATAAATGACAGAACTTGGCCCTACAAGCGGAATATTGTATGATATATTTCCTTTTCTATTTGCCAAATTGATGTTAAGAAGGGGTTATGCACTTAGACAGTCATCATAAGTTTCAGAAATAATCAGCAGACATTTTTACTGAAACCCCAAAAAACAGAGCAATTAATCAGAATATCACTGTTTTTTTTAATGAAGTTGCAGTTGCTTTTATTTTACTGGCATTGCATCACATAGCAGTTTTTCCACCATGGGAGCTTTGAAGTCACTATTAATTTATGGGGGAAAACCTTTTTTACTCTGGGTTTTCTGAAAATACACAAACAAGTACCACTCAGACATGACATAACTTAACCACAGATCCAAGTCCCTCTCAGGTTCCAGTGTCCCCTGTGGTCCCCACCAGATGTGCTGCACCCATGGAGAATGACCAGGGAGGATGCAAGTACATTGAACAAGCTGTTCCATGAGGGCAGGTGGGCTGAAACAAAAGGCAGATAAGATCGACACTTTGATGTATGCATGCTCTGTGGAGGAGCAAAGTCAAATTAACAGCCCGAGCTCCCCAGCAGCAACGGCATTGAAGGGGAATATTAATGCAGTTACCACATCTGCATCTCATTTTCCTTCAGTGTTTCCTAGTCATACTGAGCTCACCCACTGGAGAGTGACATAACAGCATGAGCTGATGGGAAAGTGTCTTGAGATGTATTATGAGGAAAAAATATAATATGCAGAATACATAAAAACAGCAGGGACAGAGGGAGGTGAGCTGACCAAACCCTGCATTTTCCATTTATGAAAGATGAGCAGAGGCATTCTTAGGACACCTCCTGTCTCACACATGCCTGAAAGAGCAGCATTGCCAGGCCCACTCCTTAGCCATGCTCCTCTGTTACAGTCCAGTATTGTTTCTGTGAGCTTGCTGTGGCACAGAGATACACACATACACCTCCTGCCACAGTGTTAAAGTGCTAAAGGACACCATTAGCCCCTGTGGAGGGTCCCAAAGTGGGCACTGCTCACACGTCTGTACAGTACCCAGCGAGCGTCCCTGCATGGTCCGGCATCAGCACAGCACTTCCACCAGCTCCTTTGGGCATCTCCTGGAAGACATCCACATAGACAAGTTCTTTGCCCTCAGGTAGGATTGAAATGGAGAGGATTGAAGCCACCTTATTCTAAATGACAGGAGCTCAGTGCTCCTTAGATTCATGGTGATAGGTGAATTGTCTTTACTTGCTTGAGGGCATCCGTGCTATCAGGCCCTAAGTCTGTGTGTGTCAAAAGTTCACAAGTGGTGACCCAATTACCTGTCTATAGCAGTGGGGCTGTGGTATCTGGCAGGCAGATCATGCAATACCTTAGCACTTGGGGCAAAGCAAGCCCCAAGTGCTAAGCCTTCTTGAATTGCATGAGATGTATCTGGTTTTGTAGAGAAGTCACCGACCAAAAATTAACTGCAGCACTGGAGGTAATCTAGGGAGTTTTAAAGATTTCTGTTGGATTTTATCACACTCAACTTATGTCTGCTTGAGTTGCAATTAACAGCAAAGCTACCACTGAGTTTGACAGGGCAGGTCCATGGAAATGTGAAAAAAGCATCAAGTCTTATTTCCTAGCCTACTTCCCCTACCACTTAGAAGCACATTGAAAGAAATGCTGCTGGATCTGAGGAAATGACAAGCTTGTGGTCCCAGTGCAAGTGAAAAGGGTATTGTCTTTTCTGTCCCCAGGAGAGCACCATAACAGCCCATCAGAGCTACCTGTCCATGTTGGGAATGAGCCCCAACAGGAACCCCGAATCCTACTCCACATCAGCAATTCCCCTGAGCTGTGGGAAATCTCACAGTCAGATCTAATCGGTGCTTGAGCATGCTGGCATGGGTCCACCTACTTTGGGAAGCAATGTTGCTTTCAGAAAGTGACACTTCACACCATCCTCCACTACCGGCATCCTTCATCTGGCAGTTCTGACTCCCCCCAGAAGCGTAGACCATCAAGGACTTCTCCAAGAGCAGATACATCCAGTGCTGATTTGCAGCCTGCCTGTGTCACCAGCCTGCAAGTGGCTGGTACATTTGTTCAAATTGTGGCTGCAGACCTGCCTGCCCCCAGTATTTTGCCGTCAAGAAGCAGGGTGCAGCTCTCACAGGTGGGTGGGGGCCACACTCAGAAGTGGTGCCTGGGGCTGCATCTGAATGTGAGGTCAAGTACAGCTTACACCACAGCAGGAGTCAGACGATGCCAGTCTAAAACTCATTCTAAAATTTCTTTGTTGGTAGTTAAACAAAATTGGTAGCTCTGCAGCATGCTTTTTTTCTCTTCATGCTTTTCTAGCTCAGTAGAGGGAGAGAGAGAGATTATGAGTGACACAAAGATTATGAGTGAGAGGTTGATACAATGACTAATCATCTTTGTCTTACTTTCATTGTTAGACCAACTAAACATAGCTAGCACTTAATAAATCTGAGCTGCAATTAAAGATCTGCAGCATTTTTACTAGATGGAAGTTCAAATTCCCAAACCTAATTCCTGTTCCTAGACTTTGGTATCATTTTAGGGGTGTGACATTTTATTCTCCCCTTTTTCATCACAGATGACAGTGATCAGATGGCTCTCCTGCCACACAGCAGCATGAACCTCAATAGCAACAGCAGCAGCTCTGTCACTCACTTAAGGGGTCTGTAGGTTTTGATCCTGGTGGCTCCAAACACAGATTATCCTAAGCCTGAAGGCTGGTCTAAGCTCTGTCTGGAGCTCAGAAAGTTGGTCTGTCAAATGACAAAGTATCCCTTAGCTCCATTCCTTGTGATTTATTCAAAAGTGCAAGAGTAGCTTTTTATAAGTTTTAAATCCTGATGCAAGGGAAATTAGCCATTGTTTTCCTTCAGGATCCCAGATTCACAACTATTAGCATTCAAAAATAAAATAAAGTTATGGCCAGCTGTAAAAATACTAGCTAAAGAACTTGCAGATGTTCCTAGGGGAGCTACTGAAATATTTTGGCACCTTTGCTCTGTCATTAAAAACAAAATGCGATCATCAGTTAGGGCTGCAGTGAGAGTTCAAGTGGACAGAGAAAAACAGGAAAGCATTTCTCAGTGCTAATAATGAATTATCAGCACTGCAAACATTCACCTAAGCACTGGCAGGACTCCTGCTCCCAAACCCCATACTTTACCCTGACTGTGGCATTTAGGTCCTAGAGCATCAGTGGGTGGCTGCAGAGAAGTCAGGATTGCAGCTTTGCTGCATGGACAGTCCCAAGCATGGCTAGGGACAGCTTAAAACAGGGCTTGGCGCAGGATAAGGGATCACAGCAGGCAGATAAAATGGTCTGACAAATACACTGCTGTGGGTAAACTATTTCTATCAGCTAAACTTCTTCAACATAGCTCAACTATCTCCACAAGGCACTACTCCACTTCAAGTTAGCTCCAATATTGACAATGGAAATATAGCCTGAAACTCAAAAGAGACCAAATACCTTATAAAAATACAAATAGGGGCCCCCTCAGGCACCCTTGAAATGTTTATTCCTAAGAGCAAGGGCCTAGGCCATTGTGCATTTTGCAGAAAAGCTAAATTGCTCTGACTAAGGCCAGCCAGGAGGAAGCTTCATTCCAAGAGTGAACAGTTCCCACCTCCAAATTTTTACATCTTTCTCTGCCTGACTCTTTCTGGCTCATCTCTGGTTTTCCTCTTCTTTCCAGATGTTGTGGGGAAACTCTAAGGATTGCAGTATTCTGCCCTAATTCACCCTGGGGGAAAGAAACAAGATACATAGCCAAGCTGGCGAGGAAGATGCAATCAAAGCAAGTCATATGGCCCAGAGATAAGGAGGTGAGTGAATCAGTCACTGTGTGACACGGTAGCGCTGGGAAAAAAAATGGGACTTACCCATTCATAAAAGCCTGCCTTGGAAAAGGAGGCAGAGTCAAGAAGCAGCAACTGGTTCAGTGCACACTATCACCTTACTGGAAAAGGGGGAACTCAGGCAATGCTTTGTGAAGAAGGTCCAGCTAGCAATATACACATGAACTGTGACCACAGAAATATGTGTAGGAGATGTCTTGTCTACCACTCACTGATATTCCCCAAGTCAACAGCTGGGCTGACATTAATTAGAAACATTTTTTCCTTTTTCTAATCTCTAATAGGTCATCTAATCCATGCCAGCTGAATTACAGGGTTTTTCAGAAAAACAGATTGTCAAAAGCTCTTTCGTCTACTGGAGAGGTTTGAGTAATTGGACATTTCTACTGGAAAATTAATCTCTGATCTAATAGACAGCACATAGCTGAGATTTTCCTCAGTGTTCATTTCTGCCCAGACAACCAAGCACCATGCTGTATTCTCCACAAACAAAATGTCCATCCAAGAAAAAGAGGTTACTGCACTCAGTACAGTACTCAGAATCTTGATATGACACCAACTATGCATGACAAATGCTGGAGAGGAGCAAAGCCTACAGGAAGAAAAGAGTGTGCATGCTAAGGAGAGGCAGAAGGGTCCCAGCCCACAATATGTAAGCCCTGCTCCAAATTTTCTCAGCATTTCTGCCTTTTTGGATGGGAGTTTGTGTCTGTGTGCATTTCTGTGAAAGAGACAAGGAGGAAGGGAGGAAGCCTTTTCTTTGTTCCCAAACAAATTCTCAGCCTGTCTCAGGCTCACACACCAACATCTAACAAGCAAAGACAAACATCACAGCTCCACAATGCTTAAGCTTGATTGAATGACGACAGTTCCACGTTAAAATAAAAAATAGCATCAGAGCTTTCCACAGCTGCATCAACATTATCTATTAAAAAAAGCATGACACTACATGAAGCTTTGGCTGTGCAAGCAAAGAACCTAAATCAGCTATGGTTTGGAATGAGGCCATCACTGAATTCTTGTGTAAAGTGATGCTGCCATATTGCTTACTTTCCACTGAGGTTTTCCACAAATTAACAGCTGTAGCAGACTCCCAGAAAACAGCAATTCTTTCCAAGTCTTTCTTCTCTGAAAATGTTGTTTCTTCACTTTATTCTTCCCCATATGGAAGGGGAGAGGAGGGTAAAAAAACCTCAACAGCCCTATGAAACAAACCCAAAAAAGCTCCAGACAGACTGTGAGAAAAATTAGTCACAAAGATTGCCTGGAAAGAGAGCAGTTATCTGTAAAATTTTTCTTTTTATTATACCAGCATGGTGGGATTGAGAATCAAACCCAGGAAAAATATTTTTGGAGCAGCCCTTCTGATTTATGAACATCTCAGCCACTCTGACAAGATCAGAAAACTGCTGGATTCTTTCCAGTTGAGCACCACCGAAGGCAAATCATTCCTATTTAGGAAACAAACAAAACTTCCCTCTGGTTCAGGGAGAATAGTGTTTGGCACCAAGCACAGAGAAAACCACCTCATTTCAGCTGGCTCACTGAAGTGCAGCTGAGATGGAAAGGTGATACCAGACTGGTGTGGGTGGCTTCATATTATACTCTTTCCTCCTGATTGCATCTTGGACATCACTAGGTCCCACACAGGGTGATGCAGAAGGACTCATTATAAGTGACAAAAAAGCTCTTAAAGCAAAAGTTATTTGATTTCTAGCATGCATAGATGGCTGTTGACTTACTTGTGAGAGGAGTGATGGAACTAACAGTCTGGCAGAAGCATTGGGCCTCACAGCATTAGAAAATATGGATTCACAGAGCTGGTCTGTGAATCTATGAGCTGTGATTCTGAAGACCTGTGAGCTATGGTGTTGTAAAAGGCAATCCTTGTGCCTAGAGAAGGGGTTTTCCAGCTGGTGGAGTCCTGGGTTTTGCCTCCTTGTGCCTACCAGCATGATGCAAAGATGTGGGTTTCCATGGGTTCTTGGGTGTGCCCGCTGACAGCAACACAGGATGCTTTGCATGAACAGCAATATAGGGTGACCCAGGGCACCTGGTGCTGTGCTCTTCAGAGCCTCCTGACCCCATGGTCACCCCCGTGCAGCTATGCTACAGACAGACACTTCAAAACCTCTGCAAAAGGCCCTCCTTTTTGGGGAGGGCTAGGAGGGTGATAGCACCAAGAGCTATAATGGAGAGAAGCTTAGAACCTTGGAAAGCCAACTGACATGAGCCTGGACCACTGGTTGATACTGTTACTGACTCCTAGGTGACTTACCCTGTGTGTCAGAGGCAGTAGCAACCCAAGCCCAAGGGCCATCACGGGGCTATGCTGGCTCCTCTTCCCCATCTGCTGCTGGCATGCTCTGCAGGTCACAGGAGCCACTCATCGCAGTCAGGAAACAGCTACCACAAAGCCAAACTTCCTAATTCCAGCCAGCGGAGGATGTGATGGCTTTGGGTCAAATGGCAAACTGCACCACATGGCGACTCTCCCAAGTGCACAGCTATCTCATCTTGCTGCCAGTCCCTTGCTCTGAGAAGTCTTTCTTGTCCCTGTTTTGCTCAGCTTGGCTGAGCAAAAATGCTTGGCTCAGCATCTGAAGATTTTTATATTATACTTCTGATGCAGACCATGTACAAAAGAAGCTATCAAAAGCCAGTTCTCTATTCAGGGAAATCTCTCTTCACATAAATTCTTTCCAAAGTATTAAATTAATCAGCCTGCTGGAGCACAGGATGCTGCTTCAGCTTCAAGTTCAGAAGCCTCTGCAGTCCAGGTTGCTACTGACACAGTTCCTCAGATTTTCATGTCCATGTCACACCTCTGTGATCCCACCATATTAGCCAGGCCTCATGTGATCACTGGACACTTCACACAACAAGCTTAAAAAATAAATATACCTATCTTTTCTTTCAAGTATAGCCACTGGCTATGAGTTCCCAAAACACCCCAAAACCAAAAACTGACACAAACCTACAAGTGCTGCAAAAACAAACCTACAATGCTGGAGAACAAAGGACCTGATAATTTCTCCTGAACCAGATTAAAAAAAAAAAACATTAAAATATCCATTTACTAGTCAGGGGTTCTGTCCTCAGTGCACTCCCAAGCCTCAGAGATGTTCTGTCATACTGTTCACTAATTGTTTTCAGTGTTTGATGTGAGTATTTCTGGCAGTCAGTTTGTCATGAATTGACACTTATTTTGTCAACCTATCTTCAGCAAAACTGCACACCCTCTCTCCTCGTAGACCTGTCAGAAACATAAAGATTACTCATTGCATATTTCTGAGAAGCTCCTGAAGCCAGCACTTGGACTTTGCATAACAACCATTGTCGACAATCCACCTACAGCAGCTTAAAAATACAGATTTGAATGGGTGAAGAGAGGCTGGGAGTTCTCAGAAGGACAAGTCAGATTCAGGATTTTATTAATAGAACTGGAGGTGTTCTCATGAAGGCAAAAAAAAACCCCAAAACCCACTCTCTTGTTATCTTAGCTGTCATCAGCAGTCACCTTTTTGAAAACAGGCAGGCGAGATGCAGAGTATTCCTGTAGATGAACAAACAGAAAGCTGCTGCAGAAAAACACTGAGAGCAAGATGGAGAGCAGCAAGCACCATGGATCCTCTCCCAGGTCGTCCTTGGGAAGTGCTGGGTGTCCACTGGCCTTGCTGGAGGGATTTCATTTATTTTTTTTAGTCTGGTGCCACACATGGACGGTTAAATGCCAGACAAAGGGAACCCACCAGAAAAACACTTACAAAGCTGTTTGTGGCATGGGCTCCAGCACTCTCTCCAGCAAAATAAAGCAATTCTATTAATTGGAGTGCACAGTAGGCACTCACCAAAACAGCAGATGAATTGATGCAGATCAGCAGTGGCTGTTGGTGAGGGCAGGGAGGAACAGGGCAAAGGATAGGGAGGACGATGGGTGGCTGGTTGCATTTCTGCCATGCTGCCGCAGCAGCAGCCTGGCCAGCACTGCCTTCAGAGCTCTGCAAGGGGCAGTGTGGAAACCTGGCCACCTCCTAACCTGGGGCTTGCTCCTGGAGGATGACAAATTGCGGCACAGCAGAGAAGGTGCTGCCCTGCCTGCCTGCCATGCGCTTGTGCCACCTTCTCTCAGGTCTTGGAGAAAAGGAGGGATATTGGGGGTGGCCATGAGAGTGAGAGGCATGGGCAGGAGAGCCCAGGGAACAACAGTGACATCAGAGGCATCATCCAGCCACATTAAAAACCTCTGCTCTGAAAAAAGTCAACACTCACAGTCTTTTCCGAGCCAAATCCCCAGCCTGTTAGGTTCACCATTAACAATAATCCCTGCAAATTTCTCAGCCTTGATGTTTACACAAGCTAGAGCTTTCATACATAAAACTCTTAAATTAAAACATTAAAGAGCAGCTGGCGCCTCTTGGAAAACTCATAAAAAGTCTGTTTCCAAACAGTGTCGCTTCTATACTGTAAATTTCTATATTTCTCACTCCCCTCATTCCTTATTTCTAAAGACATTTGCATGAAAACAGGAACTTTGTTTATTAAAGAGTTCATCTGCTCCTGCTGTTAATTTTCCACCTGAAGCCAGAATCCCCTGGGTATGACATCATTAGCACAGCTCTGGAAATGATCATGAAGTCACAAACAGAGAGTTAGGGCTCCACTCAGAGAATAAACAGTGAGACGATAGAACCTCTGCCACTGCCAAACCCCAGATCCTTATCCAGTTTTTCCTGGAGCAACATCCCATTGACTTCAGTTGGACATTGACCAAAATAAGGCTGTCAGCAATTCTTGTTTCAACCATTCCTCCTTTCCTGTTCCTGCCTCCAGGGCATGAGGGATTTGCCCTGTGCAGCAGGTCTGGGTCAGGAGAAGCCCTGCCCTGGCATGATGCTGGTCCTCCCAGTACCACATCCTCACACTGCTCCCTGCAGGCAGGGACAATCCGAGGCGGGCACCACCTCATCCCTCCATCAGTTTCTGTGAGCATTCCCCTTTCCAATTATGTACCATGACACGTCCTGCTTGCATGAAGCCCATCATGTGGGGATCTCATGCAATCCAGAAGAGCGGCTGCTGGGATGTGGAAGACCAGAAGGGAGCCCTGCTGCAGCTGCACATGGGGCTGGCAGTGGGGGAGAGGGGCTGCCCCATGCACAGCCAAAGACAGGAACAGCTGTCTAACAGTGCTGGAGCCTGGGGCTGCAGATCAAGAATAGGGCACCTGCAGATCAAGAATAAATACCTTTACAGGGAGACCTATAGGAGGGAGAGATATGGTTCATGTGCAGAGGCAGAAAAAAGAAACTCAGGAGCTAATATGGCTCCTTGTGTGAGGATGGGAAGACAAAGTAAGAATGTCTTTTATTAGAACAGATCGAGCAATATTGATCAAATCTACATTTTCTCCTCCTGCTCCATGAAAAGCACAAGAAAATGACTGTGAGCTTAGAGAGCTTCATTAAATCTCTTCACATACAAAATCTCTGATACAGTTGAAGCCCTTCCCTCCCATCACCAGGCAAGCACAGTTAGTATGCAATTGGTCAGGCCAAACACTGCTCGTTTTTCATCTGACACCTATGCATGCAAATGGTGTATTTGTCACGTGATGGCTCTCTGCATGAAGCGCAACATATCTGTGATGGGTCTCTGCATGAGTGCCACAATGCTGGGTTACTGCAGCAGCAAATAGAATCTGGCTCTACACGACCAGCACTCTCCATCCAGCAGCCTGTGGCGAGTAGGCTGCTTGTCTCCCTGCCTCCCCACCCTGGGCCACGTCAGCAACTAGTCTGGCTGCTCAATACTGTTGTTATGGAGCAGACACCTGAGCATAGAGGTCTGAAAATCTACGTACCTGTGAGAATGGGATGTGGCTGAGTGGGGCAGAGACAGACTGGTTTGAAACAAGGTTATTAATATTGCATGGGGAAGGTGGAGGCAGAATATGGGATTGATTAGATATAGTCCTTAAAGGATTTCTTCAGTTTATTCTTGTACTCTAAGCTTTAAAACCTTTGCTACATCTCTATTCAGTGCTGATGCTGGGATCCTGAACAGTGTTTTAGAAATATTGACTATTTGTTGAATATGAGCAGGTAATATTTAGTATAGCAGAGGGAAAGGAAAAAAATATATATACATATTTACTCTTGCAAATAAAACCTAAGTTTTTCCCTCAGTGAAATCACTGTGATTTGATTGATCACCACAAAACTGCTGCATGGTGGCAGTGCTCTGTTTTCATGACCTGATTTGGGCTTGGCTGCTGGGAGACACTGTCTGGGGGAGAGCAAGCCAACGAGTGATCCACATGCATGGCAAGGCATGACCCAGCACGTGCCTCTCCTCCCTTGGCTCTGCCACCAGGTCCCACTCCCCCAGCTCCCTCCAGAACAGCCCATAGGCACCACAGCCTCCCATTTCCTTCAGTTTGGTCCATTTTTATAGCCAGTCCAAGTGTTTTCCTTGGCATGGGCCAGTAGTCCCATAGCACTGTACTTCCTCCACACAGAATAAGCGTTATTTAACAGCTCTGATTTTGGAGAGTTGTTCAGCCTCTTTTCTCAAAAAAATGAGAATACATTGACGCTGATTGTATTGGCTGCTTGTTCCTATTTTTTCTGGATGACCCTCACTCTCTTTGTAAAAAATGTGGGATGCAGACCCAGGCAACTTTTCAAGAAGGCACACTGCCACTGTCATGTGTGCCTTGTTTAAAGGAATTGTCAGCTCTGTCAAGATAAGCATGCAAAAAAGGGAAATGCAGGCACACTGGGAAGAGGTGTCCAGTCTCTGCTCCTGGTCACCCCAGTACGCACCCAACCGAGCCAATAAGAATTTGGTCCAAAGCAAGTAACTACAGGAAGAGCTGATAAAGCCCCTCTGGGTGGTGTTATTTATTCCCTTGCATAGCTCCTGATAGCATAACTCTAACCTGTCAAAGAAGGGTTGCCCTCATTTCTTGATGTGGATACAGGCAGACAAAAAGTAAATATTTCAGTGCAACTGAAAGTGTCTCTGACTCATCATATCATCATCATTTTTCTGGAAGCCACTGGCTTCATTCTCTTTCCCCAACCCTTCCCTTAGGACAGTTTACTCCAGGACTTCTGCATTTTCTCAGAAACTTCCCAGTGCTCTCTTTGAGAGTCAGTATTGTTAATTTTAAAGAGCAATCAGGAGATGAGCCCTCCCTTGCTCTGCCTTCCAACCCTTTTTTTACCATTTCCTTACTTTCAAGTCCCAGTGTAACAAATGTTCAAGGTCCCACCTGCTTCTCCAAGGCAGTTTTAAATTAGCCATTATTTCATTCTCTCCTCAACTTCTCACATTTTCCGAAGTCTGTACTATCAAATCCTAACACCCTCCTTTCCTCTTTGTTATTTGAGGCAGCTCTGCTTTGTGCTGCTCATTCATGAGGACACTTCCACCCACTCCACTGAGCCAATATTCCCCACCTCTGCTCTGCATAAATGCTTTCATCCGCACATTAGTCTAGCTCTCACTTCCAGCAGCTGCTTCTTATTTCAGAGAGAGGGTGTGGGTGGTTTTTGTTGTTGTTGTTGTTGTTGTTCGTTGTTTGTGGCTTTTTGCTTTGTTGGGGTTTTTTTGTTTGCATGTGTGTGTGTTTGTGTGTCTGTTTTATGGGTAGCCCTTCACACTCTGCAGGGCTGCAGAATCTTTTTGAAGTGAGTACTTTCTTGAGAGGAGGGCAGATCATGACAACAGATGTAAAGGTTGCTTTCTGGAAAGATCATTTATTCTCTTGAGTATGAAAAAAAACCTATTGCTGCTAGCTTCAAGTGGGCCCACCCTCTGCTCCAGGCATCTTTACAGCCATGAAAATTACAATGTCACTGGTATTAACAGCATGAAATGGCAACAGCTCACTCCACTACAACTCCCTACTCCTGCAGGGATAACAACTGAGACTTCAAATTAAATTGAGAAGCTGCCCCTCCAGCCAATTCCTCCAGCAATCTTCCCCAGAGGAAAGTGGGGCCACAGGGCTTGAGTGGAGAGGTAGTGAACCTCCAGGCTGCTGGAGTCCATGGGGGAGTTGGTCCCAGACCACAATATTTTTTTTTACAATGAGGATGGTGCTGCCCAGAGTAGTTGTGGATGCCCCATCCCTGGAAACATTCAAAGACACGTTGGACAGGACTCTGGACAACCTGATCTAGTTGAAGATACCCCTGCTCATTGCAGAGGGTTGAACTAGATGACCTTTGAATGCCCTTTCCAACCCAAACTATTCCATGATTCTATGAAATCTGGCAAGCATCCCCATGGGCAGAGCAGGCTGTGGCCCCAATGTATAAGGAGAGTGACCCATGGAGAGCTGGCACAAGCCAAACAAACTCCCATAAGATGAGTGGGAGGGCTGGTCAGCCAGACCACGGGCACACCCCACCACAGCTCTGCCGGTGTGACATGGCCACAGCTACCTCCAGAAAGCAGCTTGGGTTGGAACTGGGCTGGGGCGGGTGCTAGGCTCATTCATGGCTTTTCTCCTCCTGGCCTGGAGGTGGTCTCATCAGTTTGACAATGTCATCTTACCCCGGCCTTTTGGCTTCCCTCCCACTTCCCTGAACTGCTCTGTACCACCACCACAGAGACCCACAGATGCTTCCCACCTCCTGCTCCCTCTGGGCTTTCATTCTCCAGACTCTTCTCAACTTCTCACTCTATTTCTTCTGTTCCCACATAAGGATCCAGGAGCCATAAATGGATCAAGCTGTGGCAAGATCTAAAACTGTCCCATCTTTAAAAAGCCAGAAATACCCTGCAATCTTTGAGAACTAGTCAGTCCAGCCACAGCAGTGACATATCCAGACCTGGGATATAAGGGTTAAACTTGCCTGGCTTCTAAAATCCCATAATACTTGTGTGCACAGAGCTGTTACGCTGCAATTTACTCTAAATTGATACTCTATTTATCTGTCCATAGCTTCAGCATCTTGCTGCCCCTGCACTCCTAAATCATCCTTCTTAGACTCTCCTTATTTAATTTTCCAGCTCTTCAAGCAAACCCTACTGCTCATGGTCCCTGCATACCTCTGCATCCTCACCTTTGAAAATGCTGCCCTGTCTCACTTTCCATGCAAACATGTTAAGGCATGGAGCTGAAATATCATGCCAGAAAAAGCAACCCAGGTTGTTTTGGTACATGCAGTGGTCAGCATGCCCTGCTGGAGAGCCTACCAACATGTAACTAATATCCTGAGTCTTGGAGCCAGACAAGTCCTATTCATTCTCTTGCCCAAACCACAGAGACAAGAACATCCACCCTCTCCAACATCTCACAAATCCTGGGTTTGACGTGGATGTACAGAGAGGGAAAAGCTGAAAAGCCACCAAGCTGCCCAGCAATGTCGGCATTATGATCTGGGACATTCTCATGCTTGTAGAAGCAGTCATGCCCCTTACTGGAGTGGGGAGGCTGTGACATTTGACTGAAGGTATTTTATCTAGATGCAATAGTTGAGACCTCCCTCTTGAACATATAGATGAGTTTGACCCACTTCTACTGAGATAAAGAAATCAGAGGAAAGCCTGGGGAAAATGGAATCTGAACAGAGTAAAAAGAGACATTTACATACAAGAATAGCTGTAGCACCACACACTCATTCTTTTTTTTTTTTTCTGCTAGCCCACCACACCACTTTGAAAAATCCTTCTCACTCTGCAGGCTTTAGTCCTGTGGTCAGGGGAGCAAAGGCACACAGCACTGCAAGTTAAATATCCTCTGATGCTCCAGTGGTGACAGTACATTTCAAACCTATGGGGTGAAAGCCCCTCTCAGACACCAAGGCAACCCTTGCTTTGCTTCTTCATGGGCACCAGAATCAGTACAGAAACCCATCTGCCCAGGGCCAGTATCTTTGATTTATTGATTTATTTTGAATATGTTGTTCCTCTTGCACATCTAACTCCCCCCTCCAAGGGCACAAGACCTTTGCACTTTTCTGATGACTTCATCCTTTGTACTCTGCTCCCACAAGCTATAGGTCAGGGATTGGATGACAGACTTGACCCAAACTGGCTGACAAAGGCTTCTCATCTGCTTGGCATGGCATTCAGAGAAATAGATTCACTGAGGTGTCACTGCTGCATTGCATTCAGCAGCAGTTTCTAGGCATGCCATGAAAGGCACCAGCACATCAGTGGGCTTATTGACCCATTCAGTAGAAATTCCAGTGTTGAGCACCCTTCTCAGTTCCCCATGGTCTGAGGGCAAACCTTCCTCCAACCATGTGTGTTATACTGAGTATAAAGAATAAAAGTTTCAATTTTGCAGAGTTGCCTTCCCAACAATTTTCATAGGCACTCCTGAAATTCCTTCTGAATGAGAGGAATGCCATGTCTTCCCAATATCAATGGATATTTCATCATTTCTGCTGTGCAAGTTAGTGTTCAAGGAGGTACTGGCCAGCATGGAGACAGGAGCAGGTACAAATAGAAATGTGCCACTGCTATTCTTAAAAGACAAAGCACAAGGGCATAGCATCTTCAGATGAAGTCACCTTTCCCTCCAGGTCATGTCATCTTCAGGCACACAGGTCAGGCCTGAACTTTCTTTTTAATCTTGCTCCATCTTGCCACTGAACCAGATTTTATCCCTCCACAAAGTCCATCCACATCATCTTCTCTTATTGCCAATATTTCCCTGAGCATGTATGTTCTCTATTTCCCTTCTCAACTCCTTATGAACTCATTTAACACTTTTGCTGGTTTGCCTTGTTACTAATAGTGTATTCCTCTATTCTATCTCACTTTTTTCCAGGCAGAAGGAGGGAACATGCCTTGCCAGAATTAGCAGCACTGTCCAGGAGTGTCTCATCAGTGGGCAAGTGTTAACGTCCTGCTCGTGTCCTTACCCCTCTGCCCTCAAACACCACCCACTGGGCAATGCAGCATTTCTTAATAAGACCACCTCACAGCAGAAACCAGGTGCCCTAATAATAACATAAATTTTCTCAATTCCTAAAATTCGCAAAGGATTATGCTCCACTTTTTGGGGTTTTTTCACTAGCTGCCCGGTGTGGTAAAATTAAAGACCCACTTACAATAGATGAGAGTAGATCAACAGTGTTCAAATGGAAGTCTACACGTGTTTTTGCCAGTGGTGTCTGAATAAAACAGGGACTCCAACAAGGCTACAGTTTGGCTAAGGATCAACCAAAGATATTAGAACTTCTTGAGTGTTTTGAATGTTTTAAGGTACATCCATCTCTAACTGAAGACAGAGTTAGTTCGTTTCTTGAGATATATTTGAAGTAATTTGCAAAAGTGAGCATGAAAACTGAAAGCACCATGGAAGTGTGCTCTGCATAGTTACACTACGCTGACTGTGGAAGGAATTCAGCACAGATGAGGGAATATATATATTATATGTATATATATATATACACACACATGTAAAACTTAGTTTGGAGCTGGCTGGCTGGTTCCAGCTCAGCTGTGGTGCCTCAAAATGCCCCATTCTGCAGCCTTCTGAAATGACAGGCTATCTGTTATGAAAATCACTTTGAACTTTCATATTTCTGGTCCAGAGTCTCCCTCTAGAATTCTCCTATGTATTAAGTGCTTTTGCATATGATAACTGTTTTCAAAGCTGAGTCACACATTCAGCATATCTTCACATTGTGGTTTCACTATGCAAAATGCCTATGTTCCTCTCTTCTAGGTACTGTATTTGACGTATCCCCCTGCCTTTTTACCTCATGGGGGGCCCTGTCAGGGCTTGCCTCCCAGCTCCAAGAGCATAACTGAACATCAGCCCACCCAACTAAACAGGATGCTTGCATGGAGAAATGCCTCCCAGTTTGAGATGGAGCCTTGTCAGGTTACTGGATTAAAAAAGCCCTACATTCATTTCTCTCACTCACAGGCTCGCTGCTTAGTCAGCTGTTACACCGCCACATAAAACCTTTGCTAAAAGAGCTGTGGTAGAAAATAGCTGATCAGTAAGACTGAAGTGTCAGAGCTGTCTGGGTAGGTGGAGACACTAACAGGAAGGCAGGAAACCCAGTCTGTAAGCTTAGGGCTGGGAGAGAGGAAACCGTTTCCATTCAGTACAGAGATTGCAGGACAACACTGATGGGAGGGTTCAGGCTCAGCCAAAAAGCTTTTTTTTTTTCTCCTCTGTTTTAATGATTCCTGCTTGCTGGAACTCAGCACCCCAGGGAGGAAGCGTGGGCCAGCCTGAATGCTGCTCCTTGCTCCTACCCTTGCAGCCGTGGGGAGGGGAGGCAGAGAAACTATAAATGTATTTCACACAAGTGTATGTGAAATAACCCACATAAATCACCCTGCGAGACTTTTTTTAAAATGTCTGCTACCTGTAACACCAGCCACAATTAGCACACCAACTTATTTACATGTCATAAATCCATGGTTCACAAAGACCTGTTGTACTGACTTTTCACCACAAACCTGTGAGTTTTGGTAAATTCATTAAATCAGACTCACCCCTTTCTTATAAAGGGTTTCAAGTAGCTCACAACAGCATAAAGGTAAATCACACAAGGGCTGCCTTGTCCTCCTTGTCCTCCCAGACTCCAATCACAGCTCTAGCATTCACCCCTTTGCAATTCCAAATCCTGATTAGATCTGGGAATAGATCCTGCACATGGATCTAAGTGTGGGGAAAACAATGCACCAAAGTTCTGGAGTTCACTAAACCCTTCAGAGCCCCCACCGACATGTCCCAGCCTGGCAGCTGTTTCAAGGCTGCTTTCAATTTTAATCACAAATTATTCTCCTGACAACCCACAGTAAAATTAAAGCAAGCATCACAAGACAAAGAGGCTCAACTTTGGTTTATAAATTTCATGCAGGACCCTTTGGGGGTTCTAGCTTGATTGCAGGAAGAGCAAACCAGCCTCCCAGATGCAGCAGCTGTGCCCAGAGTGTCCCAAGGCAACGGTGCAGATGGGTCCTCGCACCCAGCAGCTCCTGCATGTGTCGGCACCTCTGGCCAGCCCCATCAGTAGGTTACATTTTGCTGTGCCCAAGTACATACTGCCACGGATGTCACTGCATGTGGTTCGCTCCTCCTCCTCCTCACTGACCAAGCCCAGGAGGGAAACACATTTCTTACAAGCAGTGGGAACCAGAATCTCTCATACCAGGTGTGTGTTGTGTGAGTGAAATCAAAAGCAAGTTATGTTTGAACCTGCAGTGCCCAAACAGCTTGACCAAGCCATAAAAATGCAGCTGTGTCAGTACAGAGACACCCAGAAGTGTCCATTTGCTCCTGTGTGTGCCGGCATGTGCTTACAGTGTGGTCTGAGCACTGCCTGGCACACTGAAGCCTCACTGCAAATTAGGGATGAGGGATTATTTTTCAGTTTCCCAATTGCAAACTAAGGATTTACCCATGCCTCCCACAGAGGTCTTGTGAGGATAAATGGAGTTATTTGAACATTTTGAAGGCTGGAAGCGCTAAGAGCCAGATGGAAGGAAGTGGTCCGGAGAAGCAAGGAAGCAGAGCGCACATTCAGTGGAAGGGTTGTTCCAACTAACACACAGAGAGCTCCCTTGCACCCTGAAAAGCCACTCCAGACAATGCCTAACAGAGTGCACATATTGCAGAGCCTCATGTGTTCCATTTTCCTGGAAAAGCACAGAGCAGCAGTGGTTTCAGCTCTGCCTGGGCTCTGACCGCTCGGAGCACCACACCACCTCCAACGCATGCCCATTAGCAGAATTTAGGTCCCACTTTGCTCATTCCTTTTCCTGCTCCATTCTTGGTGGCTTCCAAGGGCAGATGTTTCCACATCTCTCTTCCCCAAAATAAGGCAAAATTGTTCCTTGTCCTTCATGGGACTTACTGTACATCACAATTTATCATCTTTAGTCAGTGGGGCACCCAACCCAAATGGCACCAGCAGGCAAAACCCCCTAAGAAGTGCTGCAACTCATTTATCTCGCCAGTACCACACTGCTAATGGGAATGGTAGGAAGAAAATTATATGTGGGCTCTCGTAGCACCCACTAAACCCAACAGCATGTGGAGGTACAAATACAGAGCACCCCTGAACTCAGCATGGCAGGTCAGTGGCTGGGAGCAGCGAAAGGGATGGATTTTCATACCACCTTTCACTGCTGGCTTGAATGATCCCCTGTCACACATGGCCACAGTCTCCACACAAGCTAGAGAAGGGAAAAATCTATGTGCTGCAGCCAGAAAACAATCTGCAGTTGAAATAATGCTACCTTCTAGCTAAGGAAGGTGCTAATAACAAGAAGGATTGAATGGAAGAAGCAAAAATGGAAGCAGTAAGATTTCAATCTCTTCCCTAAGCACAGCAGGGCAGAAAGGCTGCAGAGTGGACCACCAATATACTAACATTTTTCCCACTAATTGAAGTTTCCACTCACATAAAACTATCCATGCTAATACATTGCACTTTCATTAAATCACGTCACTTCAATTCTTTATATTTTTATTGTGGCATATAAATTACACTATCCAAACAAACAAACAAGCAAATACAACAACAACAACAACAGCAACAACAACAAAAAAGTAAAGCCATTATAAAATTAAATTCTGAAATTAAGTGCTGCATTCTAACCAGAGAAAAAAGGAACATTTTGAACAAAATAATTTGGCCTGTATATTTTTCTAAACAAAACTGTATCACAACAAATGCAAGCCTACAAAGATCATTTGTATTAATAAAATGGTATTTTTACAATTAAAAAAAATTGCTGGCAAAGTGTTCGGCTGGGTTTATTAGTGTCATTAAGAATCCTCCCACATTCTCTTATTTTTCAGCAGCTAGCAAAGAGGTACGTTCAGAATTTCATTATTTGAGAATGAGGCAATAGATAAAATAAAAAATAAAGAGCAATTTGTACTCCTATAATGGCTTCCTCTCCAAAGCTTCACAGCAGTTTACAAAAAACTCCATGATTTAACCTCCTCTCTTGCAATGTAGCTATTCTCCCTTTTTATGGCTGGGAAAAAATATCTCTTGAGAGTGCCTCTGTTCATTCCAAACATCTGTATTCTGAGTGCCAAGAGCATGATTTACCACAGTTTATTGTGCTCCAAATCAGTGTCCAGGATAGGTACTCAGTATTTCTAGCAAAAAAGACCACAGGCATCTCGCATCAGCTATCCCAGACTCCTGGAATCTGCTAGGGAGCTGGAGTGAATTTGGGACAGCAGGAAACTCAACCTCTGTTCCTTAGCTCTGGGCTACTTCTCAATTTCCATGCTCCAGGGCACAAGAGGCAGAGCCTTTCACCTTGTTCTAGCCTCTCCAAAAACACACGGGATATTTCAAATGTTTTGTTACGCAGGAATAAGCTCTCTGCAGAAACATTGACTGGCTCAATTCTCTTTTGTCCGTTTTACAGCCTCTGCATTCCTGTTGGGCGACACCTAAAGACAAGAAAGAATTTCCAGTATTTAAAAAACTTCTTATTTTTAATGTTTTCTGGTGCCAAGACTGACAGACGTCTGTGCATGTATGGAAAAGGCAGGAAAGCAGGACTGTTTCTGGGGAAGAAATGCTTCTTTCATTTCCTTCCTTCTTCAACATTGCTTGATATTAATTTTAAACCTGGCTGGCACTCCACAGTAAGAAGAGTGAAAGATCTTGTTATTTCATCCAAAAAAGTATCAAATAGGTGCAACTGCAATTTTAAAGCAACCCTGCCAAGCCATAAAGTTCCCAAAAGGACGATGGCTTTCCTGGCAGCATGGGGTTTGCCGTATCAGATGCAGCAGACTACCAGATCACAAAGCCTTACTGCTTCGTTCTAGCCATGACCCATATTTCATCCTGTGCTTCAGAAGAAGATGAAAGGCCTTCATAATGCATCCTAAACATTACCATATGGAAAAATCTTGCAGCATTTAAAAAGGATAAGCAAAGAGGGTCCTACAGAAATACTAGGACACTATAGCATTCATTTCTAAAATTGCAGTGGGACAATTATAATGTCTCTAATTTTCTGTGGAGGGGAAGTATATTCCTGATATATTCTGTAGGCAGTGGTGACGAGAGCTTATCACAATAAGCACAGGACAGAATGCAAAAATAACCAGATGACCAAACCTGTGAAAAATTGAACTTCTGAACTCTACCATTTTTAATGCATGTAGGCCAGGATTCAATCTCTACCTTAAAAATTGTATCATGACAGTAACTATGAAGACTCAGAACCAGAACAAGGACCAATGAGGCCATTAATAATAGTAATAAATGTGGCTCTGCATTAGGAAAACAGCCAAGGGGAAAAAAAAAAAAAAAGTCATTTTAGAATATGTATCCTCTGTAAAGTTCCCACTGCATTTGTACAATGCAGTAGCAATTAAGGAGCAATTCCCTGTCTCGGAAAAGAGGCTGCAATCCACCCCTTGTTATCAGATGTTGCCTAGGAGGTCAAGAATGCTCCAAATGGTGCTGCTTCTCCCGGGCTCTCCTTGCTCTTGGGACACAGGCACCAGGCGGGCATCGGGAGCCACTCTGTGCCTCGCAGCCGCGGGACAGGGACTGCCTGAGCATCCCTTGCTCCAGGAAGGATAAGGAAGTCCACGTCTCTGCCAGGCTGAGCAGGGAGAGCAGGAGGAATAAAAGCAGGACCCGTCTTGCAGGACTGCACACCATGGAGTTATCTGCAGCATCATAGCTTTCCCTGGAGAAATGGTCTGCATGGGAATGGGGGACATGCAGCTGGCACAGGACCCCTCTTCTAGGCTTCAGTGGCATGAGTCCTGCCTCACTGAGCACACTGAGAGCCACTAACCTTCCAGTTCCCTCCTTCCAAAGAACCTCCAGCTGCCACAGGTCTGCAGACATACAGCTGCATTTTGAACAAATACGTTTCCTTTCCTTATACAAGTTTTTCTTGGGTAACTCTGGAGAGCCAACTGCACATTTTGGTCCTTGGTTGCACAGCTTCAATGCCCAAATCTTCCCCTCCTCAGGCAGTAAATGCAGCTATTGTTTTGCCAGTTGGTCGGGTTACTCTTCTTTTCACTCGTGCTGCTGCCAAGGTAATGCAGAATGTTACACACTTTAGAAACCAGCTCGGGTTGTGTAATGCTACCCTACCACCACCAAATAACTTAGGACTGTGTCAGCCCAGGGAAAAAACAAGCCTGGAAGCTAGAGGAGAGAAGATTAAAGCAAAGCAGCAGCATGGTTTTTAATTGTGCCTTAGAATTTCTAATCTAGTTAATGGTCCTTCCAGCCCATCCTGTGTAAAGACACGAGCATGTGGCATGTACTGAAGGAGGATCAACACTGACACACTGACAGATGTGCTTATTGGCACAAGAGACTAGATTAGGTTTTGGACAGGATTTTTTAACTTGTTAGCTAGCCAGCAGCAACTTGCTTTTTTGGAGGGGAAGGGAGGGATCAAACAATTGCTGCAGAAGGATATTAGTTCCCTGGCACTTAATCTTCTTCCATTACGGATTCTCTGCTTGAACATGAGACAATGCTGCCATTCCTTCCCCCTGACTCACTGGCAATTCTTTATCCATCTCTGGTTTGCTGCTTTGGAGATTTTTTTGGCTGGAATTTGATCACCCCCACCCTTTTATTCTCTCTCCATATTTTTCAACACTTCTGTCTCCTTCATCACATCCCAAAGCTCTGCTGTGCAGTGAAAGCCTGTAAGTTAACCAGAAGTTCAATACATTCACCTCGATATCATACAATCTTGCTTGCCCATTTGAGGAAGATGAGGAGTGAGTGCCTTGTACCGCAGGCATGCCGGCATGCTTGGCAAAGAGCACAGCACAGAAGGTGGAGAGTGGCTGCCTGCCGAGAGGGATGCAGCTAATGTTTAACAGCACACTTATGAAAGTTAGCTCTGTTCACATTCCTCGGGAGGGCTGTCCCACGGGTTGACAGAGGGCTGCTCACAGAGGAGGGCAGGAGTAATTAAGGAGAACCAAATTCTAGCTGGTGGGAGAGGTGGGAGATTTCAAAAGTCCTTGGAGGCCAGGACACAGGTTAGAAGTCAGAAGTGCCACAGGTGCTCTTGTTCTGACGGCAGAGTGCTGCCAGAGGTGTCATGCCCTCCTGCCAGGCTCACAGCTTCTTGGAATTTGAGCAGCAGCTGAGCAGCTGGGTACACAAACATCTCCCATCCAGCCCATGAGTGCCCAGACCAGTCCCCCTTTGCCATCTTGCCATATTCCAACAACACAGGCAAGTGCAAGAGGGTAGAAGTTTGGGAGAATGGTGGCACTGTAACTGAACTGCACTTTTTGATAAACCTTCTGTGTTCTTTCACTCTCCCCTGCTTTCCCTTCTGCTGAGTCCTGCATTCCATGTGCATGGTTCCCAGCCCATGGGACCCTTGGTCCCACAGGGAGAAGCCACTGCTTGGACACCACATCAGTGCTTCGAGGGTGGTGGGAGCGGGTACTGTGACTTTCATGCAGAACAGCAGAGACACCACAACCAGGGCTGCTTGCAGAGGGGTGCTTGTGCCTGGTCTGTGGCTCTCCTGCAGCCACCCAGCCCCAAGGCTGAGCCTCTCAGGGAAGCTATTAATGGAGCAAAAGGTCGGGCTGGGGCACCACCCCTGCTTGTGGCAGTGATGCCAAGGGACATGCTTCCAGAAGCCAGCAGCAGTCTGAGGAGTCTTCGCAAACACCTGGCTCCAAAAGAGGCACACTGAACCACACTGCTGAGCCTGCAGCAGAACCCTCCCATGGAAGGTGAATGCACATCGCTTCCCTAGAGCAAACAAACAGAAGCACATCAGCCAACTCCCTCCTAGCCCACAGGAGTACTGCCAGGTGAGGAAGAGAACAATTCACCCACCTGCAGATGAGACTGCAGCACAAACAACCACATAGGAAAGAGGTGAGGCACTTGAAGGGGCCAGTTAGGCAGGCAATAACAAGATCTGCCCTGCTTTCACCCTCCAGAGAGCCACCAGCCCTCAGCTTGGGGGACTGTGTGTCCTAGGAAGGAGCCAGAGTAATTGCAAGGAGCCTCACCATTCCCTCTAAGGGCTCAAATAGGTAGCATGCCTCCTGCATGTCCACACAGAGGAGTCCTGCTGCTTCACACCTCCAAGCTGCTCCTTCAGTGGTTTTCCAAACACAGTGTATTTACTTTTTAATTGGGTGAGCAGAAACAATTGACCCCAAAGCTAGTGAAGAGCAGGAAGGGGCTCACAAGTTATACGGCCTCCTTGGGCCAGCATTAGCACTGCTGCACCCAGCTGTGCTCCTGCTCCATGTTCCATGGGAGGGTTCAGGGTCCCAGCCTGCCCCCAGAGCACAGCAGGCATGTCATGGAAATCTGGCCTGTGCCCATGGAAACTAGAGCCTACAGTCAGGTTTGTGCTGCAGGCTTTTGCTGGCAGAACAGCACCATTGAGGAGTGTGCAGGGATGCAGCCATGCAGCTTGCCAAAGCAGGGTACACCTGCAGCCCTGGGAGCATTGCAGCTCCCCAAGAAAGATCGGCAGGCATTTTTCAGTCCAATGTCCCAAATGTCATCACATGGGTTTTGCTGAGCACAGAGGTCTGAGCAGAGAGCTGGCTGGTCCCTGGAATAGGTGGCTGGTGGTGAATCCTCTATCCAAAACTGCAGGTGGTTGGCCCAGGGCACACATGGCATCAAGAGCATCAACCTTTCTGCAGTGAGAGCAGAGGGATGCCAGCTCTCAACCTGACCTGCAGTTCTGAACCGTGGGTTCAGCTCCCTGTTCAGAGGCAGGACAATCTGTCCTCAGTCATAGCCCTGCTCGAACCCTGCTCTTTGGTTCCAAAACAAACAACTAGGAGTTCCTGGTAGGGTTGAAGAGCAAACAGCAGGGCCATCAGCAAGAGCCAGGTGGGAGCTTCTGGCTCTAAGCCTGAGATAGCTGGGGAGGAGGAGGAGAAAGCAACACAGTGATGGGAACATTGCTCTCCAGAGAAGGGGGGCAGCAGGGGTGACAGAGAGTGCACAGCTGAGTTCATAACTGCCTGTCAGGGACCCAGCTCTGCACTTAGGAGATGTTTTCTTGTGCCAGCTATAGCTCAGCACCTATGGGATCACCAGCATGACAGCAGGAGCAGTAGGCTGCCACTTTCTCCAGGTGACCCAGGGTATTCACCCATCAGTACATTTGCACTCACACACATGTAAAAGCCCCAGCCCATCTGCTCTTCTTCAGACTGCAAAATTATGTAGTTTGAAAAGCCCTAAAATGCTGATTCCTCCCTCAGCAGGGACACAGTTCTTCAGAAATACAAAAGTATGAGTCCACTGGGGAAAAAGGATATACTGGAGAGTAAAACACTGTAACCGTCTGTCAATGCCATGTGGGATGCTGCTGAAAGAATTTGGGAAGAACTGTGAGACTTTTCGGATGCTCAAACACTGAATGAGTAAAAAAATCATCTGTGTCCTACAGAGAAACATTTTAGAAAACAAAGCAATTGGCTTCTAGCAACATGATGTAACCTTGGTTTTTCCTCCCCTTATTGTAAGTGCATCTCTGGGTGTTTGCTTTTAAAGCTGTATCCATTAATAATGTGCCTCTATATTTATTTAGAGATATGTCAAACAAGGAGCACTTATCCGTAGCTCCAGGCAACCCAACAATTTTAATACATAAACAGCTATATAAATGAGTCTCATAATCATCCAACAAAAGCTTCAGCAAGAAAGAACCCCATAAGCACACCATCTCTGCTCAGGATGCTCAAAATTCGGCATCCACTTCAGCAGCCAAGGAGAATAAATAAGCTTTCCAAGGGAACCAGCTCAGGTTATTACAGATCAAACGAAGGAACAAGTTGTTTGCCTTTCCTTAACTTAAAAAAAACCAACAACCCACAAATGGAAAAACATGGGCCAGTTTTTCAAGCAAGCTCGGCATGTTGCCTGCCTAAATTACACTTACATGCAAGTGCATGCAAATGCATTATTTCCCTGGTCATATGCCTGAACTGCATACACATTTTCCTCAAATGCCTTCTGGAACGTGACAGGACACGCACAAGCAACCTCCTCAGTCCTTCAGAAAACAGAGCATGGGTATGCTGGTGGGAACAGAGGAAACACCTGCATTCCTCCACAGCACAAATGCAGCCAAAATAATGATGAGTCTGAAAAAAGCCCGACGAAGGCAAAGGTCAAGCTGCTGCGACTTTGTGGAGCAGAGGGGGCTCAGCTTGGTGCTTGGCAGGAGGGAGCCTTATGCTCTTGTGCTTTCAGATGTATTTTCCTGCAGGAGATGGGAAAAAAGATGAGAAAAAAGCCAAATAAAAATAAGCAAACATTTTCAGTTTCTGCTGCAGTTCTGTAGAGGGGTGACTAAACACTGCTGGTGATAGCTCAGCTCCCACCAGAGCCTGCTACTGCTGGCTGTATCCCTTCCAGAGAGATGGAGTCTGCCTGACACTGAGGCAAAGGAGATGAACAGTGGGGCATAACGTGGCACCTCTCTGCCACAGGCAAGCAACTGTGCCCCTGTGCAGTGCTAGCCACTGCTTTGGGCTGAGCCTTGTTCCAGTGAATATCCAACCAATGCACTTGCTGAAACCTTGCAGGACCTATTGTGCACAACCCCCAACATGAAATACCACAGTAATGTTTTGGTTGGCCCCATGGAGAGGTTCTGCTTTTCCCCCAGGAAGGTGCTGCTGATCTCTCAGCTGGGCATCACCCATCACACACAGGACTGAGGGAAGGCACCAAAGGCACCATGGAGGTTCAGCTTCCAAACTTGCTTTTCTCTTCCTGGATGGGAGTTATATGCAAAATATATGAGAGGGCCACAAGAGAGAAGGGTAAGAAAACCCTCAGTAGTTCATTAAAAACCCTCAGCTTAGACATCTGCGGATTTTAATCCTCCTCCTTCTGCCTATCTGATGCCCAAAGGAAAAAATAAAGTGCTTGGACTGGCCAGTTTGGTGTGAGTCCCTGTCCCTCCCTTCCTGCTCCCCCTCACTGCAGCACAAGAGGAAAAACACTTGAAAGGCTGGAGGGTGGCCTCAAGGATGTCTGCTTTGCCTCCACTCATGCCACTCTTCCTTTTGCATCTTTTCTAATACCCAAAGAGGAAAAAGGCAGGACCATCTCCCGTACCCAGGTGCCTTTCTCATACACACACAGACAAGCACATTCCCATTCAAAACAAGATTGCAGTGCATTGAACTTGTCCCTGAATGTAACCCTTCTGGCTTGAACAGCCCTGCTGGCTCCTGCCTTGGGCAAGGTTTCAGTTTCCCTGTGGCTTGATGACGTGATTTGGGCAGGATTTATGAGGCTTACCAAAAAACATAATTAAATGTAAGGGGCAATGAAGGGGATTTTTTCTTTCTTTTATTTTCCTTCCCTTGCTTCTAGGACTAAGGAAAAAGTTGTATTGGCAGAAGTCCGCTGTGTTGGCTGGAGCCTGAATTTCTAGCCAAAGATGTTTTCTCCAAGCTAAACTAATTTCCTTGAGTTTTTCAAACATTTTCTTTGCTCTAAGTGACTGAGAAGCCATTGACATTTCAGTTGAGGAGCAATCAAAATACAGGACCCGAAGGGCCAAAGCCATCTCAGCTGTAACTGCTGTGGCTGGCACTTCAGCTGCCACCACTGAGGGAAACAACTGAGGTGAGCATCCTGGAAGATAAGGCAGGTAGGGAGGAGAAGCTGGGTTGGGACTGAAATATCCCCTCTGCTTCCAGCTTCCCTTTGGGAAGAGACCCAGACAGGTCCCTGTCTGACCCTGAAGGCTTGAAGAATGGATGTACCTAAATCCAACAGGAAGGAACATGACCTCCACTGGAAACTACACATGCTGGAAAAGAAAAAGCCTGTGTCCCAACTTTGTGCTTCGAGTCCTGTTCAATAAACAATAACAGAGTATGCTGGAACTGTGTCAGCTATGTCATTTCAGGTGAGGAAGGCTTGTGTTTTCTAGGTACCAGCTCTGTAAACCCCTGAGGAGCAAGGTGCCAGGGCAAGCAAGGGTCACATGGTGCTCAGCGAGACACGTGCACACCCACAGCCACTTGTGCTCAGGCAAATGCATTTCTCTCTCCTGCAGAAACTAAACTTCAGATCTTGTGGGCTGATTTTCTTAATCCAAAAGCAAAGGTTAAACAGAAAGTGCATGGCTTTGGTTTATTTATGGAGAACCTTAGCCATCAAACTTTCCAAAAGCGTCAGCAAATTCTGCACATCCACATTTCAACCCCTCAGAAATGTGTTGTGCCCTGCCCTTCCAAAGGCCCCCCTGTTCAGTGTCAGGAGCCAGGAGTCTGGCACAGCACCAGCCAGCCTGGCACAGCCCACAGCAGGAGAGGGGAACTGAACTCAGACACACTGCATCCTCTGAGGATGTCAGCTCTCTTGAATTATTTACTTATTTTTTATTACATTGCTGAAAAGGAGAGTGAGAAAAAAAACCCCTAACAACTCGCCTGAAGAGGAAACTAATAGAGAAACTTTGAGATTTCTCATCCCTCCAAAAAGCCCCTCCGTGAATGTGGCCACTGCAGCTGCCCCCGAGAGGCCTTGCACCACCTCAATCCCAATACCAACAAGGAAGTACCAACAAGGCACTTAACTGCACCACCAGTTTCTTTTCTCAGACTTCGGGTTGCCTCAAAAGTTTTTTAAACAAAGACGCTTTCCTGTTTTTGAAAACTGTGCATCCGTATGGTTTGCAGGTTACTCAAATAACCTTATCACTTGGAGCAACGCTGGCATGAATTTCAAAACTGCTTACTGCGGTGCTCCCCTCCCCTCTCCACACATATCTGTTTACTCATAGGAAGCCTTATTTACAGTATCTTCCTGCCAACTGCTGACACAGAAGAAAAAAAAGCCCTGGGTTACACATTAAGCTTTATCGTTGAAGTATTCATACCAGACGGTGTCCAAACAGAGTTAACTGACTGACCTTAGCTCAGGGTAAGCCACACAAGGGGGAAATTTCTATCGCAATCTGCTTGCATGGGCAGAGCTTGTTTCGCACCACCAACTTTTTCATCTCCTCCCCCCCTTCATCTGGGCTGAAAAGGCTTTTCAAAGAAAACATGGTTTTGTTTTCAGAAAGCCAAGTAGAGCTGGTTCCTTGTAAGTTCATTAAGGGAGGAATTACCAGAAGGAGATGCTTGCAGGTAAACATTAAGGCATGGAGAGGGCAGCCTGTACAACAAATCCTGATCTAAAATCCACACAGCCTACAAGTCAAATTCAATTCTTCTGTCAAAACCAGGAAAACGAAGAGGACTGCCATGCAAGAATATTCTGTCCAGAGGGTCTGGAAAATCCAGAAATCAGCTTCACTATGCCTGTTTTGCCCAGCAGCTTTGGAAAGATCTGCCAAATGTAACAGTTTCATTTGACAGTCATCTTGTGGCTTAACTTCTGAGTTGGCTGGTGGCCATCTCCCATTGCACAATGAATGCCTGCAAAATTAATCATAAACTCCCTGCCTGGAACTCCCAGTGCTGCTCTCCAGAAGGGCACCTGCAGCCTGCTCCAAAACCTTCATGGTACCTCAAACCCTATGTTCATTAATGGCCCAGCCAGTGAGGGAGGATAAACCATCACAAAAACAATCCATGAACTTAATTCTTCCACCCCCACTTCTGCAATCTGCTGGCCGAGCCATTTACCTCTGTGTTCACTTCATGACAGCCAGGCACAAAGGTGCTTATCCCGACCTCACACTTCACATCCTTTCTTCTCACAGACTAACACTTTGCTGGTGAAGAAAGTTGTATGACCTGTCTTGGGAGAAAGAACCAAGAGCTGCTCTCACATTAACCTGTCCTGATCCTCTCTCCAGTAAATTCTCTACCACCAATTTGGTAGGGGTGCGGTAAGGTCCCCTTGCTGCAAAACTGTCTACATGTGTTGGTTTTGTCAGCAGGGACTTGTGGGAATGCAGACAGAGTGGGTTTCTTGTCCGTGAGAAGTGCTGGCTAGCCAGCCCTGCCACGGGAGCGAGGGGCATGGGGCATGGGTGGGACATCACTGCACTCGCTCCCCGAATAAACCACAACCCACTTTATTGCTCCCATGTCCCCTTCTGTAAAATGACTTTCTCCTGCCAAGCAAGCTGCTCTGCATTGGGGAGAGAAAGCCTCTGCTCCCCACTTCCTACCCTCAGCATGCAGGGCTAGCACTTGGGGAATGCCCTTCCCCGGAGTTCCTGTCCCACCACAGGGCTGCAGCCCTGGCTCTGACAACATAGTTAATGGCTTTGCACCTCTGGTTTCAAGAGAGGTCTCTCCCTCCGTGTACTCACCAGAGTGGTCAGGCTCAGGCAGCCCCCAGGCCCTCTGAGCACATTTGGCTCTTGCCCAGATTGCACTGGGCAGCAGCCACTGTCACACTCCCAGCCCTGGGCATTCCAGCAAGGATGTGGCCATCAAATCCAGGGTGCCATCTTCTCTTTTCCCTGCCACTCTAATTAAATTGTTCATTTTTAAAAGTAAGCAAATTGCATTCCTGCTAAGTTAATTAGTTCCTCCTATGTAGTTTTCTTCTTCCAATAGACTAAATTGAATCGAGCATACAAACACCCCAGGAAAACAAAAACAAAAACAAACAAACAAAAACCCAACAACAACAACAACAAAGCAGGATTTAAACAGCTCCAGAAGGGAACAAGAATGTATTTCCTAACATGTCTAATAACAAAACATAAAGGTATTAACCAAATGTGATTAAAACCAGAGGAGCAAGCAGCACACATTTTATTGCTATGTTTTCACTTTTTATTTCTTTTTAACAAGGATAAAAAATAACTTGTGCAACCTCCGCCAGGATCCAGAGTGGATCTTTGAACTCTGCCATCTGGCTAGTGGAATCTGTATTTTTGTTGCCTCAGGTTACAGGTTAATCCTGCCAGTTTTTATTATTTGTAGAAGTAGTTGGCCTCTTGGAAGCTTTTATGGTCTCTGTCACAGAGAAGATTGCTGCTGAGCAAAATACACACACAAAATACTGGGGTCAGTGTGGTGAGGACATGGAGCAGGGAGGGAAAGAGAGAGAGGAAAAAAAAGGCAGTTCTGGCTAATCTAAAATTATCCTCTTTATTACAAGAGAAGACGTTGCAACATGTGCTGGCGAATTTGCCTCACGCTGCAAGTCAGCGCAGACAGGAAGGCTGAGCCTCTCTGCTCACGGTGGAAGTCAAGCCCGAGCATGCCCAGCAGCTGGGGAGACCCATGTGACGACATCAGCATCCAGCTCCATCTGGGGATGTGCTCCCAGCCCCCCCGAGCACTTTTCCATCTAGTCTTGCAAGCAGCTGGATCAATTTACTCTAGCCTACAGTGCACTGCACAGGCACAGACTGAAATTATTACTCATGGAAATCCCCTCTGTCTCAGTGCTTTGAACAAGGAATCAGGTAGCTTTCAACCTCCTGACAATTAATAGTCTTTGGTCCAAGGAGAACAGTGCAAAATCTCTGGAAGGGATGGGTTTCAAAACAGCTTGCTTAGTTTCTAGTAAATTAAAGGGAGTGGGCGGTTGAGGTACACAGTAATATTATCCAGCCCAGTGTGGTCTTCACTGACGTCAGCAGGACATTTTTTTCCCTTCTTTTTCCCTCTCTCTGCCTGCCTCCTGAAAAGAGACACATGGAGGCTAACACTGTGACAGAAGCATGGCTCTCGGAGCCGGAGAACCTCCAGCCTTCCATCAACAAAGCCAGAGCACAGATGCTACTATGTTGCAAATGAGCAGCACCAAAATATATGCAAGTCATTTCAGAGGAGGAAAAAAGCTGTTGGAAACAGAAATCATGAGGACTTGCAGTATGTATTTCTCTTCGTGTTGCATGATTAACTGTTCTAAGACAATGCTCTTCCTGTGGCTAAGAACACATCCTCATCTCATCTTTTGCTTGAAATAGCACATTTGACCATGACCCCTCCCCACAACTGCTGTGCCCATCCCAGCAGAGCTCTGTAGTCTTTATAACTGTGTTTTCTCAGTCTCACTGAACACATCGTTTTCTCTGAGGCCCCTGCACTGTAGGCTGGAGGCATTATACAAGAGCTGCCAGCTTTGCATTGAAAATATGCCAATAAGTTCAGCAGAAAAATTCCACTATGCTTTCAGCAAACGTGATTTCTGTGTACCATCATGCACTTGCAGCCTTTTCATGCACTGCTATTTGCATATGGAATAAAAGGTGGTTGGACAGCAAATAAAAAGATGTACAATACTGAGATGCTGCAGGTAGGAAAAATGGACCCTAGGCTAGTAGACATCACCTTCCAGGTGAAACATAACACTACAGTGCCCACATTTACTATGTCAAAAATGTGAAACACAGAAAGTGTCCAGGCCAGGATTTTTTTAGGGTTGCAAGAGACAAAAGGGACTTTTTTAGAATAAAAATGTGTACTGAAGATGCTGTGCCAGGTTCTGACTCAACACAGACACATGCATACTGCTCAAAGTGGAAGATTTTTCCAGTAATTGAGTGGACTGAATGAGCTCATCATGACCCACTGAGCAAGTTTTCTTAGTATTCTTTTTGAGCAAGAGAACAGCTTTGATCAGTATTTGCACTCATTTGACTTTTCTTCTGTTCCCAAACTTTTGTTCCTTTCATCAAACACCCATTCCATTTGGCTCCTCTTGGTGAAAGGAGCAATTTTTTCCTAAGTGTAGCCACGGGACTTAAGTAAGTATCACCGAAGCATTAAAAATCCAATGTATTAATGAAATAATACTGCAGGCATTGTCAAGTTGCAGTATCACCAAAGCAAGAGCAGGAGAAGAGTACTGTCCATGAAAGCCAAAAGACACGGTCGTTCCACAGAACACTGCAGACATAGACAGGGCATTCTTGTGCAGGAGGCTGAAGGGGATGTGTGAAAGTGGAAGACCATGAATCACTGCAAACAAATTATGCAATCACCAACTGGCGCATTCTTCTCATCCTTCCATATCCTGATCTCCTGATTTCACGATGGTCACCCATGCAAATTGATGGCATTCTGCCTTCTGTTCTGAAGAGCATTTTTGCTGCTTGTTATTAAAGTATAGAACTTTACATGGTGTGAAGGTTGAGGAAAAGATCTTGAACCAAGTCATTTTTGGCAGGAGTAAACTACAATTCCCTCAGGGCCACAGCTATAGACTGGGTTTTGCTGGAAACACCCCGCATGTTTTTGTGCCTGCCTTCGAACAAGTCAGAGATTTTTACAAGGAAGTATGGCCCATTTGCCTTTGACAACAGCGTCTTTCAGGATTTATTTGCAACTTTCATTAGGGCATTTTGGAGAAAAAATAAAGAAGGAATTAATGGTTATCCGTAATTACAACTCAGTGTGGCAGTGCTTGTGGGTTAATGGAGCTCATATCTCCAAGTTGCCACTCCTGAGTTTTAGCCACCAACCTCTGCTCCCTTCTTCCTGCAAATGGAAAGTCCCTATTGCTTTATACAATAGGCAAAGACAATTACCCTCTGGACTTTGAAAGAAAAGGAACTTTGATGAATATGTAATTTGGCTTAGGAGCACTTTTCATTTAAAAGAAAACACCTCCATTTTCACACCCAACAGGTGCAGCCCAGGTGGTAGCCTGCTTTCTTCCAAGGTCTCACTGAAGAGTAGGAACAGAACCCTAGAGCCCTACCTACACAGCTTCAGGCTGTCTGACTGAGCATTTCAACAGCTCAGCTGTGGCCACAACAGCCTGCAGCAAAATGTGCCTGGCCATGGCAGGTGAGGTGGAAAGGATTCTCCAGTTCTCTTTTTCAGCTATTTTTGGAGATGTAGTCGAGTCCAGGCCACGTTGATCTCACAGCTATCTTCAGACAGCCTTTGGCCACCCTGCCATGCAAGAGCAGAACTTGAGCCTGGGTTTTAAGTTCCAAGCAAGGCGGCCCTGATGGTGAGAAACACAGCCCAGCTTACTCAGCTTGGACTGAGGCTGTCAACATACACTGGTTTTGTAGCAGAGGATCGATGGCAGCTGCCAACTTGTGTTACCCTGGCCACCAAACAGCCATGGGCTGGTCATGGGTCTGAGCCACTCATGCTGCAGGCAAGGCTGAAGGTGGACCTGAAGGTGCACTTGCCTGAAGGCGGAAACAAGACCACCATGCAGAGCAATGCCCCATCACCCCCAAACAAATGCAACCAAAAATGTTAACCATTCCATGAGATAGGCCCCTGGAAAATATCTTATGTAATTGCTTCTCACTAGCCCATGTGAAAAGCATGCAAAGAGGGCTGCACATCTCAGCTGGCAGGCAAAGACTCCTTTACAGGGACACCCCTGAATTATTATTACTATCACTCTCCTTTACAAAGCCTTCAGAAATCTTTCCAAGGTGGTATTTTTGTGACCAAAGGTCAGAGTCCTTGCTATGATAAATCAGGCCCGATTCGGAGGCAGGTTCAGCTGACAGAGTCATCTGACCAGGGCAGCTGTGCACAGACCCTGAACCAGTTCCCTTCTTGTGTCTCTGTCAGGCTGGGCATGAAGCTTAGACATCTGCTAGTTCCTGAATTACAGCATGCACGCAATAACGGACATACCCTGCTCGGGGAAGATTGTGTTTATTATTTTCCAAGCTTTGCATCAACTACACACACAACCAGACCACAGCGTCCGGTCACCAAATCTGGTGTGTGCAGCTGCGTTGGCTGCTAAAATGAATGGTGTCTTCGTAAAGCTGTGGCTCCCTAGGAAAAAAAAAGAAAAAAACAAAACTAAAGGAAAAAATTTGCATTTCCCCTTTTCTGTCTTACCAAATCCTTCTCTTCGAGAAACTACGCAAAGTCCTGCTAGGTAGTATCATATCTGTAAGGAGGGCAGCAGGCCCAGCCATATTGCCCACAGCTGTCTTCATGCCCACAGCAAAAATATGTGGGGATAGTTCACAGCCACCTGGTGGGGGCTGGCACATCCACGTATTCCCTGGGGTTTGGGGAGGATTGATGTCAACCCCAAGCCAGCACAAGGACAAGTGGCCCCATAGGACTCCCCAGCATGTCCTGGGTGTCCTGCTGAGCACCACCACAATTGGCTCTTGCTATCATGCCAGCCTGGGCCCCAGTGCATCCTCTGCCCTGTTCCCACTCTGTGCCTGTCTTCTGAGGTGCTGTTTGTGCTCCCCCATGAAAAAATGCTGCCCCACTGAGTGGCCCTGGGTCATTCCTTGCACCGCCACCTGCCCCAGCAGGAAACTGCAGGTGCCAGGTCCCCAGCAGCCTGTGCGGAATGCTGGGGCGCTCCTCTGGAGAAAAAAAGGCCACATTGGGGTCGGTGGCAGCTGGGGTCCCCCCACAGCCAGCACCAGTGTTCAGGGTGAGCTTCCAGCCCACAGCTGTTGTCCACAAAGGAGGCTGAAATCCCCTTCCACCATTCCCCTGCCAGCACCACTGAGCTGCACTGCTTTGACCTTTTCAGGGAAATCTGCCTGCATGTTTTGACTCTGACCCCTGGCAGCCGCATCAGAGGGGGAGCTGAGCCCACTGTAAAGGTCAGAGAGGCACAGCCTGCCCCTCAGGGGGTTGCTGGGCCTGCCAACTCAGCTGTTGTCTTCCCATGACCACAGCTGCCATCACTGCTTGGAAAGGGCATGAGCGTGATGCTGTTCTTGCAGTCTGGAAATCATAAAGCCATGGTCTCAGATGGGCTCTCAGAAACAGGAGAGGCAGGGTACTCTGCGCTGGCTCCTTGTCAGGGAAAACTGAGAAGGGTCCTCACAAGAAGCTGCTTTAAGGGTTGATCACTTCTTAGAGCTACTTAGTCATGCTCTCAAAGGGCCAAGCCTCGTGCTTCACATAAGGCATTTGTGTCTGCTTGAAAAAAAACTGTAAAAAGCCCCTGAGACTGAGAAATTTTAAAGACACAGCAAAAAAACCCAAAGCTTCAAGCCTGTGAGCACCTCTCCTAACCATACACAAATCGCTTCCATATTTTAGAAGTTTTGAAGAGTGTGTGCATGTGCTTTGTAAATCAGCAAGCCTGACCCTGAAGCCATCCATAACTCATGATCAAAAACTTCTGAGTATTTGAGGTGCAGGTGACATCATTCTCCAAAGGGTTCCTTCATCTAAGTAAGAAAAAAAAAAAAGGAATTTTTGAAGCAGAACAACAGAAGCTCTGAAAACTTGCTTTCTGTGCCAGGAAATACGATGCATAATGGGGACACACACAGTGCCATCTGTACAAGCGAGAAGGAAACAGGATCTATTTTCTGTACTTATGGGACTAAAATGCTCTCCAGACAAATATCACCTGTGACATTTGAGTGTTCAGAAACAAAAATCTGTCCTCTGGCCTCTGCACCTTTTGTCTACCCTCCTGCATCTCTACATCTAGACTGGGGAGCACAGGTAGGGCATGGGCATATAGCTGAGGGGTGCTGCCACCCACGTGCTTCACGTGCTTCTGTAGTGCCCCTGGGTTTCTGCCAACACTGTTGAATGGCTACGGTTCGCACATTGCTGTGTCAAAGTTTCTTGGTACCAATTTCAGGGTACCAATAACATCCATCCCAGAAGGCTGGGCTGTGGCCACTACCAAAATAGCTCAGGTTTGCTCTCTTACCCCAGCAGCAGTCCCAAGGGCTGTGACTGTGAGACCAAGTCGTGCAGTCCAATAGGAGCATAGCATATCTGTAGGGCAAAGCACTCGTGATTAAGGACATTGCATCCATGTAGTGCACATTTTAGAAGGGTTGCATAAAACTAGCTGCAGTCTGGCTCTGTGAACTCAGCTAGGAAGCAGACAGGGAGCTCCCAGAGAGCACTTTCCAGTTTAGTTTCTTCCACCAGAAACCCAGCCTATGTATGGCAAGGTTACCCCACAAGGTGGAAAGTTGTGTGGGAGTAACAAGGGTGTTTGTCCAAAAGGCATCCCCATCCTCAACTGAGCCAGTAATGCAGGAACTTCCAGCTCATCTGCTTGCACTGGGCACAGAAATGGAAGATCCCCAGTGCCACTGCTCACCAGATGCTAAGTGATTTGTATGAGCAACATAGGCAGACCCAGGCAACCTGACACAAGGCACAAGCACAGAAGACACTGGCTGAGAAGGGGAAACAATGCTGCAGAGGAGGATGGATGCAGTTACAGCCCCTGCCTGTGTACACTGGGATCCAGCAGGACAGGACAAGGATTTTTGGGCCATTCCATCTCATCCTCATTTCCATCCCCAGCCCACACTGTGCTCCTGCAGGCTGTGGTGAGAAAGGAAGAAGGTGCTCCTCAGCACACATCTGAGTGAAGGCCTGGACATGGGGGTGGAGGCGGTGGGGCAGGGGCATCCAGTTCAGCCCAGCCTCCTCCAGGAAAAGGCAGTTGGGCGGGCTGGCCCACAGCCCAGGCAGCTTCAGAAAGGTTACGAAACCTCATCATTGTGAAAGCAGGAGGTGACAGTTCATGCTAAGGCAAGGGACTCCAGGGTGATTTCACTGCTGGCATGAGGTGCAGCTCGCTGTGTGCTACCACTCTGCAGCTCCTCAGAGCTCCCCTCAGGCACACCAGCATCAGCAAGCCTCCAGGAGCGTTGTCCCCCATCCACCAGCCAGGGCAGCTCACAGCGTGGCCAAGGACAACTGTCCTACTTTGAGATATCTACAGGACTTGTCATATCTTTGTCTTTATAGGGAAGAACAAAGCAAGATATAGGGAAACATTTGTGACAAAAAAGAGGTGTAAAATCGTGAAGATGCCAGGTAGTTTGGAGTTCCATGGCAAGGACCATCTCAAACAGCCAGATGCCCATGAAATATTATTTCTGGGTACCACTTCAGAACTGACTTGGAGGGAAGTGTGACATTTACTGAGTCACCTACACTACTTCCTGCAGCACCTGGCGCTTACTTCAAGGGCTCTCATTTAGATAGTGAGAAATTGCTTGCTGTTCAGGCTGAAAATAACACCATTTACTTTCATTTTTTTTTCTGAAAAGCTTTGCTGAAATAATGATCTGTAACGCAACAGCCTCCAGTGCAGCCCCATGTGCAGTTCACAAACAGGATGAAAGAGCAGCTTAAAAGCTGTCAGTCACCTGGTACTTCTCCCAAGAGGCAATCAGTAACACATAGCTGCTTTCTCCTTGAATCCAGTAACCAGCAACAAGACTTCCATTTTCCAAGCCACCCAAACCATGTAGCATCCTGAGCACTGATGGAGGTTTTTGCCACTTCCCCTGACTGCCTCAGTAAGCTGTGGCCTCAGCCTCAAACATGGGCTGCAGAGGCCACACCATGAACAGAAATAATTTTGAAGGACAGCTCTGAATCTCTGCCTTTATGAAGAGTCATTCAGGGCTCCTGTCTCCTTGCTTGTTCCTGTCAGAGCCCTCCAGGGCTCAGGATGCACAGCCTCAAAGTGCAAGCAATTTCTGAGAAGAGGAATTGAAAAGAAAAGTTAAATCTAATAAAAAAAAAAAAAAAAAAAAAAAACCCACAAAACCAACAACCAAACACAGACAAGTATTTCTTTAGTTTCATATCTTAATTATTTTACACATTTCTTCTGCTTTTAAGTACTCCCCTTGCTGAGGATCTAAAACTTGGATTAATTAATTGTGTATACACAATATCCAGTTTGATATCCAGTTTGTTAATAAGGAAAGGACAGATTTTCCACCTTGGTATTACAGAATTTACACAATATTTTGCATTCAATCCAAAAACATTTGTGGTGTTCCTTTCAAAATCTGAAGCTGGATAAAGAACATTTTGTCCTTATGAAGATAAAACCTTTCATTAAAGGCCATTACAATCACAAAGGATCAGCCACCTAAACCCAAGTGTCTTTGTTGGCAGCGCATCCATTAAAACAACTACTTGAACAGGATATGACATGTGAATGTTTAGTCTGTGGAAAAAAAAGAAAAAGCCAAAAAGTATCAACTGTAGAAATGTAGAAATGTCAAGGGTGAAAGAGGAACTGGGGTTGTTTTCTGTTAGAAATGTTGCCACTTGCATCACACTAGCCTGTGAGAGCCATGCAAGCAGAAGCACCATGGAAGTTCTAGGAAAGGATAAAAAACCTCCCTTTCTTGTGAAATACACTGCTTTCCCAGAGAACATTCCAATTCAGAGTCAGACAGGAGCAAATGTGCAAAGCTGTCTGAGAAGAGCTGCAAACCCATGTTGTTCTGCCCGTGCATTTGGATGTCAGAGCCCCCAGGACATGCTGTACAGCGGCTCTGGGAGAATAGTGCTCACCCAGCAAAGAGCAAACCCACTGCTGCAGACACTCTGCTGATGCTCTGCTTGCTCCATTGCTTTGGACAGACTCTAAGGGAATAGTTCATTTGTTTTCAGCCTCTCCTTGGTTTCTCTGGTCTGGGATATTGACCAAAAGGCACAGAAAAATGTCATGTGGACAATAAACTGCCTATTTAAAAGAATTACTATTGCTGCATTAAGTCTCTAGGGTCTGGGAGGATTTATACAGGTACACAAGTGGACATTCAGCTCTGAAAAATGAGGCTGGACAGAGTAAAACAAAATTATATTCTCTCCAGCTGGACATATTTTATAGCCTGTCAGTCTGCTATATTAAATGGAAGAGAGGAAAGACCAGCTGGGACATGCACCCAAGATGAGATCTTCTGATCAGTCCTCTTTTTTCCCTCTTTCTACTCATATACCCAGAGACTTTGAAAACTAGGTGCAGGCTGGGGCTGGTTATGAACCAAAACAAGGAGAGGGCTGCTGTGGACAGCTGTGCTTGCTTTCTTGTGGGACTTGTCAGAAAAAGAGGCAGGCTGCATTTATACTGGAAGGGGAGATTAATCATCTAGGAGATGCAAACACAAGAGAAAAGAAATAGAGTCTGTTGAGACACTTCCAGCTACATCATGCCCCTTGCCCACCATGTTCCTGGCCATGAGGGCAGGCTCAGCACCCAAAGGTCTCCAGGGCTCTGAAAGAGTAGAGCTGCAGGGGAGTGGCTGTGTGCCAGAGACAGGCAGGCCCATGCCATTGCCAAGGCAGCAAGATCCTGCACACAGCAGCAGTCTTCATAAAAATTACAGAAAATGTTAATTCATACCAAATCCTTCCCAATTAAAGACCATAAAGATCCACATTAAATGAATTAAACTTGTGATTTAAACTAATGATTCAATGAATTAAACTTGTTAAGAACAGTTTTATCAAAACATTTACATTTCTGCTGAGCAGAGATTCATGCTGCAAAGTACACAGTTGCCATGAGAGGACTGAAAAGAGGATTTGGAACATTAACCATGTAAAAAAATCAAGCCTACCACTGCTTCTCCTAGCATTCATTTAAACAAAGGAGTTCCCTGCTCCATTAATTTCATAACCATGTCAGATATCTCCTACTTTCTGGCAAGAGAGGCACTGTTTACCCACAATGGTAGAAAACATATGGGTCCAAAAGGTGGAGAATTCATCCTCACCTTAAGAAACATCTCCAAGCCAAAGTGCTGCCAGAGGTCCTGAGGGAGCAGCACCCCTCACCCAATCCATGGTGCACACCCATGGCACTTGTCCAGGTAAAATGATGGCCTGGGTCAAAGAGCACGCATAAAGAAACATGTCCGCAAGAGTACACAACACACACATGTCCACAACTCTCTGAAAGATTAAAGTAGCTGAGCAGGGGATTTTTTATTTGTATATAAGTCTGCTCAGCTTCAGGCCCCACAGACATGGGTCCAATAAAGGCCTTAGATGTCTAACTTCTTAATTTAGACATTCAGTGTCACCCAACTGTGGAGAGGTGTACTGTTGAGAGGAATTGGACATTCAACCAGCATTTTCCATCCTTCAGAAGAGAAGGTTGGTGGTGACATCCCATTTACCTGTGCCACACCATGATCCACCAGCCCCATGTCTTCCCAGAGACTCACTTGATGGGGCTGAGCTGGGAGCAGACAGACTTATAATGGCTGGACACAGGCTGAGTTGGCATTGAGGGTTTTCTCTGATTATGCAGAGAGAGAGGCACCCTCTCACAACACTCCACACCTCTTTTAGGATAAATACCATGTGGAATTTGCTGTCTATCTGCTCACTGTAGTGCAAGTCATGATGACAGGACTTACACTGAATGCCTCACTCCTTCACAGCTCAAATACAACAAACCATGGCCAGGAACAGGGTATCTAACCACACAGCAGCAGGCATGCCTGTCACAAATGGGTAGCCCATGTGCACACAGAAGGCAGGTTAGTGTGAGCTTCAGATCCTTCTCAAATATTTAGCCCACCTCATTGATGGGTTTTCTTTGCTGCTGCAACATGCACTGCTTTCCACACCAGGCAGTTTGAATGTAGCACTGTGTGTCTGCCCAGCACTGCATGCATAATAATGTCCTGAGGACTTAAACAGTGAGACTGCACAACTCCAGCTAAGAAGGCAGTGAAGTGGGAACAAGCATGTTTAGAAGATCTGCAGGTTCAGCATTTTGCAGTGAGTTCTGCTAAGGCAAAGACAAACTTGGCATTGATACTTCATCTTCTGTGCCATATGCTTTATTCATCAGAGAGGTTTTTTTTTTTCCCTGCAGGGCAGGGTGGATTGGCAGGTATGGAAAGAAATTAATTAAAATTACTTGGTCGGTTCTTTGTGCTGGCCACCATCTCCATTTTGTTTTCTATTTCTCATGCCCAGAACAATCCTGAAACAAAGACATCCTCTCCTGAAGCACAATAAATACTCTCAAAAGGAGTGCCTGAAAGGCCATGCTCCTTGATGAGCCTGTAAGGGCAACAAGTTGTGGCTGGAGTATTTATAAAGAGTGGTAGAAACCAAGAGACTGATAATAAAAGTAACACATGTTAAGAACACAAATATACTTACATCCCATGCAACCATTGGGCATTGGAAAGGTACCATCTGCTTATGTGCAAGCCACTTGCCTGGTTTTGCAACAACAGGTTTCTCAGATGATGCTTGAACTAAGCTACCTATTCAATTTCGCACTACTTGTCAGATAAATGGCAGCCTTTCTAATGGAAAGACAGACATTTGATTATTTTAGGTTCAGAGATTCTGGCCAATTCCTTCCCAAAAGTTGCTGGGGTTGAATAGCCAAAGAAAATTTATGCATTTGAACTTGATGATGCTTAAATACTGCAAGTAAGAACATAGAAATGGACAGAAGCCTGAGGAGTACCAGAAATCTCCAGGAAAATGACTCTTCTGTTCAGAGAAGCTGCCAGCAGCTCCTGATAGTGGCCATTACAAATGTATTTCCATGTTCTACCCTTTGAAAGTATACATTATTTTCAGTTAAAAAGAAGTCTGCATTCATTCTTGAAGTCCTCTGATGTTTCTGCACCTAATACTTTCCAGGTCTGTCCATAGGCTGTAGCAAGTTTTTGTTTATCCATATAGACAAAGCTTTGAAGGGTTCAGACCACAAAAGCAGAAATCAACTAACTCATGAGTCACAGGCAAACAGGGTGGGACATTTGGCTCCCACAGCTTTGGAGAAGCTTCCACTTCACTGCCAGTTTGATGCAATGATACTGGGTAGCCACACAGACAAAGCCCTTTGCCTCTCTCTTTTCCTTAATTGTGAGGTTAGGTACAAACCCCTTCCTATTTCCACTTCTAATGCCTACAGGGAAGAAACAGTCAAAAAAGTTTCTTAAGAAAGATGAAAACTGCATGGACATCCTAGTAAATACTCTTCAGGTAGTACATGTTTCACAGGAGGTTGGGCTTAGGTGTCATTTACAGATTAGGTTGAAATTGAGTCCTTTCATATTCTAATCCACATTGAATATTAAAATGAAGTGTCTCCTGCACATACAAAGTGCATATACCATTCCAATGCTTTTACGTGTCTAAACAATCAGCTCTTAAAACCTCTGCCTGAGTGTCAGCAGAATGTGTTACTGCTGAGAATAACCAAGGGCTGGATTTCTCCAGAAGAGCCTTGCTCACCACTTTAATGCTCTTCCCTTTCCATATATCCAAACTGCCAGCCTGATCAGACCCCAGGGAGTGCCCAGTACAACTATCAATGGAGACAAATCGTTTCCCAAGTGGGGAACTTAGGAACCTGTGAAGCATTTCTTTCTCTTTCTGTTAAAGGATCATTTTGGATGTAGTAATGAGGAGGAGTGTGACAGGTTTGGTTTCTAGTTATGATTTCACAAAAAAAATGTTTCTGAAATGGGGAACTGGAAAGGAAAACAGCATCTAACAGCTCCTGCTGGGACATGGGCAATGCAAGGAAACGTTTGGAAAAATAATCCATAGCAGTTGCTCAAAAGGGCTTAACAAATGGAAAAGAAGAAGTATCAAACTAAATGCTGATTTATAAAATAAGAGGACCTCATTTGATCCTGTAGAGAGGTAAAGAACATTGTGTTATTGAGCAGAAGAGAGATGGCTTTTCTCTGCAGTGTGCTGTTGGGTCTGAGCCATCCTCAAAACAGATAAAGCAACTGCAGGCACTTGTGTGTCAAAGAGATGTTGACATATTGGAAAGAATTCAACCATGAACAACAATCAAATAACTAAAGGGAAGATTAAATAACTAAATAATACAGTTTGGATAAGTAAATCCCAAAGAGGAAGATAAAATCATTTGAAGGTATCAACAACATCAAGGAGAGAGTGCTGCTTACAGAGCTCCAGATGAGGTGTAACAAGAAAGGAAAATACTTCCTCCTGCAGAAAGGGAAAATGCAGACTGGACGTTTGAGCGGCTAACCCCCTGCTGGTGACCTTCACAGCCCTCTCAATACCCTGCCAAAACCTCAGTTGGTGCAGAGGTTGCCAAGTGAGTCCCCTGGGCCACTCACAGCCACGATGGCAACACCCTTCTGCAAAGCAACCTGCCACACACGCCATGTGTGCTGCACACCAGCAGCGTCCTGTCCCCTTGTGCCTGCACCTTCCATATGGAAAGAGAAAGCCAAAGTGTTTCTCTTCACATTTTCCCACCACTAAAGTACCATTTCTTCCCAGCATTTGATAAGCACCTGGTAGGTCTGCAAAACAGCAAGTCCACCTCTGGAGCTTGCAAATGCCACATTACAAGCACAGGTCAGTACTTGCCTGTAGCAATTGGATAACCGGATGCACAGCAGCAGGATTTCACACACACCCCTACGTGTTTTCTGGTGGGGCCATCCACAGAGCCAGTTTCTAATTTCCCCCTGTGAGCTCTGTCTGGAGTTAAAGTTGCTTAACTCTTCCCACTAGTGATGCCTTGCTCAAGCTCAAATACACCATGCTGGATGTCTGACTCAGGCAGACTCTTCTGGTAAGTTTTAGCTAAAATAATTCAACTGTCTCCTAAAATAAGATTAGAAAGATATATGGTAGCTTGCTCTGTTCAAATCAAGAGCTCAAGCATGTCTGGCTTCAGAGGCTGGTACTCATACTCAGCCAGGGAAGGGGGAGGAACCTTTGTGAGGAGCCTAAGTTCCACCACCTGTGGTCAAGTTATACAAAGCCTTACTCTGCATGTGCCTCATGGGGGCTTGTTTGAGTTTGGTAGGTAATTTATTTGAGGACCTCATCTGTTTTGGTATTGCTGCAGGCAAGGGACACAGGTGCTGCCTACCATCACCAATGCTGAGGGCTGCCATCGGCTGTGGCCTTGAAGGTGAAGCAGGGATCCTCTCATCCTGCACAGCTGCAATTAAGCAGGACAAGGACCCTTCCCCACACAACCTCAACTCCCCTGAGAACTATCTACCCTGGGCATTAAAAGATGTAGCATTATTGTTGGGAAAAAAAAAAGTATTTACATATAGATTTTAATCCTGTAGCTAAAAGCAACACTGTCATGGCGCCTGTGCAGGTGGGACTCAGACTGCAAGTGTTACATCAATAATTTCTAACTGCTGAGTGCTTGACCCTACAAGCTTCCCATACTTTCAGTCTATGTTGGGTTTGTGTCATTTCCTTGATTTACACATGGCAAACTGAAACAAAAATGCAGGAATCCCATCATGTGACATCACACTGCCTACCGCATGACTCACCAGCCAGCAGGGCTGGCTCTATTCTCAGATGCTTGAAAAGCAGAATAACTGGGAATACTGATAGCCCAACAACCTCTCCTGAAGGAGCAGGCAGAAATTACTCACAGCCTGTGCCAACCACATGTATTTGCTGACAACAGACAATTACTGCACAGCAGAAATTCCTGGGTTTGCTGTACCCCACGTTCTGTAGGAGGTATGATCTGGTGAGGATACTCCCAAATCTGACTTCTGCTCCTCCTGGTGCTTCCAGGCTGTCTTCTGCCTTGGTCCTGCTCCCATATCCACCTCCATGTCTGAGATCAGTTCCCCTCTCCAGGCAGAGGGCCATCAGTCTTTGCACTGGAGGGTTCCCTCCCTCCTTACCTCCCTCCGTCCCCCAGCCAGGTCCTAGCCCTAGTCAGCATCAGCCTTCCTGCATGTTCACCTCAGTATCAGCAAAGGAGAACATCTGGGAGCACCTCCAGGCTCTGGTGCACAGCACTGCAGTGACCCTGTTGGCACAGAAAAACAATGTCCAAGAGCTGCTGCTTGGCACTTGCAGCAGGAAGCTGCAATATGCCTGCCATATCACCATCTGATTTAGCTGCCAGACTTGAACAAGTATCCACTGAGCAGGTGTCTTCAGAGAATTCAGATTCTAACTCTTGAGATCTGAGGCCCTCTTTTCCCTATGATTTCTTAGTTCAACTGATTTCTTTTTTCCCCCCATGAAAAACAACCAAAGGTGCATTTCTGATATTTGCCAAATTTCAAACCTCTCCTGTAGAGGCAAAAATTGCTAGAATTCATCAACAGATCACTTTAAGAACATGTCTGAATATGAAGGAAAAAATATTGTTTCTCTCATCTCTTTCTTGTAAGCAAACAAAAGCATTTTTTTGCTGAAGCTTCCCAGATGCATTCAGTCTGAGACAGATACCCAGAACAGCTAAGTGGTAGATAGATAAAGTTTTCAGGGGTTTACTAGCAACTGAAAACTTGGTCTTATAAGAAACGTTAGACAGTCTTAAAAACAGACAGGGTCCACATCAAAGTCATCAAGTACATGTAATTTAAACTGAGCTTCTGCTGAGTCAGGAGTAGAGATGAACAGAAAATGCATTAATTTGATGGTAAATTCCCCACATTTGTAACTGCTTTTCTACTTTCTAAGAGGGTCACGGTGAAGAGGCTTGTTTCCTCCAGAAGTGCCTGTGTTCTGCCACAAGATTCCTAAGCAGAGACTGGGATCTAAATGAGCTTGATGAGTGATTCTCCCCAGGACCTCCACTGACTCTCCAGGAGCCCACTCTGGGATCTGGAGCTGTATCTTCCCACTTTCCCAGCACTCACAGACCTCCATGGCAGGCTACTCATTCTGGGGGGGCACCATGAGGAAACAGGTGCCAAGCACATGTGTGGCATTGCTCAGGGCTTGACTGGGAGCTAGACACAGAGAGCTGCTGAGCTGGGTAGGAGAACAAGGGCCCAGGCTTTTTGGATTTACTGTGTAAGTGCGGATTATTTAGAGTCTGGAGTAATGGGCACCCTCAGTGAGGGATGCTGCCAAGCAGGGAAAGCTGTGGGTTTTTATTTTGGATCAGGCCAGGAAAGTCACATCATTTTGCAATCATGTTATGGCATTAACTAACAAAAGCCTCGGCCCATCTCCTGGTCTGTCACTGCTGAGCATTTCCATCTCTACATCACATACACACGCACACACACACACACACATATGAACACACTCTCCCTGCACAAGGCCATCTCACCAATACCCATCATGGCACCAGGCCACTCTTGCTCATGAAGCATGTGTGGAGAATGTGCACTCCTCTGCCACCTCATTTTCAAAGCACAGGCAAAGCCTATTCCCCATTTGCTTATGCAGACACGAGTAGGAGGCAGGTAGCAGGCCTGCAGACAGATGGGCTCAACCTGTCCTTCCTTCCTTCCTCTTGCCTCCCATCTTTTTCCAAGAATGTCCACTTCATGCTTGCACCTGCAGTGGTGCCACAGCACTTACTGAAACACCTCTCCCCCTACTTCAGGGATGCTTTCGCCTGTGACCGACAAGCCGGTGCTAGTGTTTCACAGTGCTGCTCTTCAAGCCCCTCTTTCATAGCCAAACCACGATTCCTCATCCTTGCAACTAGGAACCTACTTAGTTATTAATCTTTGATGACAGAAACAGAAAGGAGTGGAGGTGGGGTACAGGGGGCAAGAGAGAAGTGTGTTTTCGTTTCTGTGTTTTTGATTTTGTCTGGGCAATATAGAAAAGCTGCCCTTACACCAATGATGTGGCCACTGCTGGGGCAGTAAGGGCATGAACAAAAAAAAAGGGCCCATGAATCCTGCAGTGCTGCATGAGGTGTAGTGGTAACACTCCGTAAAGGGAAACCCATGCACAAGTTTTCATGTGAATAATGAAAACCCGAGTCTCCTCACTCTTCTCCACATTCCAATCCCCCCTCCTGTTTTCTCTATAATTCCATTTTCATCTCTCTCACTTCTCTGTACCCTAATTTTACAGATATTGCTCCTCTGGCAAAGAGCATCCCTGTGCTGAAATGATGAGTTAATAAGGCAGAGGGCTGCAACAAACGCCTTGTGAAGCCCAGCCAGCAGCCCCCAGCCCCCTTCTTCCCCTCCTCAAAGTTCACACAGTTTAGTATGCAAGCTTCCTGCTGCCTGCCCAGCCAGCTCACTATTCACAGGCAAACTGTGCTCCTCCGCTTGGCTCCCGAAGAAGAATAAGTATAAAGAGCCCTGAAAGTCTTGCTGCTGAGCCAGCAGGAAACTCAAACTGCTCTGAGCATGGGAACCAAGAGAAATGCTGTGGCAGCACAACAGGTATTGTTTGGGAGGAAATCCCGGCAGCAGACACCACTGCCTATGCACACACAGATATATACGTATATGTTTGGTGAGGCTTTGGCAAAAGGAAGGGTTGGGGAAGTGTACAAGGAGAGAAGAATAGATTAGCAGCTATATCCAAGAAAGAATAAGAGAGCTGCTCAGCCAAGATAAACAGCTATGTCACTAACCAAAGAACTGACCCATTTGCTGCGCATTCGAACCATGTGGGACCTCAAGGTAAAGTGATGAGTCCTGGCCTTGGTCTCTTGACCTTGGGTTTTTGACAAGTCTTTCTATGTCTTGGATTTTATTCATATCATGACTGAGTTTATGAGGCAAATGCCATGTTTCTCCCATTTGCTCTGTTTTGATTTATGTCAGGGAACATTTTTTTATCTGGATTCCCTTTGAGTGAAAGGAAATTAGGAGATGGACTCCAGGAGCACAACTCCTGCACTCCAACCTCTAATGAGGTCCCAGTCCCTGGGAACCAGAACTGAGGCAGTCTGATGTAAATCCCTTGACACAGCAAGTGCTCAGCACCAAACAGCCACCTCTGTCAATCTGCTTCCTAATGCACCACACCAGCTGCTAACCATTGGCAAAGTCTATCTGCAAATATGGTAAATTTAAGTGCAAAAAGAGAAGGAAGAAGGAAAAACTTGAATTACATAACTTCTTTTTTTCAATTAGTGAATAAAAGCTGTGGTAAATGAGCTCACAAATGTCACATTCACAGGGATCACAACAAGAAGTTTGACAAGATTATGGTGAGTATTTTATTATGTCTTACAATCTTTCTTGACAGAGATGCTCCAAAGAAATAAACCTGAGAGCAAGAGGTCATCCCACCCAACTCAGCACCCCTTGCAATCATTCCAAAGAGAAGCAGCTGTGAAAAGCCCCCATAAGAGAATGTGTGGCCCCAAGTCTTTGGATAAACACCAAAAAGCAGTTTGGAAACCTGGCTGAAACAAGCTAATTCTCCAGAGTCTGTAACACCAGTGGAAAATGTGGCTAAGAGCTTACCTCTGCTAATAGCAGCTTTCCCATAATAGGTTTTCCCTGTGCTATCTGGGAGTTCCAGGCTACTCAGGACTTCTGCAGCGCTCCTACCCCTGAAAGTCCACTGCAGAGTCATGGCTGAAGGAGGGAGATCTGAACTTTTACCTCCTGGGCTCCCAAATGAAAAGTCCTCCAACAATAAAGGTATCTTAAAGCTCTGCTAACTGCCTTAGTGACCTTGGCATGGGCTCTGAGCAGAGATGAAGGCCTGGTGAGCCAAGTAGTAGGAAAGGCAACTCATTGGTGCAGAGAAAACCTGGGATGTTCAGAGCAGCCACATGGAGCCAAGAATGGAAAACATGACCAACCCTTTGTGGCGGAAGGGACAGAGCCACATGCAGGAGATTTTAGTCAGCATTGCAAAGCTCAGAGATTCCCACCAGCACTTCTCCATGCTATGGCCACTTGGAAGAAAAAGCAGTCCCCTGGGGAGCAGCAGCCCCTCAGCCCCAGGAGCTGCCCAGTTTCCATCCTGCAGGGTGGTGACATGAAGCAGAGGCACTCACTCCTCTCCTCACCTATCCCCACTCAAAGAGTACTTTGAGGAAAGGGAATTAAACTGCAGTACAGCATTCCTGTGCAGCAGATGGGCTGCATTGTGGATCACTCCTGCCCCAGGGAGTGTTGTATGTACAGGCACAGCTGCAATGCTTCCCCGTGCCCTTGCACATTTGTAAATGCAGTGCTGTTCACAGAGAGCAAACAAGCAGCCCAGAGCCTCCCAGGTCTCTGTGGGATGAGCAGAGAACAGCCCGTGCTACTGCAAGTGCAAAGGTCACTGAGTCATCCATGTCCTCCCCCATGAAGCACAGGGACTGAGAGTGCAGGATAAGATAGGAAAGATAACTCACCTCCCCACAGCTCAGGAGCAGAGGCAAAGAGGTGAAACCCTCCCAGCAGCAGGCTCTCACACACAGCCTTGGCACTGCACCTCCCTGCCGACCGGGAAAATTGGCTGCCATTAGGCAGAGCCCCATTCAACCTCACAGGCCCATTAAGTGCAGTGCTGGGGTGGATTGCCAGCGAGGGGGACACCCATTGACAGATTCGGTGAGCACTGTACAGACAGTCCCTGCCCACCGTGTGGGACATCTGCCAGTGGCTTCATGGAGAAAGGCCCTGTGTGTTTGCTGGTGTTTGTTATGGGAGTCCAAAGAGGAGAACGAAACTGTAAAGCAAGACAATACTTCTAAGTTGAAGGGGAACATTTCTTCCCGCAAAAATTATTTCCCATGCTATTCCTGGCAGTGGCCTTCACCAGGACGGAAAAAAAAAATCAGATTTGTTTTTATATCTTTTATCCGACTTCCTATACTAAAGCCTCTGGCTAGAATGACTCACATTTATATCAGCTATCACATTATATTACACTGTATCAGTGCTGCGACCTGTCTTGTCTTCCTCAGCATTAGGGTTTGTTAGCACTAAACCCGGCAATTTGCAGCTATTTTTAAAGACTACCTGCCTCAGTGGCAGTGTCCATAATACCTTTGTTTCATCTTCGGAAGTAATGCCATGAGGATTACATTCAAGACAGCTGGCAATATGCCCCAGATTGAAGGGAAATTTTTCTGGTTCTCTGCAAAGAAGTATTTGCCTGTTGCAGAGCAGGCACCCCTTCTCCAACCACTTATGATGAAATCACTTTAGTGTATCACTGGCCTGTTATGTACCACTTGCCCTGTTAGAGATTCCTAGCATTATTTCTGCTCCCTGTGTGCAACAGAGCTGCATGCTGAAACCACAGCCCCGTGGGGGGAATGACCCTCATGGTTCCTAATTAGTCACTAGCCCAGCTTCCCCCTCCCACAATTTAAAGGGTTGAGTAGAAACTCCACTAGAGGAGTTTCAGAGACTTGCACCCCTCCCAAACTCCCAAAGATGGCAGCGGGCTGGTCCTTGTTCTCTCATTCCATTCACACTTGGTTTCTTCCTCTGCTTTACAAACCCTGTGCTCACAAAGCATCACCTTTTTCATGAAAGGTGCATATGCAAGCAGGTTACCTTCCAGACTCTTCATTTTTTTTTTTAAAGGCATTTAGATTGTAGCAATGGCCTGTCTCCTGCCAGAACTGAAGCTGTGCCATGCCAGGAGCTGTGTGAGTGCCCAGGGAGCATCCGAGCCCTCAGCTGCTTCCAGCCTAAAAGTGAAGCAGTCTAAAGGTTAAAAGAAAAATGTCATTCTAGAGGTTTTAGCATAATAATATACCTGAAAAAGAGTTTGATCTTCATCCTACAGAATCCCAAGGAAACCTAGTGAAAAATGTAACCATCCCACATAGTCTGGACACCTTTCCCTGCCAGAGAAACGCTGTTACATGTCCACCATTGCTGGAAGACCCCTGACCTGCAGTGTGAGGACAGAACAAATGCTGGCTGCTGGCTGTGCTGGGGTCCTGTTCCATCTCTGAGCTGTGCCTCGTGGCATGTTGGCAGGGCCAGTGCAGAATGTACCAAAATCTTTTATAAACAAAACAGCATCATGAACCTTGGTGTGAAATCAACTAATTTAAAGCAAATTGCAGCAAGTGTGACAAACAGCAGGAGGTAAGGAAGGCTTAAGGGTACTTCTAAAAGTGTTTATTTCACTGACAGCTCCAGAGGAGGTCACAGACTGGAACTGGCAGAATGTTTTCAGAAACCATTGTTCTTTCTAGTGCAGGTCTATCTGATTTTCCATGACACAAGATCTAACCACTGGGCTTGAGGCTGTACCACAGAATTTTAGTTCAAAAAACCCAAGGGAGAGACTTTAAATATATATATATTCAGGTCACTAAATAAATAAATAAATAAATAAACCTGACACATGAAAATAAATACTACTTTTCTTTATATTTACTGCTGCTGTCATTCATTTACTGCTGCATGGAATATATTCAATGGCTTATTGTCATCCTGAAATAATAGATATGCATTAATACCCATTGCAAAACTACCTCTTCATTTTTGTTGATAGAGGAGAGGAAGCACACAGGCCCTCCCAGGCAAGCTCTTATTAACAGGTACAAACCTTTTTTTCAGTGATGAATAAATCCTTTTAGAAATGCTAATATCAGCATTTGTACAAGGTGGCCAATGTAAACAGTAACTGCTGGTTCATTATCTTTTTTGTATCCTTTGCCAATTTACAAATCTTCAGAGTTAGTGTTGAAACAGACACTGTTTTTTGTTGGAAAAGAGCAAAAATGCATTTAGTAACCAAAATCTACTGATGGGAATAGATGACATAACCTCAAGGAAGGGCTTTCCTGTGAACCCCAGCAGTGTGAGAGAGTAAGAAGATGGGGATTTTGATACTTGGATCATATCTCACTGCTTGCATTCCCCCAGGAAATTTAGTACTACTTCTGAAAGCAGCAACCAAAAATATGCTTTGATGTATCTTTCATCTAAAGCTATCTGTATTGATAAACTATGTTTGTGCAGATGAAGCACTGAATGAGATAGGACTTTGTTCCCACTTCTACCACAAGTTCTTGGTGTGTCCTTGGAAAAGCAATGAGAGTTTGTGTCTGACCCCAGCCTCTCTCAACCAAGCAGAGGAAAGACCATTTTCCCACACAGCAGCATGGATAAAAGTTTTGTACATCATGACATGGACATGTCCCACCATACTGAGTCCCCCTGAAAAAAGAGAAAACAAATTGACACTGGTCAGATTCAGGCTGTTCTAAAATTAATCATATGATTCATTATGAAACAAATTCTTCAGTTCAGAAATTACCAGTAACTATTTTTTCTCCTGGGATTATTACTTGCACAGATGAGCCAAATAAAGGACCATTTCAAAGGTTGTGATTAATTTCAGTGCAAAGACACTGGCTTTACTTTGATTGCAGGGGAATGTGATTTAAATTAGGCCAGCTGACTTTGTCCTGAAGAGGACTACAGTTTCTCACACAATCTGTAGCATAGCCCAACTGTGGATGGTGACCTCTCTGGCCAAAGCCACAGGACATTCAACTCTACCCTAGGACATTTGACCTGATAAAGAGAAAATAGACTGGATGGAAATGGAGTTGTCAGAAACTGTTGAGGGTAGCTATAGATTTCAGAAAAAAGCATTTCCTCAGATCACAGGGAATGACAATTTCTCCTACTTGCACTCTGCTCCCCCAAGTAACTGAGCACTGCTGGATTAAGCTTGGGAGACAGGGGGATGGAGGAGCAAGAAGCAATTTTTTTTTTTGTAAGGGAACATGTGTAGTAAATAACAGCTGCAAAAGCTCTCTCATGTATTGAAGTCATTATGATTCAGTGTTTTCCTTCCCAAAATCAGGCTTTAAAGGGAAGCAAGTTTCAACCTTTCTAAAGGAGTACTCTACAATAAGCTTGTTAAGCTTGGAAAGTACTTTGGGAGCCCCTGGGATGAAAGGTGCTCTAGGAATGAAAGCTGATATTTACGACTATTGCTTGAAAGGAACAGAGAGGAACAGTAATCTAAAATATGAATGGCTGCTGGTGCTAAAAAACATATAATTGACTTGGTGCCAAAGAAGATAGTCCTAGCACTCAAACCTGGATGACAAGGATTTAAGAGGTGCAAAAAGTGGAAGAGACTCCTGCAAATAAGAGCAAAAGCCAACCGGATTGCAGGGCAAATAGGTGTCTTGTGGGCTTTTCTTTTCTTCCTCCTAAATTGCAGACCGTATGATCTGATCTCTCTCATCCCAGCTCTGCCAGCCAAAACAGATGCCTGTTAACCACAGTAAGTACTGCTGGTTTGTACTCAACAGAGGAACCTACAGATCCCTTTGGACATCAGCAGAGAAAAATATCCTTGGTAAGTGATCATATGTTATGCAGTGGCCTAAGTAGATTCATATCTTATCTCACTCAAAGGACTAAGAGCAGAAGCACTTCAGGGTAATGCAAATTAAACTTCTCTATTTTAGAAAGCTATAAGAGAAGAGAATCAGGCTAACAGGCTCTGCTCCTGCAAACACCTACCTGCATACTTTCAGCTTGTAAAATGCCTGCTATTGATTTTACGCTGGGCATCTGGCCCCCTAATGTGGCACTCCACAGCTCCTAGAGAAGATGTTTCTCTATCCAGACCTGCTATTGAGACATCTTTATGTTGGTCTTCTGCTCTTCCACTTCTCCCTGCGAAGAGCTAAAAGAAGATCCTTTGAGAGAAAGAATTATGAATCTTGACTTCTTCAAAAGCAAGCTTGAAAGTAACTCTAGTGCATAAGAAATCTTCCCTACAAAAACCCACAGGATCTCAGGAAGTGATTTTTTTTTAATATAGCAGAGAATAACACAGCATGTAGCACAGGCTGAATGCTAATATCATACACATTTAAATTAGATATAAGGATATTTTTTTTTAATGAGCTATTGCAATGAATTAACAAAAAAGGCTGTGCACTCCAATTCACAGGCTCAAAATAAAGACAGGACATACCTTTCATAGGCATGCATCAAACAGGTGTGGGTTAGTGGGCTAGAAGAACTGGAGTGGCTCTAGGGACAAGGATTTTGCTAATGAACACCCCACCCAGGTTAGTAGCCCTCTGTGTCTCTCGGAGCAAGCCTTGCAACCTCTCTGCAGGCCAGTCTCCCACATTTCAAATGTGGCTGTGCCCCACATCAGCCAGGAGAGGAGAGCAGTATGATTGGGCTCTCTGGGTCGCTGAGGGCCGAGCAGAGCCCTGGCCTAACCTCAGACTCTGGAGAAGCATCATTTCATTGAATCAACACTGACAGGGCTGCTTGGCACTGCAGCTGCAGCACTGGCACACTGTAAAGGGAAGAAGGTCCCCTGGCAGCTTGTGCTGCTGGGGCTGGGGTGTGGAGTGTGCTCCTGCAAGTTCCTTTCCATCAGCCCTGCTTCCTCTTCCTGGCACAGTCTAATGCTGATCGATGTGTATTGGAAATAACAGAAAGTCCTTGGCCTTTTTTTTCCCCCTTTATTTCTTTTTTCATTCCCTTTACCTATTTAGGCCAGCTCTGGCTAATCACGCTAACTTCTACTCAGTCACTGCCATGGCAACCATTTCAACATGCAGTTCATAGACTGCCTCTGAAACACACACACCTTGATGCTTCAGGAGAGGCATTAGGAGAGAGCTATCATCTGCAACACTGACACATTTTTCTACAGTATTACCTCTGGCAGCATGAATCTCTTCTTTTTGCTCTGAATAGCTCATTACTTGTTCTGTCCCACTTTCCTCCCACCAAAATAGGTTCTTTAAAAACGGACACAGATTTATGGAGATGAAAAAGAAATGGTGTAGGAAGAGAAATGCATTTGGAAATTCCATTCTCTGGCATCTGAATTCACTCTTGTAAGAATCCTGAAAGCCTGTCCTGTTACTGCTTCACAGGAAATCCTGAGACCTGGTTATAACATGGTGCTAATAATGCCAAGGTTGTGGGTTCAATCCTCTATATGGGCCATTCACTTAGGAGTTAAACTCAATGATTCCTGTGGGTCCCTTCCAACTCAGAAATTCTGTTTTGTTCTGTTGTGCCTCAGTGAAAAAGGAGAAAGCTTTGGGGACTTGCTTTCTGGTTTTCTCAGATCCCAGGAGAGAGGCAGCAGCTCAGGAATAGGGTAGGTACTTCTCCTTTCTCATTTGCAAAATGGCTGCTCTTCAGAAGTGCAGCTGCCCCGCAATGTGCAAAAACAGGTCTGCCTTTGTCAAAGTATAGAGAGCAAGATTTGAACAGCAGTGAAAAAAGATCTACCTGGAACATACAGGTGCATTTTTCAAACAGTCACCTCTGAGGATCTTGCTCAAGGTCTGCTGTAATTAGGTTTGCTTTTGTTTAGTCATGATGCCTGGCACCCAGGCAGCAGTGAGGTGCTGCACAGGTGTCTGCCATGCTGCCTACAAAAGGACCATTTATTCTGCTCACACTTAAGACAGTCTGCTCCCAGACAGTCAGAGGGGAGGCTCTGACTGCCAGCATCGTGGTATAAAAAAAATTCTTTTTAGTTTCTTTATGTAATTATAGCTGCTGTGTGGAAGAACCTGATTCCATGTCTAGAATATTTTATGTGTTTATGCATGTAGATTTCTAAAGTGTATATATCACATGTAGTGTCATGTTGATCCTTATCAGGTGTAATTACACTATCCATTCCTTTCTTCCCATCTTCTTCTGTGTTTTTATCATTGTCAGCTGGCCACTAGCCACAAACAAGGCCTGCCCCCACCACTACCACCTACTTGACATCAATAAGAAAAATGTCTCTGCTGCCGACGAAGGGAGAAGAGAAATTCAGATGCACCCACAAGCAAACAAATATTGGCACACCTAAAGTAACCTGTGTGGAACATTTGATTTCAGTTTAAACTTGGACCCCCTAGCCATAGTAGAGCACCCTCAAACACAGTTACTCAAACTGAAATGTTTCCCAGGAACAAAATCTGAAAGACAAGAGGCAGGAGTCTCTAAGGCAGGCAGATATATCTCAGCCAGCAGGTAAATAATATACAGCAGTCACCTTTGCCCTGTTATTTTAGTACAGGCACATGCAGACACGCACAATGTTTTATAAGAACTGTATATGTACTTTCCAGCAAGCATCATTTATGCAAACTATCTTCCACTGAAATCAAGACTCTGAGACTGCTGAAGTCAGGAAACGTTGTGTGTTCAGAAAGAAACATCATGTACAGTCTATCAAATCTCTAGGACTCCTTGACTATGTATAGCATGCTTGGGGGGACCCAGATCCTCAGCTGTCCTTTCTAATCTGCAACCTAAAGTCAAGACAAAGGCTGGCAGGAGGAGAATATAGGACACAGCTGACTGCTTTTAGGCCAGATACTTTACTGCTAATGCATTTCTGTAACTGTATAATAGTCATGAACAAAATTACAACACATCTGTGAATGGGGAATACCATCTTCATGGCATGCCTACCACACACCCAACTCTTCAGTGAATCAAATTTCTATAAACCACTGTCATGAACTAAGACTTTCACCACACCTCCCTTTCCCAATGTATCTTGTTATGTCCCCTTTCCAAGTGTATCCACGTGTCAGTCTCCCTTGGTCTGCAGGCAAGGATGCACTCTTACCCCCATGTGAGAGAGGGCATGAAGTGACAAAGGCTAGAAATTAAGCTGGAAGTCTTTTCCTTCTTATGTCATGCATTAGGTAACTTGCCTGACACCAGCCAGACTGGCAGTATCTAGAGCAGAAAATCAAGCCAGTGAATCAGGGCACGAGTAGGGGAGCTCAACCATCCACCCCCAAGCTCTTGGTGTGGTCCTGGGTACAGTTTTGGCCCAGGCCAAACAGTGCTCTTCCAAACTGTTCCAAATCATAATCCAGGAGTTAGCATGGCCCAGGATTGTTCCCAATAGGTAGTCTGTATGTGACCAGTTGGGTTTGGAGCGCAAGAGGGTTTAAACATCTGTCACACCAGGGCCAGACAGTGTTACCCAGCCACAAAGCAAAACACAGCTGCTTCCTGGTTTATTAGCACAGACAGGGCCCATGCCACACAAGTCTGTGCCTCGGGCATTTGCCAGAGACAGTGTCCCTGCCTTTGCTGATCAGGACACACCTCTGAGCCAGCTGTGCTGGTCCTCTTCCCCATGTCTTTCCAGTGCAGTATCAAACTAACTTTGGCTACAGCTGCTTTAAACCATCACATCTGACACTGAAGAGCCTGAGCAGAGTAGAGTTGATGCAGCCAGTGCCATGTTCCAGCTGGGAGCTGAGCCTGCCCCAGGAGCATCTCACCCTGCTACATTCCACCCTACCAAATCCCACCAGGTGAGCACCTGGGTATACCAGACTTGTAGTCAGGGCCAAAGACGATGCCATGGTTGCCTGTTTCTCCACTGGAAGGGCTTCATTTTGACTTCACACCACAGGCAAGCAGAAAAGGTGCCTCACTAGCTGCCATCATAATGGCAGCAGCAGCAGCCCAACCCCTGGCATGTGGCCTCTGTAAGGCCCTCCTGCCCCAGCCCCAGCCTGATGTGTCTCCCCTCACTGCTCCAGCCAAGGAAGACCTTGGACTTAACCAAGGGAGTGCTGCCGACAGCCAAGGGCTTTAATTGCCCAAGCAGGCAGTGCATGAACATAGACTGGGCTCAAACTTGGGCTAAGCATTTGCTACAGACATACCCTCAGCAAGTCTGGCACAAGCATGAAATGAAGCTGGATGTCCTAAGGCCACCAGTCCTCCCTGCCTTAGCATTGTATTCCTGGGAATATAAACCAAACCTGGCAGGGGTAGGAAAGCAGCAGCAGTCAGTGATTCTATTTTCATTTGATAAAAATTAAAAGACAAGGGTGCCTCCATAGCTGGTCTTCTGCATTTTCCATCAGAGAAAAATGACCTCTTGGGAGGTTGCATTAGCAAGCACCTCTCATTCCTCTAGCCCTGCCTGGGTGCCACAACATCACAGAACTGAGCTGAGGAAAGCTAACAGTTTACAGGCAGTGCAGAAACCTATACTGTGCACTCTCATCTCCTTTGGAATCCAGCGTTAGGCGCTGTCTTGCTTTCCAAAGAGATGTGAAAAAGATTAGGAAGAAAGATGTTCTTTATATTTTCTTAAGAAACATTCAGGTCTTGTTGTGTTCCAAGGGAGGGTGCTGGCATAGGACAGAGATCAGGACTGCCCTAATTTGTATGTTCCCAAGCAGGCCAGGAGAGATTGCAGAGAAAAGCAAACATTGCAAAAACCTTTTGCAATGCAAAACTCTACAAACAATTGCAAATTGTTCGAGTTAAAGCAGAGAAATTGCTTGAATGGGTTTTGAATCCTTTTCCTTCTTCCTAATAATGAGTGTTTTCTTTTTTGCAAGCATGATCCTGGAATGAGAAGTCTCATAGTTTGGGAATATGTTCACACTGGGAACATTCACGTGACCCTTCAGATCACATTCCTCCTATTTATAAGAGTATTTGTCATCCATTTAGAGGGCAGAACTAATACCATGTTTGTTAAATGACTAAATGCATGCTATGAATAACCAGCGGAGGGTACTTAAAACCACAGTTACATCCAAGAGCACACAGAGAAGCCCTGGCCAGCTAACGCTCAGATGGGACACTAATAATACTATTGCATGTAAAATACATTTGAAAAACAACTTGAAGACAGTTCATTCACAGGAAGGAAGGACTAAATTAATCACATAGATTCTTTTCCAGAGAGAGTTCACCTAGTTATTTAGACATATAGGAGAGCTGGCAAGAATGCATGACAGCTGAAGACTAAAATTTGACAAAAGTCCAGGCAGAACTAACTGTAAGACTAAGAGGGTGGATCGCAACTCTGCTGGACCTTGGCCTTTACACTACAGAGAAAACGTCAGGGTTATTGTACTGTTTGCAACTGTGTCACTGGCAAAACATGAGGTTTAGGAGCTCTGAGTAATGCCTAATATGTTGCTTAACTTAGCTTCAGGGAAAGCACAATACAAACCATGCACGTTATTAGCCCCAACACGTTTGTGAGTCTCAGCCAACATGAGTAAACTTTCTATGCCTCAGATCTTACCACTGGCCAGCAAACTGTCACAAGCAGTATCAGTTCCTGGGTCAGGAAAAAATGGTGCTTCCCAGGCTCTGAGGACTTCCCTGCTGTGCACACAGTAATATCAGCACTTTTGGAAGCACTTAGCAGAACAAGATAGATGTAGTCAGTACACTCAGACCATTTTTGTAAAACCATATGAGTGCATGCATCTGTCAGGAGAGGATCTGGAGGAGAGGAGAGGAAGAGTGAAAGACAAAAGGTGGGTGGAACAGGAAGAAGGGAAGTATAGACAGCAGACTATGTGCCCCTCTATAAAAGAGACACAGAAGCAGTCTGGGCTGTGTGAGGTGCACATTTCTGACAGGGAAAATGGAAATGGGAACAGCTCTGCAAAGAATTTACAAGAGTTTTGAATAATGATGTGCAAATTATGGGCTGGAATGCAGAGTATTAAAGGGCTTTGAGTTCCCACCTGCCTCTCAGTTTAGCATTAAAGTCCAGTGATGTGTTTTCACACTGCAGAGGATGGTGTTGGGGAGACACTGGGATGCCTGGCTGCACTACACTTTGGCCAAACCTTCTGAGGGTGAGGTTGGACATTACTGGCAGGAAGTGCCCAGCTGTAGTCACCTGGCACATCAGGGAGCTGCCCCTGCCAGCACACCTTCCCAGTGCCAGCCTGTCCAGAGGGAGACCAGCGCCACACCACAGGCAGCTGCTGAAAGGTTCAGTGAGAAGGTGGCAGCTAAAAGGTGCAAACATCACTTCCTCATTGCAGCCTCTGTGAATGGCTTTGCCTGTGCAACACAGAGGATGTTTTGAATGACAGAGCGCAGGCAGTGAATCATTATATAATCACTGGTGGTGTGTCCCAGCCTCAGTGTATCATCAAGCCTTCCTTTGGGTCAAGTAACCATCTGAGTCTGACTCACCGCCACCGCACAGGTTTCTCCTAGCGCAGGCTGGCGTGGTCAGTGAACAGAGCTAATTGAATGTGCTCTCACTGTTTCACCTGTGGCCCAGGAGGCCTGGCAAGGCTGGGCACAGCTTTCTGTGCAGGCCCTGGTAGCACAGAGAGTTCCCACAGATCACATAGTCTGTTGGGCACAAAAGTCAGGAGGCTAATTGTTAACCATGTGAGTTATCACTGTTTCCTTAAAAACTCCTCATGGGTCAAAGGTTTAGCACTTTCACTGGCTAGAGCTATGTCAATAGCAAGACAAGTCCTCCAAAACACAGAATAATTGAAGCTGACAAGGACCTCAGGAGGTCATCTGGTCTGACACCCCTACAAAGCCAGGCTTGAACACCCTCCTCCTATTCCTCAGAGTCTGAGCTGCCAACACAGAGGAAGGAGAAATCCCATACACGCCAAGGAGCACTTGTGCTGCTGAAGCCCCACCCAGATCACACAGTTAAGACACAAAAATTAAGGGAAAATCCAGTAACATCAGGTAGTAGCAGAGGGCCACTGGAAAGACAGAGTGAGGGAAAGACCAAACTGAGGGAAAGACCAGCAAAATTAGTGTAGGAGAGAGAGAAGGCATGTTTGCTTCCTTTGCTGACAAGATGGAGGCAAGAAGGGTGGTGTGGAGACATTTCTCCTTTCTCTCAGTTTGCTGCACATGGAAAGAAGCCACCTCCTGACACTATGAAGGCAAAGTAAGCGTGAAGGCTGCTGCAGCTGGAAAACGGAGCAGAGTCCTGGCTCCACCCTGCCTGCACAGTTCCTTCTTTGCAGGCTTTGAGAGGGGTGGAGGGAAGGGGCAACCCTCATTCCTTTCTAGGCCAGATGGGAGCAGGGTTCACCAGGTCTCACCTCCACCCTGTCACTAATATCAAATAATAATAGTATTTAGCACTTCCATAATTACCTTTGCACTCTGATATCACAGACACAGCTGAATTGGAAGTCATTAAGATCATTATAATGAGCTTCAGTGGATCCTTTCAGTCAGAGGCATTATTTAGCCAGCCCTCATTTTCGTGGTTACATCTGAATAAGCACTCTGCATTGAGGTGAGGTTTGCCGATGAGACACTTTGGCATAAAGGCAGTCTCCTACTTGCAAAGGCAGAATAAGTGTCATTATGCATCATGTTTCACCAGACTTCAAAATGCCAAGGAAGGTAAGTCGGGTTAGAGCTGACTCCACCTTCAATTTGTAAGAGATGTGAAACTCTTCCCATGGATTGACACGTGGGGAAGGTCTGTCATGACGCCCAGTTATGGAAGCTGCTGTTCTGGAGGCCTTCAGTGCTCAATACAAGCAGCCACTACAACTTCTCGTTGCAGGTGTCAATTCAGCAAGAATTGTTACTAAAGCAGAGAAGGCAGAAGCCCAGAAGCTCTGGGAGCACCTTGCACTGGGAACAGGAGCACCGTGCTGACCTAGTGAAGGGCTGGGCTGCTGGCCAGAGCTCAGGTGGGCGGGCATGTGGACATATGGCTGTTGCTTGACCAAACATTGTTGGGGACTGTGAGCAGAACTGAGTCCAGAGCCATCTGCAGAACAGAGATCTGCTGGTCCTGGCTCTACTTACAGCCTCTCTGAAGATTTCTTCCTTTGGCCTTTCACTAAGAAAGAATTAAGTGCCCCTTTATTTGTGGTTGCTTCAGTTCCCTATTCAAAAATGCAAATAAAGGCACTTATTTCTCCCATTTTTGTTCGCCCTTTGTGTTTGAGCTGTGAATCCCTTGGGAATTCTCAGCTCAAATATCAAGGCCTTCTAGGTGTACCTGTCTTATTAACAACAAAAGTAACATGGCTGCTTTTGTTACTGAAGTAGGAGGAAATGTAGGCACACGGAACAAACCCTTGTAATGCTACTTTTTATGCTTAAAGAAAAGAACAAAAAGGCAATAGAGTATATACTTTGACCAAGAGCAAAGGTAAAATCACAGCAGCTGACTCAGTGTAACAGAAAAAACTTAATAGAGTTGGCAATGTTTCAGCCTGCCTTCTTGGGAACATGAACATGGGAATGTGTTAAGAGTAGCATAACATAGCCAGAACACTGTCTGAATGAAAGAAAGGAGTTAGTGTTGGGCAAAAGTATTATTTTCAGCAGCAAGAAAGTTATGCCGGCAAAGTGTGAGCACAAAATTGTGTTTATTTCTTGGTCTTCAGTTACTGTCAACATTACAAATAAACCAAATCAAGGCAGAGAATCTAAGCCTGCACTACTGCCCCCAAATACAGCTGAAATACTCTCCTAAAGTGTTTGCAACCTAACCATTCAATCCATCCTCCAGAAGCAGGTTAAAACAGAAGATTTGGGCAAGAACCAAACAAGCTTCAGTGCAGCTTAGAAATACAGTTAAGACACAAAGCTGTTTCTCTACTTCAAGACAAACTGGCTGTTACAAAAAATATTGAGGAGCACTTCCTGAGCTCTGGCTGTATCTGCAGTGGAAAGGAGTTTCCCATGCCGTTTCCTTAATTAGCACAAATAGGCTGACAACCTACTCCATGCTGAAAACAAGCCATAGGTCACTAAAAATTTGATCTATCTACGCATCCAAATTCACCACATGCTGAGCCAACATGTTGCAAAGCCATAATCAGTACCCAGATTATAACATGGCTTTGTCATGCATCCAGCTGCTGAAATAAACTTGGATGTCCCAATATGAAACCTATTTGTCCTACAGTCAGCAAATAAGAAAAGTGCCAATATATACATTCAATGTTTTGCAAATGCTAGGATTCTGTGCTGGCATTTATTGGATAATTTTGACCATTACATTAATTTATAAATATGACCAGTTGAATTAGAGAAATAACATGATCTGAAGATCAGATTCTAAGCTTGCTTAAACTGAAATAAACAGGGAACGACTCAATCAGCATCCAGTAATTTACTCTGGTTTCATCACATGGAGAGATCAAGGCCACAGTTACCTCTTTACACAGCTTGATCTGAGCTTTAGTCCTTGTCAACAGCACGTGCTATAGTACAATCATGCAGCAGTGGAACAGAAAAGACAGCATGCCAATACAGTAAATAGTGTAGTACCAGCCCTAGGGAAAAGTTTAGCAACCTTATGACAGGTATGGTTTAAGTGTGTGAATCTGAGCCTTGTTCCTCAGACAGTTTTTGCCTTGCTGGTAATGCAGCTGGCAGAACAAACCCCAAACACAATTTATGCCTGGCCAGCTCCTGGCCAGCTCACAGCTAATTCTGAATGAAAGCTGTGATGTCTAAGCTTGTTTCCTCCTGGCCAAGAAGCCCATTTTCCGTGACCGGTTCAGTAAGGTTGCTGCCTGCTGTGCAGATAGGACACTGCAACGTGCCAGTGTGACTGTCTGACCCCTTCTCCCACATTTCAGTTGTCCCTAAAATAGTGCATCCCGCAGTATGCTGCACCAGGGGCTTCTCCTCTCGGAAGGCTTCTTCCAGGAATCCACCTCCATCGTTACTGGTCTATGGCGTCACTGCCCACATTTTCCCAGAATCACTTGGCACCAATGTGGCTGGACAGCATGGCAGTTAGCCCTGCCAGCGTAGCTGCTGCTTGGAAAATCTGCCCTGTGGATGTAAGCTGAGCATCTCACTGGTTATGCGCAATAACTCTTTTAGCTGGATACAAGGTCACAGTTGTGAGTAACAAGAATGTCTCTTTGATGACATTGACATAAATTACCTGTACTTTCTTGCCAAATAAAAAAAAAAAAAAAAAAGAACACCAGAAAGTGATGCCCCATGAAGAAAAATTAGATCCCATTTTGTGTCCCTTCACCTGTAGAGACAGGTTTGAATGTCACTGAATTCTGAACTTGGGACTGTCACCCAGCCCAAAATGAATGAAACCAGGCTCATGGCTAAGTCTGTAACTTTCCTCTTGAGTTGTTTTCTTTCCTGAATTTTATTTTGCTATATTTTTTTAATCATTTCAGTAATTGTCCTTCAGTACCACAGAGCATATTTAAGACACAAATGCACTGCCATCTGCCACAACAAATTTTCCTTAGGCAGTAAAAGCACATCCTTCAAATTTATCATGACTCAATGGGACTCCTCTGGAGCTGGTGAGGCCAGAGGGAAAACTATGCCAAGGGCCAGACCTGGGAGGTTGCAAGCCGTCACAGCTGGCCTTGGCTTCCATTTGAGGTGCACACCGTTGAGCCCTCGTAGGGGCAGCTGGACACTTCAGTGGTTACATGGGGAAAGGAGACAGATATCCCTGCCTGCTTGCAGAAGGACAAGAAACTGACAGGAAGCAAAAGTGCTTCCTACTGCTCACACTGCACCCTGAACCCTTGTTGCTGTTAAACAGCCTTAGTCTCCCAGGGAGAAGGGGAGGGATGGATTGAAAGTAAGTCTGACCTTCCTGGAAGAATGGACTTACTGATGCTGTGCTGGACTGAAATATGAAATGACTGAAACTCTGGGCCTAGAAAGTGGGAATTACCAAACCAAGCCCAGCACGATTCAATAAAGCAAACTAAGTCTCACACATCAGCTTCCTCTTCCTAACCCCATTCCTTCTCTCTGAAAGACACTCTGCACATTTTAACCACATGGCATCAGTGATCTAGATGCCAAGAAGGCTGACAATGTCCGGCTGTGTATCAGGACAAGCCAGAGGGACATAAATCAGGCAAGGTGCAGGTAGTCAACTCACTTATAAATGCTTCCCCAAGGATCTCCATTGTACTCAAGCAGTGGCAAAAACCCCCATCCACATAAAGATTGACACATGTTTGCCTCTCACTGACCTCAATATAAAATTAATATTTGGAGAACAGAACCTTATGATCCTGGCCTCATTTATACCAGTTTCACACCGTTACCCCCTTGGGAAGACCCCATCTTTGCACAGGTGTTCCCAAGATCAAACCTGTCTCTCCCAGACATCTCTGAGAACCACTAATATCTAGGTCTTTCTTCCAGGTCTTTTTTTTTTTTTTTTTTTTTTTTTTTTTTTTTTTTTAAGGAAAAAAAAAAAAAAAAGCTTGACATGGCTGGAAAGCTGCTTTTAATCTCCCCCAGTTACCACTGAAGACATAGATTAAGGAGCTCACAAACAGGAGGGCATCTTGGAGCCTGCAGAACCTTCACTGAAGAATACATGAGCAAGCACCATACAAACTTTCCCTGCAGTCCTACAGCTGCTGGGCCCTGACCAGGAGGTACCACCAACACAAGGCAAGTTGCCACAGTAATCTTTCTCTGGAGACTTTCTGCTGCACTGCCATGGCTGAGCTGCTGGTTTAGAATGTCAAAGTCCTCCCTGTTGGAAATGAGAGCACCATTAGCAGCATACACTTCACTTGAGCTGGCATTGGTTTCTTCCCATTTTCTAGCCTTTGCCATGACAGCTTAAAAGTTTGGGTCTATGCCTTCTTTACAAACTCGTCTCAGAACAATAACCCCAGGTTTTAGTTTGCTAACCAAAGGCTAACAGGCCTGACCTCAGTCATTATCTGATATGGGGACTTACTGAAGAATTAGGAAGTGCTAAACCAGAAAATGCCCAATATCAATGGCCCAAGTGGAGTCTTGCCCCATTTCTCACCTCATAGACAGCACTGTCCCCAAAGAACATATCACAGCACAGTACACAGAATAAATTATCTCTATCCCAGACATTGTAAAATACTGTACTGAGTTACAAGCTGGAGCAAGGATGTGGTGCAGAAGTCCCAGACAGCCTTGGAGGCAGAATTACACATGTATCACAAAACTCAGATGAAGTTGTGCTACTCACATTGCTATAGGGCAAGGAGGGAGGAGAGACAGACTTCAGCATTTCCAGAAGACTTATTTTAGCGACTGACGACATACGGGGACAGGATTCACCAAACTTCCCTTGGCTCAAGAATACAAAATCCTATTTCCCCATATACCATTAGTTTGCTAGCCACCTAGTCAAGTGATGTTTTAAAGCCCTAGGCTTTCAATTCTTCCTGGCTAATTCATTGTGTTGACCTCTGCCTTGCTATAGGGGCAAAGACCCTTGCTTTGGGAAACCATTTTCCCTCAAAGCTGTCTGACCTGGCTCTGCCCTTCCCTCAGAGGTTAGGTGAGTCTACATCCAGCATCTTGAATTGATGAGATCCCAAAGAAATAAGTAGCTTACACAGGTGAAATTCGGTAGAGATAATGGAAGTAAAACCCCGCTTGATACCTGAGGAGTTTCTGTGCATAGTTTCATTTGTGCCTGCTAGCCTACAGGTGTCCTACAAGCTAAGGATGCTTCAGCTGACTTGTTTTTTCACACCACCCTCGCCTGTTTCTAAAAGCATCTCTCCTTTGATCACATGGCAGCAGGTACTCGCTTACACACACTGCAGTGTTACAAGCGACTGTGCTGAACACATGCTGCACTGGTGAGCTCTGCAACATTATCTGTGGCTATAGGGCCACCACCCCTTCCACACTGTCTCATTTTTCTCAGTGTAACTCCAGGTTTGGCCCTACTCAATCCTTGGCCACTTTTCAGAGGGAAGCTTGCTCTTCCTCTCCTCCACCCCTCTGAGCTCAGCAATCAGGAATACAGAGGAAAACTTCTGCTCATTTGCACTTGGGATGAGCAAACAACCAGCCCACACTCTGTCCAGCAGTGTGAATGCCAGGTTATGTGAGGACATGCCAGCAGAACCCACATATCACTGCTGGGCTATGAGCACTTCAGATATGACTCTGCTCAGAAGACTGAAATATAAACAGCAATTTCTGGGAGGAGTGGCTCCATACAAATACTCCTCCACCTTAGTCACAGGCTGAAATAAATAAATAAATAAATAAATAAATAAATAAACAAACAAACAAATAAATAATCAAAGCCATATAATCTCCCACTTGATGTGCTCACTGTCATGTGACTGGTGCCAGCCCTCACCCCAAGGTGAAACATGAATCCAAAGATGGTCCTGGCTTTGCGATGCTCCAATGGAACAAACAGGACAGGCAGCAGCCCCTAACTGGGAAGGCACAGATTTCACTCTCCTGGCAGACAACAGAGCCCAGCTGTATGCCACCTGCTCCCAGCTCCATCATGCTTACATAAGGGAAATACTGAGGGGGCCAGAAATCCCCACATGACCAAGTGGATCCAAAGTGAATCCATCCCACCCAAAACCACATCTGGGAAGCAAAACAAACAAGGGCCACTGCACAGCAGGGACCCGAAGAGGCTGGGGAACAGGCCTAAGGAAGTAGTTTTCTCTTTCCCTGTGCTTTGGTGAATGGGAATAGCTATGCAGGGAGCCAAGAGGGCACACTGAGGCAGAATCAGTCTAGATTTGCTCTGCTTCTTGTCCTCCTTCCCGCAGCATCTGCTGCTGGCCCCTGTCAGAGGCAGGATAAAGAGCTAAGAAGACCTCGCATCCGGCATAGCACAGCCATTTGTACTCCCCTGCCTTGTGAGTCTGGCCAAAGCTCCTGCGTGTGCATGAAAGATGATCCCAGCATTAAATATATTCCTCCTCTTTGTCCAAACTAGAAATGGTTCCTCAGCCTACAACATCACCAGGCTATGTTAAAACATCTAAGTATAATCAGGAATGCTGGAAGACCAAGCATGGGTAAGCAACGATGAGACTATATTTTAACAGGAACTATCCCAATGGGCTCTGAAAGCTACCTAAAGTGTATCTGCATGTTGCTAATTATATTTACTGGTGGTGGTTGGCATTTTTTTTTCAAGCTGAAGATGAGTCAGAAAAAGAAAAAAAAGTCCTTTATTGTTGTGGTAGCAGAAGGATGTCTCCTGAGGGTGTATGTAATGCACTACTGTCATGGCATGACAATGGAAAAACTGACTGCTGAGCCAACCAAACCCCCATAAATACCTAATGATATCTCTCTTGGCCCAGATTTTCTACAAGTAGGTGCCTGCATACAAAATGACAATCGATATGAACGGATCTCTTTTCTCAACAGAGACAGAATTTAAGAGCCCAGCTGAGCATTATATTCCAGTTCATATAAAGACATCTTTTTAAAGGTCTATCACAATAACTTAAAGATGGTGACCCAGCAAAAAAAAAAAAAAAAAAAAAAAAAAAAAAAAAAAAAAAAAAAAAATCTGCTAGGCCTCTCCTCATGATCTCCCCCACAGCCCAGCCATAAGCACAAAGAACAACTGGCCTCAGCAAACAGACAATGTTATTAATTACAACATGGTGACACAAACAATGAGTGCCTAGGTATGTGATTTGGTCTACATTCATGTGGGAAAAGAACAACATTTTCTTCCTTTTCTCCCTTTTCTCCTTCTTCTCCTCCTCCTGGCTTGAGTAGCTCTGCCACCTCGTGTACTCGGCTGGGGAGGCAGCCGTGCCAAGCACCTGGCCCAGTTACAGGTATGTGCACAGACACAGGGAGCCCGTTGTGAGAAAACCCAGCCTTAGCAAATTTCTCTGGCCATCGTCCAGCCTCTGCACATTGGGCAAGAGACTCTCCCTGGCCGCGGTTACATCAGTCACCACCAGCTCCCTCAATGTCACGGCACGGGAAGCGGCTGTCAGGGGAGGGGGGGCGGGAGGGAGAGAGACAGAGGAGAGGCAGTCACTGTTTTTTGAAACAGGCTGTCCAAAAAACATTACAACACCCCTGCCGGTTTCCAGTGGGTTTGCTCAGTCCCTCCCTTCCCGGGAAGACCACACAGGCTTCACGAGAGCGTTCCGCCCTGCCGCAGAAAGGCGGTCTCTGGGGCCCCCCGCTCCCGGCAGCCGCTGCGCAACGCCGTGATTCCCTCGACTTCCTCCAGCCGCTCTCCCAGTTTCCATCCAGGGCCAGAACCAAACTCAAAACCTGATGTTTAAGCGGGAAAACATAAGCCTTTTCTTTTCTTTTTCCCAGAGGGAGATTTTTCAAGCTGCTCCGTCCCCAGTAGAAGGGGGAGGCAAGGGATGGAACTCTGAGCATTTGAAGCCCCTCACAGTTCCACTCGCTCCTCTCACCTGCCTCTCCTCTGCCTGCTCCAGTCCCTCGCACCCTGCCGGACATGCACGCTCTTGGGCACAGAGGCTGCAGGTCACAGGGGCCCAGGCTGGGACTGCCAGCGCAGGCAGGCTGGAGCACCACTGCCATCAGCCAGATCCCACTCTTGGCTACTGCCAAGGGTAAATTTAGAATGATCCTCCCAGCAGTGACTGGGAATCTGGTCTTTGCAAGGGCTCAGAGCAGACCTTGGACAAGGGATGGCACTTCAAAACAGTCATCTGGGGCATGGTGTAAGCAAAATCACCCTATAAAATAGGGTAAAACTGGCAAACAAAAGTATTGCTCCCGGCATGAATGTACTTCCATATTGATTCAACACTTAAAAAGGCAGTGAATGAGAATGAGGATGTCCTTTCTTCAAACACTCCAGCAAATTCACTTTCACTTTTGGCAACCTGCTGTTTTCTCACCCCTCAGCTCCTTCACCCCAGCAGCACCTTCCTCCACCGCCAAACCCTCAGTGCTGCCTCCCCTCGCTGTCTGCTCTGCTCAGCCTCTTGCCTGAAGTCCTCCTAGAGGAGGAGCTGAAATTTTTGTCTGACTGCCCTGGCAAAAGCAGGGAGACATTGCTGAAGTCCACTGGGAAGCCATCACCTATGCAGACAGCACAGCTGAGCCCCGGGCTGTGAACCTGCCCCTCAGCCGTGCCTCTCCTGGGACAGGAGCCCGCGTGGGTTTGTGAGCTGGCCAGATCGGGGTAGCTTTTCTCCAGTCAGAGGCTCTGGAAGGATTATTTGGCTGCAGCATATCATATTACTTTGTTCTTAGAGTTACATTTTAACTGAGAAAGTTTAACAAGTATGACTTATGGGCTTCTAAAATTGGCAGCAGAAAAATGAGCTGAGGAAGTCATGGAAAAAAAACACAAGCTAGGCCATTCCATGTTATGCACAATTTCTGGGCTCTTTTTCCAATCTTCTGGTTTTTTTGGATGGTGGAAAATATTTTCCAGCTACATAGGCCTGGCTTCACTGAGTATGTATTTATGCCAAGTTTATAAAAAGCAGCTGCAGACATGGTTGAATGAAAGGATTACACTGCTGTCTGTCTTCCAGAAGGTGCTTCAGTTCACACCCTGTCCCACAGAGCAAGGCTTGCTTTTCAAATCTCCATGAATTTATGTAAGGAAGGACAAAATTTGAACCACACAATACAGCTAATGGCTGTGCCTGCCAGTGGGCACACACGTGTGTACAGACAGCTCTCTGGATAGCTACTAGCAGTTCCTAGCCACTGCTAACGCTGGCTTTTAGCACTTCAAGTTTACCATCATTCCTCCAACCTCTCTCCACCCTACAACCTGGTCCATCTTCCATGAATACAAAAATGGGGAGAGGGCTTTCAGGGTCAAGACCCCGGTCTCAGTGTATTTCTGCTCCCTTCTTCATGCATACCTGCTCTCCAGCTGCTCCCACTGAAATTCAGGCCTCACCAACCTCACGTATTTTCAGGCTGCCAGGCTTTAAGACTAGGAGGGATCACTGTAAGCATGCAGCCTGATCCCCTCCGCAGCACACAACACTGAATTTCAATCAGGAACCCAAGCAGCAGAGGCATAACCTTAATTTTCAGCCATGCCTTGTCACAGTCTTGGCCTGAATACACTAGTCACAAGAGGAGAGTCACAAATAATTCTTCACTCTACAAAACAGAATAGCTTCAGGGGGTGGGGGGAGTATACAAGCTGAAAGCAAATGTATATAAAAAGGTAAGGTAGGTGGTAAGCTGCAGATCATGCATTACAGATCTGTATCCTGCTGTTTTTCCAGTCCAGTATGTTAAAATAACAGTACTGAGAATGACAGTGTTACATCAGGAATATCGGTCAAGACAATATTTCCTGGCAATTGTTTGAGAAATGTTTCTCTCACAACTAATTTCTCCCAAGAGACTGTGTTTTCTCTGTTTTTAGAAGGGAGAGTGATTAAGAAAGAAGGTTTTTAAACCTCTGCACCCTGCTGTGGGACAAAGAACTGTGGGGGAAAGAAAGGAAAAAAGAAAAGAAAAAAGCAAAACAGCTGTAATGTTCTATGAAATGATTTTGTTCTGTTCTCTTGCCGAGGTGGTGGGTGCAATCATCAGTTTGGCAGAGATAAATACAGGAAAAGCAAGCCATTTTTCAGGAGCCGCAGCTGCAGGAGTGCCACATTGCCATCTAGCGACACGGGCTCTGGAAGCCGAAGCAGCAGGGCTCTGCCGGCTCCCCAAACCTCCTGCACTGGTGCCCACCGCTGGCCAGCACACCTGGACATGGGATCCCCTTTCCTTCCCCTGATTTACAGCCAAGCTTGAAAACTGCTAAACTGCTTGGTCTATAAAAGACAGGTGTAGGAAGGTGAGGGAAAAAGGGGAAAATTCCACCATAAAGAAGTTTAAGATGAACTTGGCTTTGCTAGGAAAAGCTGGTTTTTACACTGAGGCACAGATTCTCATCTTCCATTGCTGTTGCTACTGCTGCTGCACACAAAGCTAGCACAGTTTCATCATCTTGTGCAGTTATCATATGGATGTCTGTGGCAAAATGATGGGCTGACAGGAACAGTGAGCACTACCTTGTCCCATGGAGACAGGTCTTAATCTAGACCTGATGTCCTGTTCCCAGTCATGTTGGACCAAACACCTGTGTTCCCTGATGCTATCTGCAGTGCCAACCCTGAAAATTTGACTCCACTATGTACATCTGCAATGTACCTCTGCATTTGTATTCTGAAAAGAATACAAATGTTAACCTTTCAACACTTTTTAAAAAAGAAAAGCCCAACCCCTTTATACAGCAAAAGGCAGGCACTTGGTCTTCAGAAGATTCCCAGCAAAGGGCAGCATACAAATTCTTTTGTATGATCTTCACACAGCAATTTAAAAAGTAAAAAGAGCTTTGGTGTATGAGAATTCTGACATTCACTGAAAGCTGTTAAATTGAAAGATCCTGGCTACAGCAGAACTACATTTACCCAGAAAACAAAAACACTCCCAGTGCCTAAACTCTGCCAGAAGACACCATCATTTTGGGAAGCAATGAAAGAAGCCTTGCATCAGACATCCAAGACTGCCCACAAAACTCTGCTTCATGGCGCATACCCTTCCCACTGAAACAAATGAGCAGTCTCACACTTTATAGGCATTGAAAGGTGATTAGTAGCAGACTGTATTGGCTCTGGGACAAAGGATGATGTGTCTAGCTAATCATTAACTCTGTGTCTTTGGTCCCTGATTCCAGTGAAGCTTCACAAGAGCACAGCTATATTGCATCTGCAGGCATGTCACAGTGATATTCTTTGATATTAGCAAAAAATAATGTGGTCTTCCAGAAAAAAAGGAAAATACAGTTAAGT